>NC_133324.1:552709227-553067227 GCF_042186555.1 Aquarana catesbeiana
AAGATACAATGGCTCTTGACCCCATATTCTCTGTCGGGGTCTGGAGATTCATGTATGCCCTCCTTATATTCATGCTAGTGGTCCTGTGGGGGATGAATCCCGTTTGGTCCGGGTGTATTAGTTTGGAAATGATTTTGCTGAGTCTGGTCGCCAACACCCTTGCCAGGATCTTGGCGTCCGTACACAGCAAAGATATTGGCCTGTATGCCGACGGTTCTAGCGGGTCCCCTCCTTCTTTGTGAAGCAGGATAATAGTAGTTTCGGTCATAGAGTCAGGCAACCTCCCTGCCTTTAGTGCCCAATTCAGAGTACTGAGCAGTTCTGGTAATAAGATTCTCCCATACTGCTTATAGATCTCAATCGGGAGACCGTCAGGCCCCGGAGCTTTTTGGTTTGCCATTCCGTTCACTGCTTGCCTTAGTTCGGCCAATGTTAAAGATACAATGGCTCTTGACCCCATATTCTCTGTCGGGGTCTGGAGATTCATGTATGCCCTCCTTATATTCATGCTAGTGGTCCTGTGGGGGATGAATCCCGTTTGGTCCGGGTGTATTAGTTTGGAAATGATTTTGCTGAGTCTGGTCGCCAACACCCTTGCCAGGATCTTGGCGTCCGTACACAGCAAAGATATTGGCCTGTATGCCGACGGTTCTAGCGGGTCCCCTCCTTCTTTGTGAAGCAGGATAATAGTAGTTTCGGTCATAGAGTCAGGCAACCTCCCTGCCTTTAGTGCCCAATTCAGAGTTCTGAGCAGTTCTGGTAATAAGATTCTCCCATACTGCTTATAGATCTCAATCGGGAGACCGTCAGGCCCCGGAGCTTTTTGGTTTGCCATTCCGTTCACTGCTTGCCTTAGTTAGGCCAATGTTATTGGCACGTCTAGCCCCTCTTTGTCCTCCACTGTAACAGTGGGAACTGGCATATTCCTGAAAAATATATCCATGTCCTCCTTTCCGACCCTCCCTTGTGACTTATACAGGTTTTCGTAGTATTTCCCAAAAGTATTCGTAATCTCTGAGCTAAGAGAAGAGATTTGACCATTTGGGGCCCTAATTGCAGGAATTGTCGAGGAGGAGGAGTTGGTTTTCGCTAAATGGGCCAACATACGTCCCACGCTTTCTCCTTCCCCGAAAACTCGTTGTCTCTGAAAGAGTTGCTTATTCTCTCCCCTCCTTAGAACTGCTATTCTGTAAGACTCTTGTTTATCCTCCCAGAATTTCTGCCTCTCTAATGTTGGATCTTCCAGAAATTGTTTTTCTGCCATCTCCAGGTCCCTTCTAATCCCGTCTTCCCACTCTCTCGCCTTCTTCTTAACCCCTGCCACCCCCTGAATCAGTATACCCCTGAGGAATGCCTTCAGGGTATCCCATTGTATACCCATTGTGGTTGAGCCTTCATTAGATCTTACAAAATCTTCTAACTTTGTTATTATCCTCTCCGGTTCCCCCAATAGCTCCAACCAGTATGGGCTCAGTTTCCAGAATCCCCGAGCCTCCTTACCCCCTGTATTTACTGAGACTACCATCAGGGAATGGTCAGAGACCCCTCTCGGAAAATATGCTACGTCCTTTATTATCGACAACGCTTCTGCATTCCCCAGGGTCAAATCTATCCTAGAAAGAGTGGAGTGGGAGGCCGAGAAGCAGGAGTATTGCCTCACTCCAGGATTCCGAACCCTCCATACATCTGTTAATCCCGCCTCTACCAAAAACTGGCCTAAACGACCTTCTGCTAGTTTATGAGTTTGAACTCTCGGTGGAAATCTATCCAAAGCTTTATTCAACACCTCATTAAAATCTCCTACTACTATTACCGGAGTGTTAGTTTTGTCCAGCATGAATTCCATTAGTTTATACAACACTTCGAGTTTAAAAGGTGGGGGTATATAGATGTTAGCTAAAACATACATTCTATTTTCTATTGAACAGTATAGGAAAACATAGCGGCCCATATCGTCTATACTGGTCTGCCGACAGGAAAACACCATGCCTCTTTTCACCAATATGCTCACCCCTCTAGAATACGAGGAGTAAACCGAGTGATATTGGGCCTGAAACCTCCTATTTTGTAGATATTTTGTCGTGTCCTTTATCAAGTGGGTTTCCTGCAGGCAGACCAGCTCCACCCCCCTCAATTCTAAAAGCGAAAAGATGGCAGATCTTTTGTTTGGGTTCCCCAACCCCCGTATATTCCAGGAGCCTATCTTAAACACCCACGACTGCATCGGAAGAGCAAGAAGCAGGAAGTGGCTCCCACAGGCCCAACAGTAAAAAAGAACCAAAAAAAAAAAAAAAAATAAATAAAAAAAATAAAAAAGGAGAGGAATAGAGAGTAACCCAACCTTAGGCTTGGTACAGTGTATTGTGCAAAAAACCTCCACACCCTCTGTGACTCCATACCCATAGGGCAACTAACAAAGAAGCTTTCTACCAGTTTCGTGAAGTGCAAAACACAAAAAAAAACAAAAAACATAATTACACTCTGTGCTTTAATGCCCTCAGGGCTTACCCTACTATCCCTATTGTTACTATTCATACTAGTGATTATTCCAGGTGTTCCCCCCCTATCTTCCCTCTTCCCTTTCCTTTCTTCTTCATTTACCACACTTGTGTTCAATCCTACATCCCACTCCCCTGTCTCCCTACATGCCAACCCAAATACTAAATGTGCACTACTTTTGCTCTGTCTTGATTTATTAACCCCCGTTCTCCCATTCCTACCATGTTCCCCCCACCCACTACTAATGATGTACCCATGTACCAAATTTTAAGTATAATACCATCCCCTTCTCTCATTCCTACTTAACATTCAAATTCCTTTTTCACCCTTCAACAAGTCCTTAGTTCTTCCCAACGTCCCGAATCTACATGTCGGGTATCTTAACTCTCTTGGTTCCTCTCCCTGAGTTTCAGTCTCTGTTTATTCCCTTCAAACCAGTCTGTTGCTCCTGTCGGGGAATCAAAAAAAAGAACCTCCCCAATTGCCTCTACCCGTAACCTAGCTGGGTACAGTAGGGCATACTTAACTTCGAATTTTTGTAAGGAGCGTTTGATCACTATAAACCCCTCCCTGCGTCTCTGCAGCTCCGGCGAGAAGTCCGAAAAAAAAGAAATTTTAGCTCCTTTGTAAAAAATAGACCCCATCTCTCTGGCTTTACGCAGTAGTATTATCTTATCGTAGTGATTCAGGAACTTCATTAATAAAGGCCTGGGCCGACTTCCAGGGGGCAAAGCCCTGAAGGGGACCCGGTGTGCCCTTTCAATCGCAAACTGTAGAGAAAATGCATCTCTTCCAAACACTTCTGTGAGCCAACCTTCCAAAAAAACATTAGGATTATGTCCCTTGCTCCCTTCTGGGAGCCCCACTACCCTTACATTGTCCCTTCTTAAACGGTTTTCCATTTCATCCATTTTTTCAGTAATTCTGCCCAGTTGAACCTTCATGATTTTAACGTCTTGCTGTATTGGAAGTACATCATCTTCCACTTGGCTCACTCTTTCCTCCAGGGCTGTTATCCTATCTACTGCCTTTTGCAACTCTTGCTTTATTAGTACCAGATCTTCTTTAACCTCTTTGATTTGACAACTTAGGCCCTCCAGTGATGTTTTACACGCATTGACTGCTTGAAGTACTTCCCGCAAGGTGGGTTCTGGGTCTGTGGCGGAAGCATTGGTTGGTAGTGGTGTATTAACTTTTTCCACCATGCGGCCTCTTCCCTAGGCTCAATGGCATCAGTTACTCCTTCCCTATCTCCACCATGTGCTCCTGAGGAGTCCCTCGAACTGTTTGACCACAGTGTTGGATACATGCTCCAGGAGGATGCCCAGCGTTTAGAAGGCTCTGATGATGATATTGAGCTAGATGAAGGCAGTAACGTGAGCACGGACAGAGGGGGTGCCCAAGAAGGACAGCAATCTGGCAGTCATGCTCCCCCTGCTGCAGCATACTGCCAGGTTTGCTCCAGTGATGAGGAGGGAGGGGATGATGAGGTCACTGACTCAACGTGGGTGCCTGATAGGAGAGAGGAGGAGGAGGCACATCACCAATGAGGCAAGATGCCCTCCAGGGGCCAGCCTAAGGGTAGCACACTGACTGCATCACACCGCAAAGCTCCGCATGTGCAGGGCTCTGCTGTCTCTGCGCGTTATTCTAAAATTTCTTTGGTGTGGGCCTTTTTTGAGACGAGTGCATCAGATCACACCGCTGCTATTTGCAACATATGTCTCAAGCCTATCTCGCATGGCCAAAACATCTCCTGCTTGGGCACCACATGCTTGACCAGACATATGTTGACCTGCTATGCAGTTCTTTGGCAAGCGTATCTAAAAGACTCACACCAAAGAACAAAGAGGACCTCTCCTTGCTCCTCATCAGCTGAGATCTCCAACCCCACTATACCTTCAGTCCTCCCTGAGACCTGCACTGAGAGGAATGAAGGTGTAGAATTAGGTGTGTCACAGCCAAGTACTTGTGGGCAATCTGCTTTCGGTACACCGACGTCAGATTGTACCAGGCAAATTTCCCTGCCCCAGCTGCTGCACCGCCGAAAGATGGCACCAGCCATCCACATGCCCAGCGGTTGAATGCTAGTTTGGCAAAATTGCTAGCACTTCAACTGCTACCTTTTCAGTTGGTAGACTCTGCCCCCTTCCGTGAGTTTGTGGAATGTGCGGTTCCTCAGTGGCAGGTACCCAAATGCCACTTTTTCTCACGGAAGGCGATTCCGGCTCTCTACCAGCATGTGGAAGGCAATGTTTTGGCCTCGCTGGACAGGGCGGTCAGCGGTAAGGTGCATATTACTGCTGACTCATGGTCCAGCAGGCATGGACAGGGATGTTACCTAAGTTTCACGGCGCATTGGGTCACTCTGCTGGCAGCTGGGAAGGATGCAGGACAAGGTGCAGTAGTGTTGGAGGTTGTTCCGCCACCACGCCTCCAAAATGCCACTACTAATGATTGTGACACACCTCTCTCCTCCACCCCCTCCTCTTCTTCTTCCTCCATGGCCTCTTCCTGTGCTTTGTCCTCGGGACCAGCGGTGCTCCATAGGCATTCAAGGGGCTACGCAAGTACGCAGGCCAAAAGATGCCATGCGGTGCTTGAGCTGGTGTGCTTGGGGGACAGGAGCCACACTGGGGCAGAGGTTCTGTCAGCCCTGCAGGGGCAGGTTCAGAGGTGGTTGACGCCATGCCAATTTAAGGCAGGAATGGTGGTTTGCGACAATGGCACCAACCTCCTCTCTGCCCTCCGACAGGGACAACTGACCCATGTGCCCTGTTTGGCTCACGTCCTTAACTTTGTGGAGCAGCGGTTCTTGGGCAGGTACCCGGGCTTACAGGATGTCCTGAGGCAGGCCAGGAAAGTCTGTGTGCATTTCCGCCGGTCATATAATGCCAGTGCTTGGCTGGCAGACCTCCAAAAGGGGTTTAAGCTGCCCAAGAACCGCATAATCTGTGACATGCCCACCAGGTGGAACTCAACGTTGGCCATGCTGCAGTGGCTGCACATGCAGCAGAGGGCCATCAATGAGTACCTGTGTGACTATGGCACCAGGACAGGGTCAGTGGAGCTTGTTTTTTTTTCCCCACGCCAGTGGGCAATGATCAGGGATGCATGCACTGTCATGTCACCATTTGAGGAGGCCAAGAGGATGGTGAGCAGTGACAGTGCATGCATCAGTGACACTGTCCCTCTTGTCCACCTGTTGGAGCACACCCTACGTGGAATAATGGACAGGGCACTTGAGGCAGAACAGAGGCAGGAAGAGGAGGACTTCCTTAGCTCTCAAGGCCCCCTTTATCCAGACAGTGTTCCTGTGTGCCCGCCGATCACACAGGAAGAGGATGAGGAGGAGGAGGAAGAGGAGGAGCATTGCGTCAGTATGGAGGTGAAGTCTGGCACTCAGCATCAGCAGCAGTCTTTAAGGGATCAGTCCCAAGAAACACATGGACTTGTACGTAGCTGGGAGGAGGTGGCTGCGGACCATGTCATCCTTAGTGACCCAGAGGACTCCGGACCGAACGCCTCAGCAAGGACCCTCGTATTCGTGGTATCAAGGAGGGGGATCGTTACTGGCTGGCAACCCTCCTTGATCAACGTTACAAGGGTAAGGTTGCAGACCTTATCTTGCCATCACAGAGGGAGCAGAGGATGAAACATCTTCGGGAGGCCTTGCAGAAAGGTCTGTGCAACGCGTTCCCAGAGACTGGGAGGTTACAAACTCCTGTTTCCGGACAACGTGTTGCTGAGGCTTCGGCCGGTCAAAGAAGGAGCGGTGGAGAAGGTGGCCATCTGACCGATGCGTTCAGACAATTCTTTAGTCCGCAGCCCTAAGGTATGATCGGTTCCAGCAACCATTGCCAGCATCTGTTTTACATGGTGCAGGAATACCTAGGGGCAAGATCTGACTTGGACTCCTTTCCCACCGAAAATCCTCTGGGTTACTGGGTCTTGAGGATGGATCACTGGCCAGAGCTTGCACAGTATGCAATTGAGCTACTGGCAGGTCCTGCATCCAGCGTTCTTTCGGAACGCACATTCAGTGCTGCTGGAGGCTTTGTAACCGATCACAGGGTGCGTCTGTCCACCGACTCAGTCGATCGACTGACCTTCATAAAAATGAATCAGTCTTGGATCACCACCAGCTACCAAGCACCTGATGCTGATGTAACCAAATATTTTTTTTTTGAAATGTCAGATCCCTTCAAAGACTGCCTATGCTGATGCTGAGTGACTATCCTGTTATGCTGAGTAATTATCCTCTTCCTACTCAATGATCATGCTGATAGCTTGTAAGAACATTTTTGGTTCTGGGCGCCGCCACCAGTGCCTAAGACCCAATTTTTAAGCCCCTGTTTAACAAGGGCATGTAATTACAATTTTTGATGCAATTCTTTGCAGCAGGGCTAGTTCATGTGCTCCAACTAGAGTATCTGTGAGGGGTTGCAGTATTGTGGCACCAGCACCAGTGCCTAAGGCCCAATTTTTCAGCCCCTGTTCAACAGGGACATGTAATTAGAATTTTTGATCTAATATTTCACAGCAGGGCCCATTTCTGCGCCCACCAAGATTAACTGTGAGGACTTACAGTGTTGTGGCACCAGCACCACCACCAAAGGCCCAATTTTTCAGCCCCTGCTCATCAGGGGCATGTAATTACAATTCTTGATCGAATATTTCACAGCAGGGCCGTTTCTGCACCCACCAAGATTAACTGTGAGGACTTACAGTGTTGTGCCACCAGCACCACCACCACCACCACCAACAAAGGCCCAATTTTTCTGGCCCTGTTCAACAGGGGCATGTAATTACAATTCTTGATTGAATATTTCACAGCAGGGCACGTTTCTGCGTCCACCAAGATTAACTGTGAGGACTTACAGTGTTGTGGCACCAGCACCAACACCACCAAAGGCCCAATTTTTCAGCCCCTGTTCAACAGGGGCATGTAATTACAATTCTTGATCTAATATTTCACAGCAGGGCCCGTTTCTGCGCCCACCAAGAGTATCTGTGAGGACTTACAGTGTTGTGGCACCAGCACCACCACTACCATCACCAAAGGCCCAATTTTTCTGGCCCTGTTCAACAGGGGCATGTAATTACAATTCTTGATCTAATATTTCACAGCAGGGCCCTGTGAGGGCTTACAGTGTTGAGGCCATAACAACACCTAAGGCCCAAATTTCTGCTGAGTATATAGGGCAGGCCCCTACTTTCAAACATCCAACTTACAAACGACTCCTACTTGCAAACGGAAGGAGACAACAGGAAGTGAGATGAAATCTACCCCATAGGAAGGGAAATTCTCTCCTGTAAGAGTTAATATGGGAAGAACTTTTCTCCTTTCCACTGATGCTTTATCACCAATCCTTGTTTCACTAAAAACCTCAAATTTTGAAAAAACATTTGTCATTGGGACAAAAAGTGAGGTGAAATCTTCTGAAGAGGAGCACAGACAGCAAAAAAATTGTCACAGGGGTGATAACCCTTCCCCATGTTTTCCAAAAAGCTTAAAAACAGATTTTTTGGCTGGAGCTACACTTTAAAAATGTACCAGTTCAAAATTACAAACAGATTCTACAGACCTACAGTCCCTGTCTTGTTTGCACCGCTTGTATACTGCTGTTCAGAGTATATAGGGCCTGGGGCCCCACGCCTTTCCTTTTTTTAATTTGGGTGCGGGGTTCCCCTTAATATCCATACAGGACCCAAAGGGCCTGGTAATGGACTGGAGGGTACCCATGCCGTTTGTCTCACTGATTTTCATTCATATTTCCAGGACCTGACATTACATTAAAGCCGTAAGCAGTTTTAAATTACCGTATTTATCGGCGTATAACACGCACTTTTTTCCCCTTAAAATCAGGGAAAAATTGTGGGTGCGTGTTATACGCCGGTCCCCACTCTCTGTGTGCCAAAAAACAGCGAGCGCCGCGAAAAAAACCGAACGCCGACGGAAAAAAACGAGCACCGCCGAAAAAGACCAAGCTGAGTGCTCGGCTCCACTCGCAGTCACGCCGTCACGCCGCCCCGCCTCCCTGCTGAGGATGAGAAGCGAGCGCTTCCGAAAAAGACCGAGCCAAGTATACTGTGTACTCGGCTCGGCTCCGCTCGCAGTCCCGCCCAGCTCCTTTGATGGACATAACACTCCGTCCAATGGCAGGACTGGGCGGGACTGCGAGCGGAGCCGAGCCGAGTACACAGTATGCTTGGCTCGGTCTTTTTCGGAAGCGCTCGCTTCTCATCCTCAGCAGGGAGGCGGGGCAGCGTGACGAGCGGCAGATTTAAATGGCGCAAACGGCACACGGCATTGAGCAAGGCTGCACTGGGCAAGGCTGCATTGGGCAAGGCTGCACTGGGCAAGACTGCATTGGGCAAGGCTGCACTGGGCAAGGCTGCACTGGGCAAGGCTGCACTGGGCAAGACTGCACTGGGCAAGGCTGCACTGGGCAAGACTGCACTGGGCAAGGCTGCATATGACTAAGGGCAAGGCTGCTTATGACAATGGGCAAGGCTGAAAATGGCACTTAGCAAGGCTGCAAACGGCACTGGGCAAGCTGCAAATGGACACTGATCATTCTGCAATGATGGACAAGGCTACAGATGAACACTGATGAGGCTGCATTGATGGGCATTTAAATGTAACATTAGCCTGGAACATTAGCCAATTCTCAATATGGCCGCACCCGCATGAATACCCGCACACATATTGCGAACGCACGTTCACCATGGTGAAGACGTGTGTGCGCTGGCACACCCAATGCACGTCAGATCCCAGTGCCCTCAGGCCTTTAAAAGGATGACTGTGGCACATGGACATTACTGTTTGGTCTTTAGCTTCCTGCTTCCTTTTCCTGTGTTTGCTTCTGCTTCTGATCACCTGTTATCGACCCGGCTTGCCCTTGGATACCTCTTGTCTTGCTCCCAGCTCTGAACTCGGATTGTTCACGGATCTTCTCTTGTCTTCTGCCTTGTGTATAACCCCAGCTTGCCTAACCATGACTCTGCTACCCGATCTGCTGACCACTGGCTTACTGACCTGTGCTTCCATCCTCGACAACGCCTTCTGCTGTACCCTGTCTGCTGTAATCTACCTCGCTGCCTATCTGCTGTACCCAGCCTGCAGTACCTACCTTCTGTACTCACCTGTTGATCCTGCCTGCTGCACTTACCATTGCAACCTGCTTCCAGCCATGTGCGGTCTGCACCATCATCCATGCTCCTGGGTCCTACTGCTCACCTCCTCTGGTGCCCACCTGCAGAGAGACCTCCATACCACCATCCCCTCATCTGTGGCACAGGTGGCAATCCTAGCTATTTTGGGCTTCCTGTTACCACCTTCAGGGACATAGAGCACTCAGTTGCAAGGAGAGCCCTCTCAGCATCTTTTACTTTTTGCTATTATAAATATCCCAATTTTTTTTTAAACTATTTTTTTCCTCAGTTTAGGCCGATATGTGTTCTTCTACATATTTTTGGTAAAATATATAGCTATAAGCGTATATTGATTGGTTTGCGCAAAAGTTATAGCGGCTACAAAATAGGGGATAGATTTATGGCATTTTTATTATTCTTTTTTTTTGTTTTTTTTTACTAGTAATGGCGGTGATCAGTGATTTTTATTGGGACTGCGATATTGCGGCGGACAGATCGAATACTTTTGACACATTTTTGGGACCAGTGACAATTATACAGCGATCAGTGCTATAAAAATGCACTTATTACTGTATAAATGTCACTGGCAGGGAAGGGGTTAACACTAGGAAGCGATCAAGGGGTTAAGTGTGTTTCCTAGGTGTGTTCTAACTGTGGGGGGGATGGGACTGACTAAGAGGAGAGAGAGATCGGTGTTCACTTAGAATGAACACACAATCTGTCTCCTCTCCCCTGAGAGAACTGGGATCTGTGTGTTTACACACACAGATCCCGGTTCTCGCTCTGGCACGAGCGATCGAGGGTGCCCGGTGGTCATCACGCCCACCGGGCACTCACATCGGCTCCGACGGCGAGCCATGGGCGCACGTGCCTCAGGCGGTGCTCTCCCCTAGTGGTCAAAAGGCGAACCGACGTAAGGTAACCTCGTTTTGCCCAGGGGAGCCAACCTGCCGCAGTACAACTGCGGCGGCTGGTCAGGAAGGGGTTAAGTAGAGGGGTTGTGAAACTCCCTTCTTTGGTTGGTGGTGTCAGCGGTAAGTTTAAATAAGTTCAAAAAGCTTTTAGCGTGTTTCTTAGCCAACACAATTTACAAGTATATGGAAAACAGTAGTCTCACACACACACTCGGGTTGAACTGGATGAACCAGTGTCTTTACTCAACCTTACTAACTAATGAAATAGAAACTGGCACAGATAGGTCTGAAACAGGTCTGTTTAGTTAGTGAGGGGCACACCACATCCGGTAGCTTATTTTTTTACCCGTGTAACACCTGGTGTTTAGGTAGGGTTGCTCCTAAATTTGGCTAATTGTTGAGGATCAATTGATGTCACTCTAAAGCCTCGTACACACGATCGGATTGTTGGCCAACAAAACTGTGGAATTTTGTTCGAAGGGCGTTGGCCCAAACTTGTCTTGCATACACACGGCCACACAATTGTTGGCCAACAATCATGAACTTAGTGACATATTACGTTGTTTTTCAGCTCTTTAGCGTCACCCTTTGGGCTCCTTCTGCTAATTTTGTGTTAGTAGAAGTTTGGTGAGTGGTGGTCCGTGCTTTTCATTTCACACTTTTCATTTCGCGCTTTTCATTTCACACTTTTCAGTTCATTTCTGAACGGCCATTCGTCAACCAGCCTTGTTGCGGAATTGGAGGAGATAACGTGTTATTTAATTTTGGCCTTGGCAATAATGCTTTGACTTTATTTTTTTGGTTGAATAATGATTTGATTTGGTATGTTTTCTATATTTTTGGATGCACAGAATGCACTTTTTGGTTAAGTTCTATTGGCAGATAGCTAATTTATTGGCAGATGTCTAATTTTATTTGTTTTCTTTTTTTAATGCACAATAAAAAAAATTGTGGCGAATAATACTTGCCTATGTGTTTTACTTTAACCACTTCAGCCCCGGAAGGATTTACCCCCTTCCTGACCAGAGCACTTTTTACAATTTGGCACTGCGTCGCTTTAACTGCTAATTGCGCGGTCATGCAATGCTGTACTCAAACGAAATTTGCGTCCTTTTCTTCCCACAAATAGAGCTTTCTTTTGATGGTATTTGATCACCTCTGCCGTTTTTATTTTTTGCGCTATACACGGAAAAAGACTGAAAATTTTGAAAAAAAATGATATTTTCTACTTTTTGTTCTAAAAAAAATCCAATAAACTCAATTTTAGTCATACATTTAGGCCAAAATGTATTCGGCCACATGTCTTTGGTAAAAAAAATGTCAATAAGTGTATATTTATTGGTTTGCGCAAAAGTTATAGCGCCTACAAACTAGGGTACATTTTCTGGAATTTACACAGCCTTTAATTTATGACTGCCTATGTCGTTTTTTGAGGTGCTAAAATGGCAGGGCAGTACAAAACCCCCACAAATGACCCCATTTTGGAAAGTAGACACCCCAAGGAAATTGCTGAGAGGCATGTTGAGCCCATTGAATATTCATTTTTTTTGTCCCAAGTGATTGAATAATGACAAAAAAAAAAAAAAAAATACAAAAAGTTGTCACTAAATGATATATTGCTCACACAGGCCATGGGCATAATACATTTAGCTGCTTCTCCTGAGTATGGGGATACCACATGTGTGGGACTTTTTGGGAGGCTAGCCGCGTACGGGGCCCCGAAAACCAATCACTGCCTTCAGGATTTCTAAGGGCGTACATTTTTGATTTTACTCCTCACTACCTATCACAGTTTTGAAGGCCATAAAATGCCCAGATGGCATAAAACCCCCCCAAATGACCCCATTTTGGAAAGTAGACACCCCAAGCTATTTGCTTTGAGGCATGTTGAGTCCATGGAATGTTTTATATTTTGACACAAGTTGCGGGAAAGTGACAAATTTTTTTTTTTGCACAAAGTTGTCACTAAATGATAGATTGCTCACACAGGCCATGGGCATATGTGGAATTGCACCCCAAAATACATTTAGCTACTTCTCCTGAGTACGGGGATACCACATGTGTGGGACTTTTTGGGAGCCTAGCCGAGTACGGGGCCCCGAAAACCAATCACCGCCTTCAGGATTTCTAAGGGTGTAAATTTTTGATTTCACTCTTCACTGCCTATCACAGTTTCGGAGGCCATGGAATGCCCAGGTGGCACAAACCCCCCCCAAATGACCCCATTTTGGAAAGTAGACACCCCAAGCTATTTGCTGAGAGGCATGGTGAGTATTTTGCAGCTCTCATTTGTTTTTGAAAATAAAGAAAGACGAGAAAAAAAATTTTTTCTTCTTTTTTCAATTTTCAAAACTTTGTGACAAAAAGTGAGGTCTGCGAAATACTCACTATACCTCTCAGCAAATAGCTTGGGGTGTCTACTTTCCAAAATGGGGTCATTTGGGGGGGTTTTTTGCCACCTGGGCATTCCATGGCCTCCGAAACTGTGATAGGCAGTGAAGAGTGAAATCAAAAATTTACGGCCTTAGAAAGCCTGAAGGCGGTGCTTGGTTTTCGGGGTCCCGTACGCGGCTAGGCTCCCAAAAAGTCTCACACATGTGGTATCCCCATACTCAGGAGAAGCAACAGAATGTATTTTGGGGTGTAATTTCACATATTCCCATGGCATGTTTGAGCAATATATCATTTAGTGACAACTTTGCGCAAAAAAAAATAAAAAAAAATAAAAATTGTCTCTTTCCCGCAACTTGTGTCACAATATAAAATATTCCATGGACTCGACATGCCTCTCAGCAAATAGCTTGGGGTGTCTACTTTCCAAAATGGGGTCATTTGGGGGGGTTTTGAACTGTCCTGGCATTTTATGCACAACATTTAGAAGCTTATGTCACACATCACCAACTCTTCTAACCACTTGAAGACAAAGCCCTTTCTGACACTTTTTGATTACATAAAAAAATATTTTTTTTTTTCAAGAAAATTACTTTCAACCCCCACACACTATATATTTTTTTTAAAGCAAATGCCCTACAGATTAAAATGGTGGTGTTTCATTTTTTTTTTCACACAGTATTTGTGCAGCGATTTTTCAAACGCATTTTTTGGGGAAAAAACACACTTTTTTAAATTTTAATGCACTAAAACACACTATATTGCCCAAATGTTTGATGAAATAAAAAAGATGATCTTAGGCCGAGTACATGGATACCAAACATGACATGCTTTAAAATTGCGCACAAACGTGCAGTGGCGACAAACTAAATACATTTTTAAAAGCCTTTAAAAGCCTTTACAGGTTACCACTTTAGATTTACAGAGGAGGTCTACTACTAAAATTACTGCCCTCGATCTGACGTTCGCGGTGATACCTCACATGCATGGTGCAATTGCTGTTTACATTTGACGCCAGACCGACGCTTGCGTTCGCCTTAGCGCGAGAGCAGGGGGGGGACAGGGGTGCTTTTTTTTTTTTTTTTTTTTCTTTATTATTATTATTTTTTTTGTCTTATTTTTAAACTGTTCCTTTCATTTTTTTTTTTTTAAATCATTTTTATTGTTATCTCAGGGAATGTAAATATCCCCTATCATAGCAATAGGTAGTGACAGGTACTCTTTTTTGAAAAAATTGGGGTCTATTAGACCCTAGATTTCTCCTCTGCCCTCAAAGCATCTGACCACACCAAGATCGGTGTGATAAAATGCTTTCCCAATTTCCCAATGGCGCTGTTTACATCCGGCGAAATCTAAGTCATAAAATGCTCGTAGCTTCCGGTTTCTTAGGCCATAGAGATGTTTGGAGCCACTCTGGTCTCTGATCAGCTCTATGGTCAGCTGGCTGAATCACCGGTTGCATTTTCAGGTTCCCTGTTGAGACAGGAGAGCCAGAGAAAAACACGGAAGACGTTGGGGGGGGGGGATTCCCTCCCACTGCTTGTAAAAGCAGTCTAGAGGCTAATTAGCCGCTAGGATTGCTTTTACATGAAAGCCGACCGCTGGCTGAAAAGAATGATACCAAGATGATACCTAAACCTGCAGGCATCATTCTGGTATAACCACTCAAAGTCGTGAATGGCGTACCTGAAGACAAAAAAATGGTTAACAATAAAGCACAGTAAACGGTAAAGTATAAAAAATTGCATACCTGAAAAGCAAACATGATAAAACATAATAACAATAAAACATTGCAGAATAGAATACAGTAAAAAAGAGCAGAACAATAGAGAGAGAATAGAGAGAGAGAGAACAATAAAACGACAACTATTTTTTTTTATTTTATATTTTTGTATGTGTTTTTTTTTTTTTTTTTTTTACACTTTTTTTTGTAACTGTAACTTTTATAACTGTAACCGGTTCCAGGTTCGGGTCTCTCAAAATGCGATGGCATCTTGGGAGACCCTGTGAAAGTGTGCCTAGTCTGTGCAATGCTGTACCCTACGCTAATACTCAACTAGTGTATGGTAGCGTTCAAAACATTCACCAATGCAAAGACCAGGATTGTCAGGACAGGAGGGACAATAATAGCGGGTGTCACACCTATATCCGCGCTTGCTGCAGACACGACATCTTTTTTGGGGGGGTTCGCTGGGTAGGGGTACTCGGGAGGACATAAAGAAAATGCCTCTCATGCAGCTGACTGCATTTGGTTGGGGATGTGAATGGGGGAAGTACAGGCGCTGCAGAAGCGGTGGGTTCCCAATTAGGATTGGCGAATGCAGCAGGAAGGGCATTATGGGCACGACGGGCCTGTGTTTGTCTTTTTGGTGACAGCGGGACACTACTTGTGCTTGCCACCTCACCAGCTTGAACTGCACTTATGGGACTCGCCACGTCACCAAGTGTTACTGCAGTGCTGGTTTGACTACGACCGGGGTGTACTAGGCCGCTGGTGCTTGCCAGTTCACCAAAACGCTACAAAAAAAACTGTTAGCGATCGCAGGGATCAGGCCTGACTCTGCGAACGCTGCAGTTATGCGTTTAGTGTTCTGTAAGTGACAGTGATCGATCGATACTGCACTTGGGTGGGCTGGGCTGGGCCAGGCGGAGGGGCAAAACGCAGGTGCTAGCAGGTATCTGGGCTGATCCCGCTAACATTGCGTTTTTGGGAACCCTAAACTGCTGGGGACGCTAGGATAGATCTGATCGGATCAGATATTGATCCGTTCAGATACTGTACCACTAAGGGAGGTGTACGGTGCGTGCGTGGGTGTTAGCGCTACTGGCACTAACCTGACGCTGCCTGGGGCTGGTGCTTGTCAGTTCACCAAAACGCTACCAAAAAAACTGTTAGGGATCGCAGGGATCAGGCCTGACTCTGCGAACGCTGCAGTTATGCGTTTAGTGTTTTGTAAGTGACAGTGATCGATCGATACTGCACTTGGGTGGGCTGGGCTTGGCCGGGCGGAGGGGCAAAACGCAGGTGCTAGCAGGTATCTGGGCTGATCCCGCTAACACTGCGTTTTTGGGAACCCTAAACTGCTGGGGACACTAGTATAGATCTGATCGGATCAGATATTGATGCGTTCAGATACTATACCACTAAGGGAGGCGTATGCTGCGTGCGTGGGTGTTAGCGGTACTGGCGCTAATCTGACGCTGCTTGAGGCGACGCATATCACCGCCGGGCGATCAGGGGCTAAACTTTTATTCGGTAATAAACGGCGGGTGCCCTGACACTATAAAAAATAAACGAACTAACCAGCGTCACCCGTAACAGTTATACGGTGATCAGTGGTGAAAGGGTTAACTAGGGGGCAATCAAGGGGTTAAAACATTTATTAGGTAGTATATGGGGGTCCCTGTCGCTATAAAAACGCTGACGGCGAACCTAAATATTTACCTCCCTAACTAGCGTCACCAGCGACACTAATACAGCAATCAGAAAAATGATCGCTTAGCGACACTGGCGACAGGGGGTGATCAAGGGGTTAAAACTTTATTAGGGGGTGTTAGGGGGGTACCCTAGACCTAAAGGGGGCTAACACTGTAACTGTCACAAACTGACACCAATGCAGTAATCAGAAAAAAAAACAAAAAAAACCTGCTTGGTGTCAGTTTGTGACGGGGGGGGGGGGGTGATTGGGGGGGGATGGGGGGGTAATCGGGGGGGGGATCGGGGGTGTAATGTGTGCCTGGCATGTTCTACTGTGTGTGTGTGTTTGTGTAACTCACAGTACAGTCTTCTCTCCTCGGCGCCGGAACGGAAAATACCAAGCCGAGGAGAGATGACATAATTTCCTCTGCCTCTGTGTACAATACAGAGGCAGGGAAATTATCCCATTGGCTGGGAGCGATCGCGAGGGGGGGGCCACGAATGGATGGCCTCCCCCTCACCACCAATCGCTGGGGGAGATTTGCCGACCGCCGCAGGCACCGGGGGGGGTCCGATCGGACCCCCCACCCGCGGGCAGGCAAGGATGTACCTGTAAGTCCTTTTGCCTGCCCGTGCCGCTCTGAGGACGTATATGTTCGTGCGGCGGTCGGCAACTGGTTAAATGACAGTTTAGGAGTAGGCAGTTATATTTTAAAAAATACAATGTAAAATTAACAAGGGATACCAACATAGTTGTATCTTTGATCCTAAAAACTATGGGATAATGGTGTTGTGGTAACTTGCACCAAAAAAAAAAAAAAAAAAGCATAATAATATTATTCTTGATATCACTAAAAAAAAAAAAAGCCTTTGAAAATTTGTTTGCAATTACTCCATCCGTATTACCAGCAAAGCAACTTCATTATTATCCCATTAACCACTTGCCGCCCGGCATATACCAAAATGACGGCGGCAAAGTGGTTTCAATATCCTGACCGGACGTTATATGACGTCTTCAGGACATTAAGCCCCCGGGGGCGCGCATCGCGGCGATTGTTGTTGCGGTGTGTCAGTCTGACACACAGCAACTCCGATCTAGGTAAAGAGTCTCTGACGGAGACTCTTTACCATGTGATCAGCCATGTCCAATCACTGCTGATCACGATGTAAACAGGAAGAGCCGGAGATCGGCTTTTCCTCAGTCGCGTCCGTCAGACACGAGTAGATGAGAGCCGATCGGCTGCTCCTCTGACGGGGGGGGTCTGTGCTGATCGATTATCAGCACAGCCCTCCCCAGGATGCCCACACTGGACCACCAGGGATGCCACCAGACCACCAGGGATGCCACCAGACCACCAGGGATGCCCACCACCAGGTATGCCACCCTAGACCACCAGGGATGCCAATCAGTGCCCACAATGGATGCCGATCAGTGCCCACAGTGGATACCAATCAGTGCCCACAATGGGCATCACTGATTGGCAGGCATTATTGTTTGGCACTGATTGTCATCCATCAGTACAATACATTACAGTACATCAGTGCCACCTATCAGTGCCCATCCATGCCCATCCGTGCCGCCTATCAGTGCCCACCCGTGCCATCTATCAGTGCCCATCCGTGCTGCCTATCAGTGCCATCTATCAGTGCCCCATCAGTGCTGCATATTAGTGCCCATCATCAGTGCTCATCAATGCCACCTCATCAGTGCCCATCAGTGCCGCCTTATCAGTGCCCGTCAGTGCAGCCCCATCAGTGCCCATCAGTGAAGGAGAAAACTTACTTATTTACAAAGTTTTGTAACTGAAACAAAAAAAAAAACATTTTTTTTCAAAATTTTCAGTCTTTTTTTTATTTGTTTAGCAGAAAATAAAAATCCCAGAGGTGATCAAATATCACCAAAAGAAAGCTCTATTTGTGGGAACAAAATGATAAAAATTTTGTTTGGGTAGAGTGTTGTATGACCACGCAATTGTCATTCAAAGTGCGACAGCGCTAAAAGCTGAAAATTGGTCTGGGCAGGAAGATGTATAAGTGCCCTGTATTGAAGTGGTTAAAGAAGAAGAGAAATCTGCATTTCGAGATTTCATAATTTGCCATGTCACGAATGTTAATTCTCCGACAACACATATTTGTTGGTGGGAAATTTGAAGACATGCTAGCCAACATTTGCTGGCGGAAAGTCAGACAACAATTGTCCGATGGAGCATACACACGGTCAGATTTTCCACCAACAGCCTGACATTGAGCATTTCCCGTTGGAAAATCCGATTGGGTGTACGAGGCTTAAGTCTGTAATTGCTGCACTTCTCTCTTTTGCCACTAGGTGGCCGGGTACCTGGCGGCCTTAGATATGAGAAGGGCACTGCAAGGTCAGATTATGGGTATATGGGGTATCTCAGCCAATAGGCAGGGGTTTTCTTAAATCTCTTGGCCTGCTGGGAGAACCTACATATTTGAGTGGAGTCAGGTGATCGGTGTTCTGTGCCACCTGGACGGCTGTCTGAGTGGACGTGTGTTGTACTGCCCGGGCTGTTAGGCCAGAGATTGGGCCTATCCCAGGCACATATGGCTGCTGGGCTGTCTGAGGGCCTATCCAGAAGCAAAAGAACAGTGCAGGGTTTGGATTGCGGCTTGCAATCTAACCAGAAGTGATGGTTCTGCCGGCCGGAGAACCTGTCATGGTAAGAGGTAGAGGGGAAGCTGTTGCCACTAAGGGACCAACCACCTTTTTACCAGGGACCACAGTGAGTAACTGAAGCAAGTACCCGAGCAGTATTCTCACCAACCGGGGACGGTGAAGAATCGGCAAACTACAGTGGGTATCAAGCCAGGGACCCAGCCAGTGGAGGTGATGCTTGCAGAGCAGCCTTCTGTGTCAAGCCAGGGACCGAGCAGGCCAGTGGGGTGATGCTTGAGAGGTATCTTGAGTGTCAAGCTAGGGACCCAGCAGAGAAGCTGGGGTGGCTCTTGAGGAAGATACCACCGTGAAGATTGAAGGAGCTTAAGGGACTCAGTGTCAGTGAATAATCTAGTCTAGTGAGAGACTGGGAGTTCAGTGGGCTGAAGAACTACAAGAAGTGATTGTAGTGGAAGTGAAAGAACTGTTATGCTTTGTGTTGGGAACTGTTAAAGACTGTTGCCATAGGAGACCTCATCCCTACACATGCAGATGTGGCTTCCTGCTGGATGCCTTTCCCTGCATGACTGTGCTTCTGTTGAAGTCTCGGATTCTGTCAATTAATCTTGCAACTACCTAAGGGTGTCCTGGCCCTAACCCTCTCTCCCAAAAGTTCTGTTAAGAGAAATAAAAATCTCTTTTGCATTCAAGAACTTTAGTTACCTTGAACCCACTATGTCTCACAACCCACCATATTCAGAAGGATGTCAGCTATCTCTGTCCCTGGAGGTTCTCATTAGACTGAAGGAGGCCTGGGACCTTGCTACATTTGGCACCCAATGTGGGACTAAGGCATTATCCTTGCAGCAGTCGCCCCTAGCAACTGGCCTCAGCTTCATTGGGATTTTGTCTGGCTCCGTGGAAAGGTGGCAAGTAACATCTATACTTCATACAACTGTGTTGTCGTGTATACCACCAATGTGGGGAAGAACCAACAAGTCTCCTTGCTCATGAGAGGGGATCAGCCTGGTCTTTTTGCAATTCCCGCCAGTGCTGTGAGGGTTAACATAGACTGCAAAATGGACTCCATTACAGTTTTGGTGCACCGCAGCATGAAGAAGGCGGGCGCCACAGTTCCCAGAGAACATTTGCACCAATCTGTTGGCAGGGGGAGGAGCTCCCGCTCTGCAGAGGAGGATAAGGAAGTGCTGCCACGTGTGTCTGATTGTGGGTTGGAGAAAAAGATGGCGCAGTTTGTAGGAGATTTGGCGGTTTGGAAAAAGTACGCTCCGAGTATTTGTTTTGTTTGTGAAACCTGTCCTGACTGACACCAGTGGGCGGTATACACCAAAGGGTAAGCTTGCCCTGTATGCGAGGAGTTACCACCCGCTTAGGCTCTGAGGAAAGGGGTTCTCCCCAGAAACGCGTCAGCCATCGCCCCATCAATTGGATGTCCAGGTCCCGATTACGTTTTGATGTCCGCTACTGCGTACCTGCAGCTATTGTTCATGTTTAACGTACATGCTCGTTTGTGAGTATCCATCTTTTGTTGTTTTATCTTTTTAATAAACGCTTTTTGTGGTAATGCACTAGGTCGGTGCGCCCTCTTTTTTTCTTTTTATCCTTCTGTAGTCCATGAATAACCCAATGTTCTGAAGAGGGCTGCAAGACGGCAGACATCACAGAAGCTTTTTGGCCTTATCTTCATTGAGGTTTTAGTCACTCAAGCGCAGGAGAGAGATTTTTCTGTCTACGGGTACTTATACCCATACATACCCGCTCATCTGGAGGAGGAAATCTCGAAGAACGAAACTCAGTGGGTGGATGAAGCCATGCGTGGGTTTCTCCAGAAACCCGGCACAGACTTCCTGAAGTTGTTGCCCTGGATGGCTTGAAAGTACCTGTCAGTGTTGAACACCTGGGGTTACGGCTGGAAGATTAACCTAGATGGTGTATTCATCCGCCGACCAGACAAAAAGGACATCAAGCACTTTGTTACCATGGTGACAAAGAGGGAGAGACTGAAATTCTACCTGACCCTGGGTACTACTGGTAAATACCATCAAGATGTTATTACCCTTACCTTGGATTACAAATATGTGTTGTGTGATGTCAAGGACGCTATGCTGACAGCCACTTCACATTCACATTTAAGTTGTTGTTAGTGAAGAACATTCCAGAGAGCTGTATTGCCCGGACCGTGCTGGACTGAATGCTGCCGGCAGATACATGGAGTGCCCACCTGAGCCATGTTGGCAAAAGATTGAAGTTGTTGGGGTGATGCATCCTGAAGAGCGACCAGTGACATTCAGTAGGTTGCTGTTTTCAAGTGATGAAGAAAATGTCCTTTGTCCCAGGCTGTCCCAGGCTGTTATGAGGACGTCCTTGCAAGGGGTCCTGTGTTTTGAAGTGCAGTCCCTTTCACTATGGCCTGGCTGCTTGTCTGTCGCAAATACTGCCCAAGTCTCCGAAGGGAGGGGATCATGTTCTGTTTCATTATATGTTGGTATTCATGGTTCCCTCAATAAACTATAGCTTCCCAGTGCCAGCAGCACTCATGCAGCCCCAGACCATGACACTCCGACCACCATGCTTGACTGTAGGCAAGACACACTTGTCTTTGTACCAGGGGCGGACTGACCAGTCGGTCCATTCGGACGTGGACCGAGGGCCCGACCGCTGAAGGGGACCGTCAGCGCCACCTGCTGGAACCAGCTTGGGGTCCAGGGACAAAAAACTTGCGGCCGCGGGCCCCCGGCGACAATCTTTTGTGCTGCCTCGGAGGGTGAGGGGTGAGGGGTGAGGGCGAGCGTCGCTGGGTCACATAGAGCAGTGATTTCCTTTTTACCCAGCGTCCGCTGTCATCGAATGTCCCGCCTCCTGCACTGGCTCTTTTGATAGACATCACACAGGAGGCGGAACATCTGATGACAGCGGACGCTGGGTAAAAGGGAGATCCCCGCTCTGTGTTACCTGGTGGCTCTCCTCTCTAATCCCCATACACTGATCAGACTGCATGGAGGGGACACTGATCAGACTGCATGGAGGGGACACTGGTGAGGCTGCATGGAGGGGACACTGATCAGACTGCATGGAGGGGACACTGATCAGACTGCATGGAGGGGACACTGGTGAGGCTGCATGGAGGGGGCACTGATCAGACTGCATGGAGGGGACACTGGTGAGGCTGCATGGAGGGGACACTGATCAGACTGCATGGAGGGGACACTGATCAGACTGCATGGAGGGGACACTGGTGAGGCTGCATGGAGGGGGACACTGATCAGACTGCATGGAGGGGACACTGGTGAGGCTGCATGGAGGGGACACTGATCAGACTGCATGGAGGGGACACTGATCAGACTGCATGGAGGGGACACTGATCAGACTGCATGGAGGGGACACTGGTGAGGCTGCATGAAGGGGACACTGATCAGACTGCATGGAGGGGACACTGGTGAGGCTGCATGGAGGGGGACACTGATCAGACTGCATGGAGGGGACACTGGTGAGGCTGCATGGAGGGGACACTGATCAGACTGCATGGAGGGGACACTGGTGAGGCTGCATGGAGGGGACACTGATCAGACTGCATGGAGGGGACACTGGTGAGGCTGCATGGAGGGGACACTGATCAGACTGCATGGAGGGGACACTGGTGAGGCTGCATGGAGGGGACACTGATCAGGCTGCATGGAGGGGACACTGGTGAGGCTGCATGGAGGGGACACTGATCAGACTGCATGGAGGGGACACTGGTGAGGCTGCATGGAGGGGGCACTGATCAGACTACATGGAGGGGACACTGGTGAGGCTGCATGGAGGGGACACTGATCAGACTGCATGGAGGGGACACTGATCAGACTGCATGGAGGGGACACTGGTGAGGCTGCATGGAGGGGGACACTGATCAGACTGCATGGAGGGGACACTGGTGAGGCTGCATGGAGGGGACACTGATCAGACTGCATGGAGGGGGCACTGATCAGACTGCATGGAGGGGACACTGATCAGACTGCATGGAGGGGACACTGGTGAGGCTGCATGGAGGGGACACTGATCAGACTGCATGGAGGGGACACTGGTGAGGCTGCATGGAGGGGGACACTGATCAGACTGCATGGAGGGGACACTGGTGAGGCTGCATGGAGGGGACACTGATCAGACTGCATGGAGGGGACACTGGTGAGGCTGCATGGAGGGGACACTGATCAGACTGCATGGAGGGGACACTGGTGAGGCTGCATGGAGGGGACACTGATCAGGCTGCATGGAGGGGACACTGGTGAGGCTGCATGGAGGGGACACTGGTGAGGCTGCATGGAGGGGACACTGACGAGGTTGCATGGAGGGGACACTGGCAAGGCTGCATGGAGGGGACACTGATCAGGCTGCATGGAGGGGACACTGATCAGGCTGCATGAAGGGGACACTGATCAGGCTGCATGGAGGGGACACTGGTGAGGCTGCATGGAGGGGACACTGACGAGGCTGCATGGAGGGGACACTGACGAGGCTGCATGGAGGGGACACTGGCAAGGCTGCATGGAGGGGACACTAGTGAGGCTGCACAGAGGGGCTACATGAAGGGGGACACTGGTGAGGCTGCCCTGAGATGACTCTGGGGAGGCTGCATTGAGGAGACACTGATCAGGCTGCATGGAGGGGACATTGGTGAGGCTGCATGGAGGGGACTCTGCTGAGGCTGCCCTGAGGGGACACTGGTGAGGCTGCCCTGAGGGGACACTGGTGAGGCTGCCCTGAGGGGACACTGGTGAGGCTGCCCTAAGGGGACACTGGTGAGGCTGCATTGAGAGGACACTGACTAGGCTGCACGGAGGGGACACTGGTGAGGCTGCATTGAGGGGACACTGGCGAGGCTGCACAGAGGGGACACTGGCGAGGCTGCACAGAGGGGACACTGGTTAGGCTGCACTGAGGGGACACTGGTGAGGCTGCACGGAGGGGACACTGGTGAGGCTGCATTGAGGGGACACTGGTGAGGCTGCATTGAGGGGACACTGGTGAGGCTGCATTGAGGGGACACTGGTGAGGCTGCACTGAGGGAACACTGGCGAGGCTGCACGGAGGGGACACTGGTGAGGCTGCACAGAGGGGACACTGGTGAGGCTGCACAGAGGGGACACTGGTGAGGCTGCATTGAGGGGACACTGGTGAGGCTGCATGGAGGGGACACTGGTGAGGCTGCACAGAGGGGCCACTGGTGAGGCTGCACAGAGGGGCCACTGGTGAGGCTGTACAGAGGGGCCACTGGTGAGGCTGCACAGAGGGGCCACTGGTGAGGCTGCATGGAGGGGGCACTGGTGAGGCTGCATGGAGGAGGCACTGGTGAGGCTGCATGGAGGGGGCACTGGTGAGGCTGCACTGAGGGGACACTGGCGAGGCTGCATTGATGGACACTGATGAGGCTGCATTGATGGGCGCTATTTCTAACATAGACTCTCAAATGAACACAGAGTGGACACGCACACCACGTCATTATGTGTTGCACCGCGCGCATCCGTGCACTGGGCCTGCTGCAAACCTCCTAGTTCTACTGTCCCGTATAGGGCAAAGGCGGCCGACTCCCTCCAAGTCTCTCCCTCGCCTTGGCAAACAGTGCCCGGTACGGTGGAACGAGGAGAGGACACATCAGCCAGCCACAGCAGGGCCAGGGCACCAGCCAACTGTAACCCACCCACGGTGACGCACCCACACCAGGGAGCCAGCCAGCCACAGCAGGGTGCCAGCCACAGAGGACGCAGGAGCCAGCCAGCCACAGAGAACGCAGGAGCCAGCTACCGAGGACGATGGAGCCGGCCATCCACGGCAGGGTGCCAGCCACAGAGGAAGCGGGAGCCAGCCACAGAGGACGCAGGAGCCAGCCAGCCAGCCACAGAGGACGCGGGAACCAGCCACAGCTACAGTAGCCATAGTTAAGGTAAGAGGAGAGCTACTCGGTGCCAATTTTATTTCTACTTTGTGAGAGGTTGGGGCAGGGGTGAGAGTCATGGCACAAGGAGGGGGTCCAGTGAGGACCAGAGTAAATGAAGGTGTTCACTGTACACTCTGTTAGAAAGAGGCCCCCCTCCAGGTCCCATTATACTCCTTTGTAGTCTCTAATGGGTCCTGGAAGGGGATCTCTCTCTAACAGAGACTCTCTAATGGACACTGTTAGAGAGAGACCCCCCTTCAGGTCCCATTAGACTCTGTTGTAGACTCTAATGGGGCCTGGAGGGGACGTTTTCTAACAGACTGTCTAATGGACACTGTTAGAGAGAGACCTCCCTCCAGGTTCCATTTTAAAAAAGGCAGAAATTGTACTTTGTGCAAAATGTAGAGGCGGGATCAGGGGTGGGCCATGGGCGGGGTCAGAGGTGGACCATGAGCTGGGCCTGACAGGGGGCCCTTGCTTTATTTGGTCCGGGGGCCCTGGGTGTTGTCAGTCCGCCCCTGCTTTGTACTCCTTACCTGGTCACACGCTTGACATCATCTAAACCAAATAAGTATATCTTGATCTCATCAGACCACAGGACATGGTTCCAGTAATCCATGTCCTTAATCTGCTTGTCTTCAGCAAACTGTTTGCGGGGTTTCTTGTACATCATCTTTAGAAGAGGCTTCCTTCTGGGATGACAGCCATGCAGACTAATTTGATGCAATGTGCGGTGTATGGTCTGAGCACTGACAGGCTGACCCCCCACCTCTTCAATCTTTGCTGCAATGCTGGCAGCACTCATACGTCTATTTCCCAAAGACAACCTCTGGATATGACGCTGAGCATGTGCACTCAACTTCTTTGGTCGACCATGGCGAGGTCTGTTCTGAGTGGAATTTAAACTGTTATACAAGCTGTACACTCACTACTTTACATTGTAGCAAAGTGTAATTTCTTCAGTGTTATCACATGAAAAGATATAATAAATTATTTACAAAAAATGTGAGGGGTGTACTCACTTTTGTGAGATACTGTATATACAATCCCTGGCAAAAAGTATGGAATCACCACTCTTGGAAAATGTTCATTCAATTGTTTAATTGTGTAGAAAAAAACGAATCACAGACATGCCTCAAAACTATTTTCATTTAACATTCCAACCTTCTGGCTTTAAGAAACAGTTAAAAAAAGAAAAAAAGAAAGAAAACTGCAGTCAGTCGCAACTGTTTTTGCAGATCAAGCAGAGAAAAAAATATGGAATTTCTCAATTCTGAGGAAAATATTATGGAATCACCATGTACTTTGCAGTTCTAAAACAAACATCTGCATCAGATTAAATCCTGAAAAATTAAGTCATAATCACCAAACATCCTTTTAATTGATGGAATAAGAAAAGTGTCCAAAATCTCAACATAAACGTTTGCATTTATTGAAGATTTAATGTCTGTTGTTTTATCTCCCCCGTACCTTTACCTGACATGCAACCACCTATCATTAATGATTGTAGAAGTTGTCTGTTTTCTTCAGGCAGTCGTCTTCATACATTTCATTGGAATGGCACCAAACAAAAGTTACAGCGTCAGCACCTTGCCCAATGCAGATTGGTGATTCATCGCTGAATATCACTTTCATCCAGTCATCCACAGTCCATGATTGCTTTTCTTTAGCCCACTGTAACCTTGTTTCTGTTTAGGTGTTAATGATGGTTTTCGTTAGTACAAATCAAAAGGGAAGGTTGTTAAAGGGAAGCGTACTGGTAGACCATCAAAGCGTCAAGTTAAAAAACTTAAAGCAATATGCCTTAAAAACAGAAAATACACAACAAAACAGAAGGAACAAATGGTCAGAAAATGGAGTCAATGTCTGTGACCGAACTGTAAGACATTGGCTAAAGGAAATGGGATTTACATACAGAAAAGCCAAACTAAAATCATCATTAACACCTAAACAGAAAAAAAACAAGATTACAGTGGGCTAAAGAAAAGCAATCATGGACGGTGGATGAATGGATGAAAGTGATATTTGGTGAAGAATCACCAATCTGCATTGGGCAGGGTGATGATGCTGGAACTTTTGTTTGGTGCCATTCCCATGACATGTATGAAGACGACATGCAAATTTCCACAATCATTGATGATATGGGGTTTCATGTCAGGTAAAGTTACGGGGAAGATGACAGTCATTAAATCTTTAATAAATGCACAAGTTTGTATTGAGGTTTTGGACACTTTTCTTATTCCATCAGTTGAAAGGATGTTTGGTGATGATGACATCATTTTTCAGGATGTAATCTGATGCAGATGTTTGTTTTAGAACTGCAAAGTACATGGTGATTCCATAATATTTTCCTCAGAATTGAGTGATTCCATATTTTGATTCCATATTTCCATATTTTTTTTCTCTGCTTGATCTGCAAAAACAGTTGCAACTGACTACAGTTTTCTTTTATTTCTTATTTTTTTTAGGTGTTTCTTAAAGCCAGTAGGCTGGAATGTTGAATGAAAATAGTTTTGAGGCAGGGACAAGCACACAGTGATTGGCTGCATTCCAGTCAATGTATGGCCAGCTTTGTTCTACTGGGAATTAAAGTGCTAGTGCTAATGGAAATTATACTGTACTTTCTTTAAAAAATAAAACCCCATGTTTGTTACGGCTGTCTCAGGCTGTCAAATATGCTGTCAGGTGAACTGAGATGCCCTGGGTCTTTCAGTAAAGTAATCATTAATACTTTATTTCTTTCTTTCTTTTTTTAAATGCAAGCAGTGTCACAAAATTAGTCACATTTCTGCATAGAAACCAATCAGCTTCTAACTTCAGATTGTTCAATTAAGCTTTGGCAATAAAACCTGGAGACCGATTGATTTCTATGCAGAATTGTGACTAATTTTGCCCTCTCTAGCTTTAGTAAATAAATTCCTGTGTGACTTCATAGCAAGTGGCTTGCTATGGGGACACTAAGAAGAGGAGGAGCCAGGATCGCCGCCGGGGGGGCCCAGAAGAGGAGGATCGGGGCCGCTCTGTGCAATACCACTGCACACAAAATTTGGGATCTGGATCTCAAATTTTCCAACAACAAAATCCATTGTCCTAAATTCCGATCGTGTGTAGACAATTCCAACGCACAAAGTTCCACGCATGCTGGCTTTTGAAATTAATTTTTCTTGGCTTGTCATACGTGTTGTACGGCACTGCATTCTTGACGTTCGGAATTTCCGACAAGATTTGTGTGACCGTGTGTATGCAAAACAAGTTTGAGCCAACATCCGTCGGAAAAAAAACATGGATTTTGTTGTCGGAAAATCCTATTGTGTGTACAAGGCATAACATGTTTATTATTTAAATTTTTTTTAAAAAGTGACTTTAGTAACACTTTAAGCCAGTTTCTGTCAAAGTTTGCAAGGTCACGCTGGGCTTGCAGCCAATTACCCTGTAAATATTCAACTATTGTTCTTTTGTCCTTTTTTTTTTCATCCCATGTGCATATAAACACTCCAATGCCGCGTACACAAGATCGCACATTCCGACAACAAAATCCATGTTTTTTTTTCCGACGGATGTTGGCTCAAACTTGTCTTGCATACACACGGTCACACAAAGTTGGTCGGAAATTGCGTACGTCAAGAACGCGGTGACGTACAACACGTACGACGGCATTATAAAAGGGAAGTTTCAAATCAAGTGCGCCCCCCTTTGGGCTTCTTCTGCTAATCTCGTGTTAGTAGAAGTTTGGTGAGAGACGATTCGCGATTTTCAGCCTCGTGCTTTTCAGATCATTACTACTCTTCAGTTTGTGCTTGTGGGTTCGTATCTGTTCTTCAGTGCGTGTAGTCAGTTTGCATTTGTTTGTCATTATTATTATATTACGTATTTGATTTTCAGTGCGTTCTTATCCGCTCGTTTATGATTTTCAGCTCGCTCTTCTCAGGCCTTTCTGTTTTTCAGTGCTTTCTGTTAGTTCATTCTGACCAGCCGACCGTTTTGAAGAGTAGAGTTCGTGCTGTGTGAGGGCTTGGTGTTGGGGTTCTTGCTTTGATCCAAGCCCAGTCCATGAACAGGGTGGGGAGGAGTTCATGGACGAAGAATTGGTTGCTCCAGCATGACCAATTCTCTCACATGCCTTTGTTGCGGGAGATCCGTGAGAATAATCCTGACGATTTCAGGAATTATCTCTGGATGACCGACCCCATTTTTCACCGTTTGTTGGCTTTGCTGTCCCCTTATAATAGCAGGCAGGACACCTGCATGCGGCAAGCCATCACTCCTGAGCAGAGGCTAGTCGCCACTTTGCGGTACTTGGCAACGGTGAGAAGTCTGCAGGACATCAAGTTCTCGACAGGCATCTCTCCCCATGCTCTGGGGATCATTATTCCAGAGACCTGTTCTGCCATCATTCAGGTCCTGCAGAAGGACTATATTAAGGTAAGATTTCTCCTTTAACATCACATTATATGTATTTATTGTTTGCTAATGTATTGTATTTATTTCCTCATTCCCTAATTACCATGATTGTAATATGCTGTGAATGTCCCCTTTGTCCTCATGCATGCTGGAAGCTTTACAACTTCCTTTTTTGTCCTTCATGCATATTTGCCTTCACTATCCTCCCCAGCATGCTATCCTGGGTCCATACACACCTAGCCTAGTCACTTAACAATGTATTTTGTCAGCTCCATAGTAGTGCTTTACCCTAAACACCCCCTAAAATGTGTACAAATGTTATTTGTGTCCTTAAATTCAGGCAGAGTGCCAGAGGCTTTTTTTGGGGTCCCCAAATCATTTTGAACCCTCCCTCCCCCCCAACCGCTAAGTCAACCGATACCAATCCTCTGCTGACTTTGCCAAACTCATACACACTATACCTACCGAATCTGTGGTCAGATTTATGGATGAATTCACCAAAGCATGTAGTGAAAGGGCCTGCCTAAATACTTTCAAATGGTACTGTTTAAAGTTTTCTTCTCCTATTATCTTGATAGGTAATTGGAGAATGTAAAAAAGTGCTTCAATTTGTAGTATGTATTCATATTTTTGTATTATGACACTTCTTACCTGTCCAGTGGGCTGTCAATAGCGTAATAAAGGAGGGCCTGGCCAAAGTAACACACATTATGTATGCACTGAGCTCAATGAAGTAGAGAGGGTTACCTGTCCAAAACATCTCCCCCCCTAAAATTTTTGCAATGGGCCATCAGAGGGGGTGAGGAATGTGATCAGTGGACCTTCTCTTTTTGTCTTTAACCACTTGCCAACCGGGCCATAGCCGAAAGACGGCTACAGCGCGGTCGGCTTATTCTGGGTGGGCGACCATGGACGTCCTCCCAGAATGTTGCTCTCGCGCACCCCCTGGGGCGCGCTCCCACAAACATCCGTGACCGCCGGGTCCAGAAGACCAGAAGACCCAGCGCATCACAGATCGTGGTAAATGACCGTCAAATGACGGAGCGATCACTTATAAACAAACCGGCGTCATGACATGACGCCGGTTCCTCCCTCCCCTCTCTGTACTGATCTGTACAGTGCGAGGGGAGAGGGGGAGAGGTCATTTTTTGCAGCGCTATGGGCTGGATCTGTAGTGCCCACAGCGCTGCTCTGTGCCCATACTGTGCGCAATACTCTGCAATAATGTGCAATACTCTGCAATAATGTGCAACACTCTGCAGTACTCTGCAATAATGTGCTATACTCTACAGTACTCTGCAATAATGTGCAATATTCTGCATTAATGTGCAATACTCTGCCAATACTCTGCAATACCCTGCAATACTCTGCCAATACTCGTCAATACTCTGCCAATACTCTGCCAATACTCGCCAATACTCTGCATTAAATTTTAACAGAAACAAAGATTTTTTTTTTTTTACCGAATTTTCAGTCTTTTTTGATTTATAGCGCAAAAAATTAAAAAAACCAGCGGTGTTTAAATATCACCAAAAGAAAGCTCTATTCGTGTGAAAAAAAGGACAAAAATTTCATATGGGTACAGTGTTGCATGACTGAGTAATTGTCATTCAAAATGTGAGAGCACCGAAAGCTGAAAATTGGTCTAGTTAGGAAGGGGGTTTAAGTGCCAGAGTGGTCAAGTGGTTAAATACTCCTTCAAATAAATGTTAATACTGATTTTGGCCAAGAATGTTTGTGTCTAATCTGCTTGGAATGTTTATGTGCAAAATGACTATTTTTTTTTCTTGTTTGACTCCACAGTTTCCTTCAATGCCACAGGAATGGCAGACTGTGGCATCCCAGTTTGCCCAGTGGTGGGACTTTCCCAACTGCGGAGGGGCAATAGATGGGAAGCACATCCACATCGTCCCACCCCCCAACTCGGGGTCATACTATTATAACTATAAGTGGTTTAATAGTATTGTGATGTTGGCGGTGGTGTTGACGACATACGAGTTCCTGTATATGGACGTGGGGAAGAATGGCCGGGTGTCGGATGGTGGAGTCATTGCCCAGACTGAATTTTACAGACAGCTCCAGAATGGTGGCTTGGGATTGCCACCTGCTGAAGAGAACGTGGAAGGACTCCCGTTCGTCTTTGTCGCAGGTGAAGCATTTGGTCTGGGTGAACACCTGATGTGGCCGTTCCCGATGAGGACCCTCACCCCGGAGCAGAGGGTTTTTAACTACCGACTGGCCAGAGCCAGAAGAGCGGTGGAAAATGCCTTTGGAATAATGGCCAGCCGGTTCCGCCTTTTCCACACTGCAATAAACATGGCGGAATATAAAATCAATCATATTGTTATGACATGCTGCATATTGCATAACTTTTTAAGAAAAAATGAATCGAACTACGTTGCCTCAGTTGGGACTGAGGCCGGCTTATTACCGGATACAACAACCCTGATGGCTCTTGAAGCTGGCCGTCCTGGCTTGCCCCCCCCAAAGCACCCGTGAAGTTCATGAAAAGTGTCTAGAGTACTTTGCAGGTAGGGGGGCCATTGATATGCCACAAAATGTTTAACAAACATGTGAAAAATATTTTTTTTTATTTAAACGGAAATAATATTTACTTTGATTTACTGCTTGTGTTTCTATTAGCTGGCTCCTAGGTTATCCAATGGGCTTTTCTTTTTTCCCTTTTTGTTCAATATTGCAAATGTAATTTTTTGGATACATGAGTTGACAATCTCTTCTTCAGCGAACTATTATGTTGTGGGTCTGCTACACACACACACACCTTGTTTTTGTTGTTAATGTATGTAATGCATTACTGATAAAAATATTCATCATTTTCAGCACCATGACTGAAATGTGTGGAGTCACGAAAATGGCCTGATTGTGGCAAATTATAAAGCACTGTGGGTGTTATTTACTAAAGGAAATTCCACTTTGCACTCCAAGTGCACTGCAAAAGTGCACTTGAAACTGCACTGAAAGTGCACTTGTAGTGCAAAGTGGATTTGCCTTTAGTAAATAACCCCCATTGCCACCGTAAACACCAACTTACTACAAAAATTAGTAGAAAATAATAGAAACCTTCGCGCCAGTGGTGTCGATAGCAGATAATATATATGAATTACATATACTGGTGGTACATCTAGTAAGAAAACATTCCCAACAATAAAAAAATTTGTGGAAATATATAAACAATCAGTGTAAGCTGCTCCCCAATTTTTGAATAATCAAAAAAATAGATAATCAAAAAAAGGAATGTAAGAATGATAGGGGGCGCTAGATACCATAATATTCAAGTGCTCCAAAAAAAAAATTATATATATCTCCTGCATTACCAAAAAAATGGAAATGTAAGAAAGCTAGGGGGCGCTAGATACCATACTATTCAAGTGCTCTAAATAAATATATCTCCTGTGTTACCAAAAAAAATGAAAATCATAATATTGACAAATCATAATTAGATTACACATTGAAGTGCCCACATTAGTGAAAACATATATAGTGATTGATTGTCCACATAAAAAAGTGATTGAAGTAGTTGAAGTGATATCTTTCAATATTATCCCAATCTTGTTGCTGTAAACAAAAGGTTTTCCATCACCAAAGAAACAAAAGAAAAGGAAAACACCTCGAAGTAGTAGATATCTGCTTACCAAATACCAATGACTCCTTTAGTTAAAAAGAGAGTCACTAGCGCTTGTGCAGGGTTGTGCCTGCTCACATGGATGGCCGGGCTGTGGTTGGTATTATAGGCATGGGTCATTCCTGTCAGACTCATTCAAGATAGGATAAGGATACATAGGAAACAAAAACAGTCTCCATAGCGTAAAACCATTTATTAAAAAAGTAAACAAATTAAAAAGCCAAATGGCCGCTTACATTGGTGGGTGCCTACCCGGCACTGGGGCTGCTTGCATGTCAGGGTGACTTCGCAGTCAGAAAAAACCTTTCATGTCTCCTCCACGCTGGCGTGCGTTCCAGCTTACACAGGGGGGCAGCCAAAGGATCCGGATGTTGTTGGATGATAGGACATGTGACCACGTACCGCTCCGACGTACGTTTCGTAGTGAACGTCTTCAGGGAAGCGTACGTTGGTCACTAAAATGGTGGCTTTTATTAGGAACAGGAAGGGGGCGGGTAATTGGCAAATGGGCCACAAGAACTGTGCTCAAAGCAATAAAGTTGGAGAGTTCAACTATGGTCTGGAGCTTAGCTCCATCTTGTGGATATTTACTATATTGTTCACAAAAGCTCCTTATTTAAAAACGAATGTGACTTTTTATTAGGAACAGGAAGGGGGTGGGTAATTGGCAAATGAGCCACAGGAACTGTGCTCATAGCAATAAAGTTGGAAAGTTCAACTATGGTTTGGAGCTTGGCTCCATCTTGTGGATATTTACTATATTGTTCACAAACAAACTCCTTATTTAAAAACGAATGTGACTTCATATCAACCATCTCCTAAGGGGAGATGGCATGTTATTATAGTCCCCCTACTGGTTAAAAACAAGTAAGTAAATCCATCCATATAGGTGGTGGGGAAGTGAGAAAAATATATAAGTGAATAAAATTAATGGTGGTGTTTTTTATATAGAGGAAAAAACATTTTCAAAAACAGACCTCACTCACTTCTTCTGTATAAAAGATACATAGATGACGTGATGATTCTGTGGGAGGGAACCAAAGAAAGTTTTAATAAGTTTTTGGAGTGTATGAATATGAATAAGTACAATCTAAAGTTCACAGCGGAGTACAGTCTGGTCACGGTGAATTATTTGGATCTAACACTCTTTAAACAAGGTGATCATATTAGTACAAAGACTTTTTTTAAAGAAACTGACCGTAACGCATATGTCCCTACACACAGCTGTCACCATCCGCAATGGATAGGAGCTGTACCGAAAGGGCAATACATGCGTATACGGCGAAATTGTGATAATATTTTGGATTATTTCACACAAGCAGCAATTCTCACCACTAGATTTAGAGAAAAGGGATACCCTGCCCATATCTTGACAAAATTGGTCTCACAGGTGGCAAATATGGACAGGCAGTCCCTATTGGTCCCCAAACCAAAAAAAGAATACAAGGGTGACTGTGCGTTCATATCGGGCTTTCATCGTCAATACAAAACAGTAGAAGGTATCTTCAAAAGATTCTGGCCTATCCTACTCAAAGATAAAGATCTCCACTCTTCCCTGCCCAATAAACCTAAGTTTATCTACCGAAGGGCCCCTACCCTTAGGAATCGCTTGGCTCCAAATGTACCAGATCCCCCCGGGAAACCTCCCACTTTCCTGGATGGTTCTGGGTTTCACTATTGCACTAGATGCAATGCTTGTAAAATAACCAGAAAACCAGGTACCAAGAAAAAGAAGACCCAATTCCAATCTATAGTAACACAACAACAATTTGATATCAAACCTCTCATCACATGCGATTCTGACCACGTAACATATGTTCTGGAATGCCCATGTTCCCTTCAATATGTGGGCAGAACCACACGCCAACTGAAAGTAAGAATAAATGAACATTTAACAAATATTAAAAAGGGATACCCTAACCATAGTGTCTCAAGACACTTCAAACTTTACCATGATAGTGACCCATCACTATGTACATTCTATGGGATCGACAAAATCTCTAGGGATTGGAGAGGTACCCATATGAAAAGGGCAATATCTAGGAATGAAACGTACTGGCTTTATAAATTATGGACTATGCAACCACATGGGATGAATATAGATCTGGACCTTAATTGCTTTCTTACAAATGATTGAGTCCAGGAGTGTCTAGGAATATTATTATCTGTCCACGTCAGATCGTGAGAGTGAGTTGGGCACCACTTGTATTATGGTTGTGGTCAGAGATAGTTGTCCAGGGTGGAAGATGGAATACTCTTCTCCCCCGCTTCTTTGTCCTCTTTATTATTTGAGTCAGACGGGGATAGGTCATATTGCAGCCTTTTAAGGTTTATGAAATACTATTGAGTTTTGTAATCATTTTTGTATGTAAACCGAGACTGGGGCTGTTATAGTATTCAGGGTTACATGAGTCCCCCCCCCCCCTGTTTTTTTTTTCTCTATATAAAAAACACCACCATTCATTTTATTCACTTATATATTTTTCTCACTTCCCCACCACCTATATGGATGGATTTACTTACCTGTCTTTAACCAGTAGGGGGACTATAATAACATGCCATCTCCCCTTAGGAGATGGTTGATATGAAGTCACATTCGTTTTTAAATAAGGAGTTTGTTTGTGACCAATATAGTAAATATCCACAAGATGGAGCCAAGCTCCAAACCATAGTTGAACTTTCCAACTTTATTGCTATGAGCACAGTTCCTGTGGCTCATTTGCCAATTACCCGCCCCCTTCCTGTTCTTAATAAAAAGTCACATTCGTTTTTAAATAAGGAGCTTTTGTGAACAATATAGTCAATATCCACAAGATGGAGCTAAGCTCCAGACCATAGTTGAACTTTCCAACTTTATTGCTTTGAGCACAGTTCCTGTGGCCCATTTGCCAATTACCCGCCCCCTACCTGTTCCTAATAAAAGCCACCATTTTAGTGACCAACGTACGCTTCCCTGAAGACGTTCACTACGAAACGTACGTCGGAGCGGTACGTGGTCACATGTCCTATCATCCAACAACATCCGGATCCTTTGGCTGCCCCCCTGTGTAAGCTGGAACGCACGCCAGCGTGGAGGAGACATGAAAGGTTTTTTCTGACTGCGAAGTCACCCTGACATGCAAGCAGCCCCAGTGCCGGGTAGGACCCACCAATGTAAGCGGCCATTTGGCTTTTTAATTTGTTTAGTTTTTTAATAAATGGTTTTACGCTATGGAGACTGTTTTTGTTTCCTATGTATCCTTATCCTATCTTGAATGAGCCTGACGGGAATGACCCATGCCTATAATACCAACCACAGCCCGGCCATCCATGTGAGCAGGCACAACCCTGCACAAGCGCTAGTGACTCTCTTTTTAACTAAAGGAGTCATTGGTATCTGGTAAGCAGATATCTACTACTTCGAGGTGTTTTCCTTTTCTTTTGTTTCTTTGGTGATGGAAAACCTTTTGTTTACAGCAACAAGATTGGGATAATATTGAAAGATATCACTTCAACTACTTCAATCACTTTTTTATGTGGACAATCAATCACTATATATGTTTTCACTAATGTGGGCACTTCAATGTGTAATCTAATTATGATTTGTCAATATTATGATTTTCATTTTTTTTGGTAACACAGGAGATATATTTATTTAGAGCACTTGAATAGTATGGTATCTAGCGCCCCCTAGCTTTCTTACATTTCCATTTTTTTGGTAATGCAGGAGATATATATATATTTTCTTTGGAGCACTTGAATATTATGGTATCTAGCGCCCCCTATCTTTCTTACATTACTACAAAAATTGCTATTGAGCATTGAAAGAAGAAGCCACACATTGTTGAGTAGAAAACATTTTACTCAAAGCACATTTACATGTGCGTTAGAAAAGGGTTTTTGAACAAACCAACATCTTTGGTGTATAACATTTTTTTTCTCACATTAAAAATATCTTTTTTTTTTAATTAAACAGGCATGTTTCAAACAATAAAACAATACACAACTCAGGAACTTACAAAGTTCAACTTTGATAAAGTGAAGGCAATATCAGACATTAGTATGTCCAAACTGTGTTGATATTGCCTTCATCGGATGAATGGGTTGTTACCCCTGTAAAAGCCAAATTTTGAAGATGCACACAAATTGTGATTCAAACTGGGGATTTCCCTCCTGATCCCATGCCTAATGTCAACATGTGCTAGCTCCCATCATGGGGGATCAATGGACGTGTTTTGGGGGTGCAACCCCTTCCTCTCACCTACTTGAGTTGGGAGGAAGGGGTTACACCCATAAAACATGTACATTGATATCCCGTGATGGCAGATAGCACATGTTGACACACCATGTGCGTCTTCAAAATTTGGCTTTTAAAATACTTTAAAACTTGTTTTTAAAAGCAAAAATACACAATAAAACAATTTTTGTGTGTTTTATATTCTGCCTAAAACATCAATGATGTTCTTCATTTATTGTTGAATATCATTGATGTTTTCCTTTATATTTTCTAAATCACGATTGCACCCCATTATCTCCCCAATGAGGATCTGGGCACTTTCACTTGTCAAATGAAATTTTTCTTCCACAACATCCACATCACCTAAAATAAAAAAAACACACCATGAATTATAAATATGCAGACATCCATCTATTACCTGAAGCTGTGGTATCAGACACTCAACTGTTGTGGTGACTATTTTGCCCACTTCATAAACCTCTTCTTCCTCCACATCCTCTGCTTGTGGTTTTGGGATTTCCCCTTCTTTAGAAAGTGGGGGGTCCCTGGTGTCCTCAGATGTCCCGAGTCTTTTCTTCCCTGTGTGAATAAAAAAAAGGTATACTTAGCACACAGATATTTGATGGCAGAAATAGGAATATGAAACATTGCTTGGAAGTGTCGTACAATCGTCTGTTTTGGCAGAGTTCCAAGCTGAAGAAATTTTTATTTCCTTTCTAAAGCTGGAATATTTACCTTTTTTGTTAAAGTTTCACACATGGAGACACCCCTAGTATCCACTGAAGCACCTGTGTGGGACACCCTAAAAAGTTTGTTCTGGTGTCCCACACTAGTGCTCCTGCGTCCATAGTTACATATAGTTACATATAGTTACATAGTAGGTGAGGTTGAAAAAAGTCCATCAAGTCCAACCTATGTGTGTGATTATGTGTCAGTATTGCATTATATATCCCTGTATGTTGCGGTCATTCAGTTGCTTATCTAATAGTTTCTTGAAGCTATCAATGCTCCCCGCTGAGACCACCGCCTGTGGAAGGGAATTCCACATCCTTTCCACTCTTACAGTAAAGAACCCTCTACGTAGTTTAAGGTTAAACCTCTTTTCTTCTAATTTTAATGAGTGGCCACGAGTCTTGTTAAACTCTCTTCTGCAAAAAAGTTTTATCCCTATTGTGGGGTCACCAGTACGGTATTTGTAAATTGAAATCATATCCCCTCGCAACCTTTCCTCATAACTAAGATCCTTCAGACCCTTTATAAGCTTTGTTGCCCTTCTTTGTACTCGCTCCATTTCCAGTACATCCTTCCTGAGGACTGGTACCCAGAACTGGACAGCATACTCCAGGTGCGGCCGGACCAGAGCCTTGTAGAGTGGGAAAATTATCATTTTATCTCTGGAGTTGATCCCCCTTTTAATGCATGCCAATATTCTGTTTGCTTTGTTAGCAGCAGCTTGGCATTGCATGCCATTGCTGAGCCTATCATTTACTAGGACCTTTTCCATCCTAGGTTCTCCCCCCAGTGTATAGATTGCATTCATATTTTTGCCACCCAAATGCATTATTTTACATTTTTCTACATTGAACCTCATTTGCCATGTAGTCGCCCACCCCATTAATTTGTTCAGGTCTTTTTGCAAGGTTTCCACATCCTGCGGAGAAGTTATTGCCTTGCTTAGCTTAGTATCGTCTGCAAATACTGGGATTGAACTGTTTATCCCATCCTCCAGATCGTTTATGAACAAATTAAATAGGATTGGTCCCAGCACAGAACCCTGGGGAACCCCACTACCCACCCCTGACCATTCTGAGTACTCCCCATTTATCACCACCCTCTGTTTTCAATCCATGTACTCACCCTATGGTCCATGCCAACGGACCTTATTTTGTACAGTAAACGTTTATGGGGAACTGTGTCAAATGCTTTTGCAAAATCCAGATACACCACGTCTACAGGCCTTCCTTTATCTAGATGGCAACTCACCTCCTCATAGAAGGTTAATAGATTGGTTTGGCAAGAACGATTCTTCCTGAATCCACGCTGATTACTGCTAATGATACCGTTCTTATTACTAAAATCTTGTATATAGTCCCTTATCATCCCCTCCAAGAGTTTACATACTATTGATGTTAGGCTAACTGGTCTGTAATTCCCAGGGATGTATTTTGGGCCCTTTTTAAATATTGGTGCTACATTGGCTTTTCTCCAATCAGCTGGTACCATTCCAGTCAGTAGACTATCTGTAAAAATTTGGAACAACGGTCCTGCAATCACTTGACTGAGTTCCCTAAATACCCTCGAATGCAAGCCATCTGGTCCCGGTGATTTATTAATGTTAAATTTCTCAAGTCTAATTTTAATTCTGTCCTCTGTTAACCGTGGAGGTGCTTCCTGTGTTGTGTCATGAGGATAAACACTGCAGTTTTGGTTACTGAAGCCCCCCGATTCACTTGTGACGACTGAGGAGAAGAATAAATTCAATACCTTCGCCATCTCCCCATCCTTTGTAACCAGATGTACTTCCTCATTCTTTATGGGGCCGATATGGTCTGTCCTCCCTTTTTTACTGTTTACATACTTAACCACTTGAGCCCCGGACCATTATGCTGCCTAAGGACCAGAGGTCTTTTTCCAATTTGGCACTGCGTCGCTTTAACTGCTAATTGCGCGGTCATGCAATGCTGTACCCAAACGAAATTTGCGTCCTTTTCTTCCCACAAATAGAGCTTTCTTTTGATGGTATTTGATCACCTCTGCAGTTTTTATTTTTTGCGCTATAAACGGAAAAAGACCGAAAATTTTGAAAAAAAATGATATTTTCTACTTTTTGTTATAAAAAAAATCCAATAAACTAAATTTTAGTCATACATTTAGGCCAAAATGTATTCGGCCACATGTCTTTGGTAAAAAAAATGTCAATAAGCGTATATTTATTGGTTTGCGCAAAAGTTATAGCGTCTACAAACTAGGGTACATTTTCTGTAATTTACACAGCTTTTAGTTTATGACTGCCTATGTCATTTCTTGAGGTGCTAAAATGGCAGGGCAGTACAAAACCCCCCCAAATGACCCCATTTTGGAAAGTAGACACCCCAAGGAAATTGCTGAGAGGCATGTTGAACCCATTGAATATTTATTTTTTTTGTCCCAAGTGATTGAATAATGACAAAAAAAAAAAAAAAAAAAAATATTTACAAGAAGTTGTCACTAAATGATATATTGCTCACACAGGCCATGGGCCTATGTGGAATTGCACCCCAAAATACATTTAGCTGCTTCTCCTGAGTATGGGGATACCACATGTGTGGGACTTTTTGGGAGCCTAGCCGCGTACGGGGCACCGAAAACCAAGCACCGCCTTCAGGATTTCTAAGGGTGTAAATTTTTGATTTCACTCTTCACTGCCTATCACAGTTTCGGAGGCCATGGAATGCCCAGGCACAAAACACCCCCAAATGACCCCATTTTGGAAAGTAGACACCCCAAGCTATTTGCTGAGAGGCATGGTGAGTATTTTGCAGCTCTCATTTGTTTTTGAAAATGAAGAAAGACAAGAAAAAACTTTTTTTTTTTTTCTTTTTTCAATTTTCAAAACTTTGTGACAAAAAGTGAGGTCTGCAAAATACTCACTATACCTCTCAGCAAATAGCTTTGGGTGTCTACTTTCCAAAATGGGGTCATTTGGGGGGGTTTTGTGCCACCTGGGCTTTCCATGGCCTCCGAAACTGTGATAGGCAGTAAAGAGTGAAATCAAAAATTCACGCCCTTAGAAAGCCTGAAGGCGGTGCTTGGTTTTCGGGGTCCCGTACGCGGCTAGGCTCCCAAAAAGTCTCACACATGTGGTATCCCCGTACTCAGGAGAAGCAGCAGAATGTATTTTGGGGTGTAATTTCACATATTCCCATGGCATGTTTGAGCAATATATCATTTAGTGACACCTTTGTGCAAAAAAAAAAAAAAAAAAAAAAATTTGTCTCTTTCCCGCAACTTGTGTCGCAATATAAAATATTCCATGGACTCGACATGCCTCTCAGCAAATAGCTTGGGGTGTCTACTTTCCAAAATGGGGTCATTTGGGGGGGTTTTGAACTGTCCTGGCATTTTATGCACAACATTTAGAAGCTTATGTCACACATCACCAACTCTTCTAACCACTTGAAGACAAAGCCCTTTCTGACACTCATTGTTTACATGAAAAAGTTATTTTTTTTTGCAAAAAAATTACTTTGAACCCCTAAACATTATATATTTTTTTAAAGCAAATGCCCTACAGATTAAAATGGTGGGTGTTTCATTTTTTTTTTTCACACAGTATTTGCGCAGCGATTTTTCAAATGCATTTTTTGGGGAAAAAACACACTTTTTTAAATTTGAATGCACTAAAACACACTATATTGCCCAAATGTTTGATGAAATAAAAAAGATGATCTTAGGCCGAGTACATGGATACCAAACATGACATGCTTTAAAATTGCGCACAAATGTGCAGTGGCAACAAAATAAATACATTTTTAAAAGCCTTTAAAAGCCTTTACAGGTTACCACTTTAGATTTACAGAGGAGGTCTACTGCAAAAATTACTCCCCTCGATCTGACCTTCGCGGCGATACCTCACATGCATGGTGCAATTGCTGTTTACGTTTGACGACAGACCGCCGCTTGCGTTCGCCTTAGCGCGAGAGCAGGGGGCGACAGGGGTGCTTTTTTTTTTTTTTTTTTTTTTCTTTATTATTTTTTTTGCTTTTTAATCTTATTTTTAAACTGTTCCTTTCATTTTTTTTTTTTTTTTAATCATTTTTATTGTTATCTCGGGGAATGTAAATATCCCCTATGATAGCAATAGGTAGTGACAGGTACTCTTTTTTGAAAAAATTGGGGTCTATTAGACCCTAGATCTCTCCTCTGCCCTCAAAGCATCTGATGACACCAAGATCGGTGTGATAAAATGCTTCCCCAATTTCCCAATGGCGCTATTTACATCCGGCGAAATCTAAGTCATAAAATGCTCGTAGCTTCCGGTTTCTTAGGCCATAGAGATGTTTGGAGCCACTCTGGTCTCTGATCAGCTCTATGGTCAGCTGGCTGAATCACCGGCTGCATTCTCAGGTTCCCTGTTGAGACAGGAGAGCCAGAGAAAAACACGGAAGACGGTGGGGGGGGGGCTTTCCCTCCCACGGCTTGTAAAAGCAGTCTAGAGGCTAATTAGCCACTAGGATTGCTTTTACATGAAAGCCGACCGCTGGCTGAAAAGAATGATACCAAGATGATACCTAAACCTGCAGGCATCATTCTGGTATAACCATTCAAAGTCGTGAATGGCGTACCTGAAGACAAAAAAATGGTTAACAATAAAGCACAGTAAACGGTAAAGTATAAAAAATTGCATACCTGAAAAGCAAACATGATAAAACATAATAACAATAAAACATTGCAGAATAGAATACAGTAAAAAAGAGCAGAACAAGAGAGAGAGAATAGAGAGAGAGAGAACAATAAAACGACAACTATTTTTTTTTTATTTTATATATTTTTTTTTTTTTTTTTACACTTTTTTTGTAACTAACTTTTATAACTGTAACCGGTTCCAGGTTCGGGTCTCTCAAAATGCGATGGCATCTTGGGAGACCCTGTGAAAGTGTGCCTAGTCTGTGCAATGCTGTACCCTACGCTAATACTCAACTAATGAATGGTAGCGTTCAAAACATTCACCAATGCAAAGACCATGATTGTCAGGACAGGAGGGACAATAATAGAGGATGTCACGCCTATATTCGCGCTTGCTGCAGACACGACATCTTTTTTGGGGGTTCGTTGGGTAGGGGTACTCGGGAGGACATAAAGAAAATGCCTCTCATGCAGCCGACTGCATTTGGTTGGGGATGTGAATGGGGGAAGTACGGGCGCTGCAGAAGCGGTGGGTTCCCAATTAGGATTGGCGAATGCAGCAGGAAGGGCACTATGGGCACGACGGGCCTGTGTTTGTCTTCTTGGTGGCAGCGGGACACTACTTGTGCTTGCCACCTCACCAGCTTGAACTGCACTTATGGGACTCGCCACGTCACCAAGTGTTACTGCAGTGCTGGTTTGACTACGACCGGGGTGTACTAGGCCGCTGGCGCTTGCCAGTTCAATAAAAAGCTACCAAAAAAACTGTTAGCGATCGCAGGGATCAGGCCTGACTCTGCGAACGCTGCAGTTATGCGTTAAGTGTTTTGTAAGTGACAGTGATCGATCGATACTGCACTTGGGTGGGCTGGGCCGGGCGGAGGGGCAAAATGCAGGTGCTAGCAGGTATCTGGGCTGATCCCGCTAACACTGCGTTTTTGGGAACCCTAAACTGCTGGGGACGCCAGTATAGATCTGATCGGATCAGATACTGATCCGTTCAGATACTATACCACTAAGGGAGGTGTACGGTGCGTGCGTGGGTGTTAGCGGTACTGGCGCTAATCTGACGCTGCTTGGGGCTGGTGCTTGCCAGTTCACCAAAATACTACCAAAAAAACTGTTAGCGATCGCAGGGATCAGGCCTGACTCTGCGAACGCTGCAGTTAAGCATTTAGTGTTTTGTAAGTGTCAGTGATCGATCGATACTGCACTTGGGTGGGCTGGGCTGGGCTGGGCCGGGCGGAGGGGCAAAACGCAGGTGCTAGCAGGTATCTGGGCTGATCCCGCTAACACTGCGTTTTTGGGAACCCTAAACTGCTGGGGACGCCAGTATAGATCTGATCGGATCAGATATTGATCCGATCAGATACTATACCACTAAGGGAGATGTACGGTGCGTGCGTGGGTGTTAGCGCTACTGGCGCTAATCTGACGCTGCCTGGGGCGACGCATATCACCGCTGGGCGATCAGGGGGCTAAACCTTTATTCGGTAATAAACGGCGGGTGCCCTGACACTATAAAAAATAAACAAACTAACCAGCGTCACCCGTAACAGTTATACGGTGATCAGTGGTGAAAGGGTTAACTAGGGGGCAATCAAGGGGTTAAAACATTTATTCGGTAGTATATGGGGGTCCCTGTCACTATAAAACGCTGACGGCGAACCTAAATATTTAGGTCCCTAACTAGCGTCACCAGCGACACTAATACAGCGATCAGAAAAATGATCGCTTAGCGACACTGGTGACAGGGGGTGATCAAGGGGTTAAAACTTTATTAGGGGGGGTTAGGGGGGTATCCTAGACCTACAGGGGGGTAATACTAACTGTCCCAACACTGTAACTGTCACAAACTGACACCAATGCAGTAATCAGAAAAAAAAAAAAAAAAAAAACTGCTGGTGTCAGTTTGTGACGGGGGGGGGGGGGGTGATTGGGGGGGGATCGGGGGGCGATCGGGGGGGGGGGGGTCGGGGTGTTTAGTGTGCCTGGCATGTTCTACTGTGTGTGTGTAGTGTTGTGCACTCACATACCTGTCTTCTCTCCTCGGGCCGGAACGGAAATTACCGAGCCGAGGAGAGATGACATCATTTCCTTTGCTGCTGTTTATCATACAGCAGCAAAGGAATGATGTGATTGGCCGGCGGCGATCGCGAGGGGGGGGCCACGAACGGATGGCCTCCCCCTCACCTCTGATCGCCGCTGGACAAAAGACGACCGCCTCGGGCACCGGGGGGGGGTCCGATCGGACCCCCCACCCGCGGAAGGCAAATCACGTATATGTACGTGATGTTGCCTGTCCGTGCCACCTTGCCGACGTAAATCGGCGTGAGGCGGTCGTCAAGTGGTTAAAGAATTTCTTGGGATTTTTTTTGCTCTCCTCCGCTATGTGTCTTTCATGTTCTATCTTAGCTGTCCTAATTGCACCCTTACATTTCTTGTTGCATTCTTTATAAAATCTGAATGCTGAGGATGATCCCTCCACCTAATATTTTTTGAAGGCCTTCTCCTTTGCTTTTATATGCATTTTTACATTGGAGTTAAACCATCCAGGACTTTTGTTCGCTCTTTTAAAATTATTACCCAATGGGATACATTGGCTAATGCCCTTATTTAATATGCTCTTAAAGCAAACCCATCTCTCCTCCGTATTCTTTGTTCCTAATATTTTATCCCAATTTATGCCTTTTAGCAAGGTTTGTAGTTTAGGGAAGTTGGCTCTTTTGAAATTCAGTGTCTTTGTATTCCCTTTATGTTTCCTATTTGTGTGATTTATACTGAAACTAATTGACCTGTGATCGCTGTTACCTAAATTGCCCCGTATTTCCACATCCGTGATCAGGTCTGTATTGTTGGTAATTAGTAGATCCAGTAATGTTTTATTTCTAGTTGGTGCGTCTACCATCTGACCCATAAAATTGTCCTGCAAGACATTAAGGAGCTGGCGAGCCTTAAATGAATGTGCGGCTCCCTCCGCCCAGTCTATGTCTGGATAATTAAAATCCCTCATTATGATAACACTTCCCATCCTTGCTGCTAATCCAATTTGTGATAGGAGATCCGTCTCCACTTCCTCCCTCAGGTTAGGGGGCCTATAGCATACTCCCAGTATTATTTTCCCCTTAGCTTCATCCCTTTGGAGCTCTACCCATAAGGATTCCACCTCCTCTCTAGCTCCCTCAGTGATGTCATCTCTCACATTCACTTGTACATTATTCTTGATATATAGGCATACCCCTCCCCCTTTTTTACCCTCTCTATCCTTGCGGTATAGGGTATACCCTTGAATGTTTGCCAGCCAATCATGAGAGCTGTTGAACCAGGTCTCTGAAATTCCCACAAAATCCAAATCCTCCTCGTACAACAGTATCTCTAGTTCACCCATCTTGTCCGCCATGCTCCTGGCATTGGTGAACATGCCACATAGTCCAGATGTGTAAACAGCTGCTGAGAGTCCTCTCCTTACACTGAATCAATTTTCCATTTCATTCTAGGTACAAGCCCATCTAGACAACAATCTCATAAACTTCTTTTAATACAAATAGGCATGTACAAATGTAGTTAACCGGTATCTGCCAAAAACATCTTATAAGTGGGCGAACGAACAATGTACCCCAAAATTACTGTGCAGACTTTTGATAACTTTAGTCATGATCTTGGCCTTTCTCACATTTGGGTTTAGGTAAGGTCCATGTTTCCCATCATAGTCGGCCCTCTTCAAGATGTCCACCATCTCCACCATCTCTACAAAGGACATATTTGAGGCCTTAAAGCTCCTCCGGGATCGGGCGTTCATGGCTCCGTGCTTTTGTCATTGCTGCTGCTGTCTGCATGCACCTGCTGTGTCTCCGCCATATGCTCTCCAGACAAGGGGCGGGGAATACACTAGAAAGAACATCAGGGGCGGGCGGAGTTTCACGCATGCGCAGTGTGTATAAAGCGTAACACGCGTGCATCGTAAGTACGATCTGTGAGCAGAGGAAGGAGTAGCGAAAGCGACGATTGTGATAACGAAGGTACAATTTTAAGTTGGTGCATCAGTGGCCTATACTGCTTAGAGATTGAGGCCTATATTGGGTCAAGATTATGAGAGTTTCGCCTGACATTAGGGTTTGTCTTGTGTTGTGTCTTGCAGAGAAAATGGATCCCTTCAATGATAGGGAATTTCTAGCAATATTCATTGATATGTTCAGGGAGCTGCCCTGTCTGTGGCAGCTGAACCACCCCTTTCTTAAGAAGCAAACAAAGAGGCAGGCAGCGCTGGAGAAACTGCTTTAATTTGTGAAGCCGATGAGCCCCACGGCAGATATCAAGTATTTAAAATCCAAAATTGGTGGCATGAGGAGTACTTATAATAGGGAGTGCAAGAAGGTCCAGGCTTCCCTGAGATCAGGAGCAGCAGATGACGTTTATGTACCCAGGCTGTGGTACTATGACAGACTGCATTTTCTGTCAGACCAGAGTGAACCCGGGCCAGCACTCTCCACTCTTCCTGAGGCTTCCGACTACCAACCTGGGCCTTCCAGGCAGCAACATGTGGAGGAACCCAGCTTGAGTCAGGTATAGCATTCTTAAAAATATTTCTGGTTGTCAAATTAATGATGTTAAATAGATGTTATTTTTGATCATTCATTTATGATTTCACAAAGTGTTTTACATATCAATAGACAGTAGTAGACAAAAATGATTGTGACAAGAATGAAAAATGCTGGGGTCAGAATGATAGTCGTTTCTTTTTATTCACATTCAATTTGCAACAGTCATGAGCTGAAAATTGTGTGTGATTGCTGAACAAAAAACTAAAACTATGTCCCTTTTTCATACACCGGAAAGCCTCAGTCAGGTAGTAGAAAATGGCAGTCAGGAGGTGGCGGGGGTAAGTGGCAGCCAGGAGGTGGCCGGGCCCAGTAGCCTGCCCAAATCCCAGGTCCCTCCCCTCCGCATTCCAACAAAAAGTCCCAGGAAGAGGAGTAACCTGGAGGAGGCTGCAATTGGCCTATTTCGGAAGGCTACTGCGGCCCTCAGAACCTCCCCCAATAATCAAAAGGAATATGCCTACATGGCAGCCTGCAAAATGCAGGAAATGGAGGAGGGCCAACGCCTCTTACGTGAGTATCTGATCTTACAAGCCCTAAGTAAGGGGTTGAGGGGTGAACTCACAAGTTCAACCATGGTCCTCCTCCTCCTCCTTCACCTCCACCTCCTCCATCTCCTGCCACAACTACAACATCACAGCCACAGCCTGAAAGGAAGCCTGGAAGGAAGTGTGTAAGGAAGACCAGAGAGTGATGGCCTGGGTTCATTCTGGTCTGACAAAAGATGCAGGCTGTTGTATGACCACAGCCTGGGGACATATATGTCATCTGCTGCTGTTCCTGATCTCTTGTAGTCCTGGACCAGATTGTGCTCACTATTATAAGGACTCCTCAGACCACCAATTTTGAATGTAAAATAATTGATGTCTGCCCTGGGGAACAAAGGCTTCGCAAATTTCTGCAGTTTCTCCAGCGTTGCCTTCCTCTTTATTTTGTTATGACCCATAATAAATGGATATTTTTTTTCTGAAATACTTGCCTATGTGTTTTACTTCAAAAAGGACAGTTTGTTTGTGAGTAGGCAGATACATTTCCAAAATACAATGTCAAATTAACAAGGGACACCAACACCAACCTCCTTGAGTTTAAAAAAAACAAGATAATAATGGAGTTGTGGTAACTTGACACACAAAACGAGAAAAAATATTATGGAGATCACGATAAAAAAAAAAAATAGGAGATAAAAAATAAAGAAATCAGTTTGTCAGAACTCTGTGTGAATATGAGCAGCAAGACAATGTCATTATTATAGCATTCTAAAGAAGAAGAGAATGCGCTGCATTAAACTATTTTAAAAATTGAAGCGTGACGAATGTGCTATCTCCATTACGAATGCTAGTTTTACCAGACCGAGCGCTTCCGTCTCGTAATTTATTCTGAACATGCGTGGCACTTTGTGTGTTGGAAATGTCTACACATGATCGGAAATTACGAGAATGGATTTAATTGTTGGAAAATTTGAGATCCAGATCTCAAATTTTGTGTGTTGGAAATTCTGATGGAAAAAGTCCGATGGAGCCTACACATGGTCGGAATTTCTGACAACAAGCTCCGATCGCACATTTGCCGTCAGAAAGTCTGACAGTGTGTACGGGGCATTATTGTTCATTACATTTGAAAAGCCTGTGTCACACTGGTGTCTGTGTTGGAACCTGTTCCCTGCTATAGCAGATATTCTGTTGATTATAGACTGGGTTCAAATGATTGCCATTTGCTGAACCTCAACTTTCCATGACATCTGTGTAAAAGCAGCAGGACAAAATCAGGTCTCCAGCAGGGCTGTGTAGTGAACCTGAGCTATGTAAATCTCAGAATAATAAAAATCCTTTGGGCAGGTAAAACCGATCCCATATATGTATTCCACCAGTGTAGTTAGCCGTTTGCCTGAAGTTCAGCTTTGAAGGTTAGTTTCTCTTTAATAGCACCCACCTAATCATTATCGTGAGGTTTACGCTTATTTTGAAATCCTCCCTCCCTGTTGCTAAATTTGACAGAAGCATATATTAGTTACTAAAGAACATTCCAGCACTTTCAAGAAAGAAGCTAGATAATCTTGATATATTATCTCATATTTTATCAGGTTCTGAATTGTGTGTTTTGCATACTACATAAGGCCTCTATAATTTACACTGATAGATTACATAGAGCCCTTGGTGCTATCTGGTTCAAGGTTATCATAAGGTCATTAACTTTACCAGTTGCTGAAATGTGGTGCCAATTTAAATATTTATACATGCAAATGAGCAAGAGTATTCTGTCTTTTTAGCTCTCATTTTGCCATTCTGCATCTGTCTCATATGACTGCTTCTGAAGTGCTTCCTTATAAAATTTAAATGTGAGCTATCTCTTTGGAAGACATATACCACGCTGACCATCTGCTGTGTAGCCATAAAACTTTATTTTCTCCTATCTCAAAGATTCCATGTTGCATAGAATTGAGGGATGCTTCAAATCTGCATGTTAAATATGAACAATATGAAAAAGTGCAGTTGCACCAACTACCTGCACATATAATACTGGCTGGCGATATACTGATTCTGGTTCTACAAACATTTTTATTCTTACTGATTTTACTGCAAACTTTTTTTATTCGTAATAAGACAGGGTACAGCCTTAAATAATTTTCTTGGGGTATACTGCTGGTGCTGGGAATATAAATAGGGGAGCTAAGTCCCGAAACCTCAACTCGGTGTTATAATAAAAACCAGCACAATGAGAAATGCTAAGCCTGAAAATGAAAGATGCAATCTTATATATAAACTATTTACAATGTATTAGGAACACAGACTGTTGCCCCTTTTAAGCACATTGCAAAAATGTACATTGGTCAGAAGCATGTAAAAGTAGCCCTTACATTGTTGGTAAGCAAGTTCAAAAACCAGCTCAATAATTGCTGTCAGTGGGTGTAATATTTAAGTGTGCGTGTTTGTTATAGAGGCAAGCTGGGCCGGGGGGCAGAGTGGCAATTTCCCCCCAGGCCGCCCAAACTAATGTTCAACATGGCCGGCAGCCACTTCCTACTACCATTTTCTTTTCTTCTCTAGAAAGTTGGGGCGGGGGCATGGCCACAGTGGCCAGCCGCTGTTGTATTCTGGGAGTTGTAGTCTGCGCTGAAGCTCTCAGTGTTGAGAGCAGCGCAGACGAAACTACAACTCCCGGAGTCTTAGAGACAGGGCACGCCAGGGAGTCAGGACGCATGAATGTCTTGGGCTGCGGGGCCCCAGGACCAGGTGCATCACCCCCAGGAGGTCGTGGCATGCAAGGACCCGCTGAGCTTCCAGGTGAGAGACCCTGACACCCCCAGCAGACGCCCATATCCCTTATCCCCCCTATACACCCCATTTACCCTGCCCCAGTGATCAGGCTGCATTGATGGCCGTTGATAGGCTGGATTGATGGGCACTGGTGAGGCTGCATTGGGTGGGCTCTGATCAAGCTACATTGTGATGGGCACTGATCAGGCTGCATTGATGGGCACTGGGGAGGCTGCATTGATGGGCTCTGGTGAGGCTGCATTTATGGGCACTAATCAGGCTGCATTGATGGGCACTAGTGAGGCTGTATTGATGGGCACTCATCAGGCTGCATTGATGGGCTCTGGTGAGGCTGCATTGATGGGCACTAATCAGGCTGCATTGATGGGCACTGGTGAGGCTGCATTGATGGGCACTGGTGGGGCTGTATTAATGGGCACTTATCAGGCTGCATTGATGGGCTCTGGTAAGGCTGCATTGATGGGCACTGATCAGGCAAAATTGATGGGCACTGGTGAGGCTGCATTGATGGGCACTGATCAGGCTGCATCTATGGACACTGGTAAGGCTGCATTGATGGGCACTGATCCGGCTGCATTGGTGGGCACTGGTGAGGCTGCATTGATGGGCACTAATGAGGCTGCATTGATGGGCACTGATCAGGCTGCACTGATGGGCACTGGTGAGGCTGCATTGATGGGCACTAATCAGGCTGCATTGATGGGCACTGTTGAGGCTGTATTGATGTGCAATGATTAGGCTGCATTGATGGGCACTGGTGAGGCTGCATTGATGGGCACTGATCAGGCTGCACTAATGGGCACTGTTCAGGCTGCATTGATGGACACTGATCAGGGTGCACTTATGAGGCTGAGCTGTTGGGCACTGGTGAGGCTGCATTGATGGGCAATGATCAGGCTGCATTGATGGGCACTGGTGAGGCTGCATTGATGGGCACTGGTGAGGCTGCATTGATGGGCACTGATCAGGCTGCATTAATTGGCACTGGTAAGGCTGCATTGATGGGCACTGATCAGGCTGCATTGATGGACACTGGTGAGGCTGCATTGATGGGCACAGATCAGGCTGCATTGATGGGCACTGGTGAGGATGCATTGATGGCACTGGTGAGGCTGCATTGATGGGCACTGGTGAGGCTGCACTGATGAGCACTGATTAGGCTGCACCGATAGACACTGATCAGGCTGCACCGGTGGGCACTGATTAAGCTGCATTAATGGGCACTAGTCAGGTTGCATTGATGGGCACTTGTGAGGCTGCATTGATGGGCACTAATCAGGCTGCATTGATGGGCACTGGTGAGGTTGCATTGATGGGTACTGATGAGGCTGCACTGATGGGCACTGGTGAGGCTGCACTGATGGGCACTGATAAGGCTGCACTGATGGGCACTGGTGAGGCTGCATTGATGGGCGCTGGTCAGGCTGCATTGATGGACACTGATGAGGCTGCATTGACGGGCACTGGTGAGGCTGCATTGATGGGCACTAATCAGGCTGCATTTATGGGCACTGTTGAGGCTGCATTGATGGGCACTGGTGAGGCTGCATTAATGGGCACTGGTCATAAGGCACTAATGGGCAGTAATCAGGCTGTATTGATGGGCAGTGATCAGGCTGCATTGATGGGCACTGATCAGGCTGCACTGATGGGCACTGATCAGGCTGAGCTGGTGGGCACTGGTGAGGCTGCATTGATGGGCACTGTTCAGGCTGCATTGATGGGCACAGATCAGGCTGCACTGATGAGACTGAGCTGTTGGGCACTGGTGAGGCTACATTAATGGACAATGATCAGGCTGCATTGATGGGCACTGATGAGGCTGTATTGATGGGCACTGGTGAGGCTGCATTGATGGGCACTGGTGAGGCTGCATTGATGGGCACTAATCAAGCTGCACTGATGGGCACTGGTAAGGCTGCATTGATGGGCACTAATCAGGCTGCATTGATGGGCACTGGTGAGGCTGCATTGATGGGCACTGGTGAGGCTGCATTGATGGCACTGGTGAGGCTGCATTGATTGGCACTGGTGAGACTGCATTGATGGGCACTGCTTAGGCTGCACCGATGGATACTGATCAGGCTGCACCGATGGGCACTGATCAGGCTGCATTGATGGACACTGGTGAGGCTGCATTGATGGGCACAGATCAGGCTGCATTGATGGGCACTGGTGAGGATGCATTGATGGCACTGGTGAGGCTGCATTGATGGGCACTGGTGAGGCTGCACTGATGAGCACTGATTAGGCTGCACCGATAGACACTGATCAGGCTGCACCGGTGGGCACTGATTAAGCTGCATTAATGGGCACTAGTCAGGTTGCATTGATGGGCACTTGTGAGGCTGCATTGATGGGCACTAATCAGGCTGCATTGATGGGCACTGGTGAGGTTGCATTGATGGGTACTGATGAGGCTGCACTGATGGGCACTGGTGAGGCTGCACTGATGGGCACTGATAAGGCTGCACTGATGGGCACTGGTGAGGCTGCATTGATGGGCGCTGGTCAGGCTGCATTGATGGACACTGATGAGGCTGCATTGACGGGCACTGGTGAGGCTGCATTGATGGGCACTAATCAGGCTGCATTTATGGGCACTGTTGAGGCTGCATTGATGGGCACTGGTGAGGCTGCATTAATGGGCACTGGTCATAAGGCACTAATGGGCAGTAATCAGGCTGTATTGATGGGCAGTGATCAGGCTGCATTGATGGGCACTGATCAGGCTGCACTGATGGGCACTGATCAGGCTGAGCTGGTGGGCACTGGTGAGGCTGCATTGATGGGCACTGTTCAGGCTGCATTGATGGGCACAGATCAGGCTGCACTGATGAGACTGAGCTGTTGGGCACTGGTGAGGCTACATTAATGGACAATGATCAGGCTGCATTGATGGGCACTGATGAGGCTGTATTGATGGGCACTGGTGAGGCTGCATTGATGGGCACTGGTGAGGCTGCATTGATGGGCACTAATCAAGCTGCACTGATGGGCACTGGTAAGGCTGCATTGATGGGCACTAATCAGGCTGCATTGATGGGCACTGGTGAGGCTGCATTGATGGGCACTGGTGAGGCTGCATTGATGGCACTGGTGAGGCTGCATTGATTGGCACTGGTGAGACTGCATTGATGGGCACTGCTTAGGCTGCACCGATGGATACTGATCAGGCTGCACCGATGGGCACTGATCAGGCTGCATTGATGAGCACTGATCAGGCTGCACTGATGGGCATTGATCAGGCTGAGCTGTTGGGCACTGGTCAGGCTGCATTGATGGACACTGATCAGGCTGCACTGATGGGCACTGATGAGGCTGAGCTGTTGGGCACTGGTGAGGCTGTATTGATGGGCACCGATCAGGCTGCATTGAAAAAACAGGTAGACATGGATGGGGGTTAGCTGATTCGGTGGTTCAATGGGCCACTCAGTCATAAAGCTGCCAGCCCTCCCCTGTATACATTGATGCATTTTGGCTGTATTCAGGGCCGCTGATAAGGCAGTACAGCCAGCCCTCTTGTACTGGGCCCGGGCCCCATCAGTTCAAAAGGGGTGCCCAGGCACCTGCTGAGCATGATGGCTGGCTGTACTGTCTTATTGCAGACACCTATCCTCTTCTGCCACCTCTTGCAGCATTGCTAGCTTCTCCTCCTCCCCCTCCCTCTGGATGCACTGCAGGGGGATTTGTTCTAGCACATGCGCCCCTTCCATCAGCTGTTCAGGCCCCACTGTGTGCCCCTGTCACCCGCAGTGCCCGGCTTCCCTCCTTTCCCGCTGGCAGCTGCTGCAGGCACACAGGGGGATGTTTCAGGATCGGGAGAGTGGGGAATGTGTCATTTACTGGCTGAAAGGAAAAGCATAGGTCAAGGGGACTTTAAATGAGGCTTATCACTGGAGAAATCAATATATACACATAATAATAATTGTATTGCATGATAACAAAATACATTATAATAAGCAATTTACAGACATGATGGAATAAGGGTAAAAACATTTCATTGAGCTGAGCCATATTGACCAATTCATCATAGTACCATAGGACTATGTACGTATTAATAACATTTCATTGATATAACCAAACAAAATTCAGAACAGCAGGGCAATCCAATATTTTCCCAAGCATCCTATAACTCTACATGTTTAGTGGATTTATCTCCACTTCTTCAGGAGTAAATGCAGAAAAGGGAGTCTAAAAGTAATGAAAATATGAAAAAACAAAAATAATTCATATATATATATATATATATATATATATATATATATATATATATGTGTGGGCATATTCCAGAAAAGGTATTGTAGGGGCAGACCCCCAATACTTACATACCAGCTCAATGGGAAAGAGGGAGGGGAAATTCTGGCAGCCCTGTCAGTGAGGGGAGTGTTGGAGAGAGTCCGCCACACAGGGCTGAGGTGGTGGAACCCAGGTGATCCCCACAAAGGGAGGGGAACGGCGGACCAAGCATCCACGTCCAGGTGAATTCCTATAAGTTATATGAATGGGGGATAACATAATGACCTATGATCATCTGTGAAAGGAATATTAGAACCGTGTAATATGGGTATAGCTGTCTCTGTGAGATATAACTGTGAAGGGGAGGCAAAAAATGTGGACCCAACTCCAAAACAAATAAATAAAGAAAAAGATATAAGGGTAATCCCACAGATCTTACATGTCCAAATCCTTGGTAGGAATGATGGTTAGCCAGGTCCACCAGTGAGAAAAGAGGGGATGTATGATGCCTGAAAAGCTCCACCCACACACCAGATATGAGGCACAAACCGGGACCACTGCCATTCATGCTGCCCCCACTACGTAGGATTGGGTGGATGACACGCCCCCCTTCATTCTGGTATTTATGCCAATTCAGGTTGGGCGTCACTCCCTCCTGTCTCCCGCATGAGTGGTGCGCACATAGCATTGGCGGTGGTCCCTGTTTGTACCTCACATCTGGGGTGTGGGTGGCATTTTCAGGCATCATACGTCCCCTCTTTTCTCACTGGTGGACCTGGCTAACCATAATTCCTACCAAGGATTTGGACATGTAAGATCTGTGGGATTACCCTTATATCTTTTTCTTTATTTTTTTTGTTTTGGAGTTGGGTTCACATTTTTTACCTCCCCTTCATGGTTATATTTCACAAAGACAGCTATACCCATATTGCACCATTCTAATATTCCTTTCACAGATAAACATAGGTCATTATGTTATCCCCCATTCATATATCTTCACCTGGACGTGGATGCTTGGTCCGCCGTTGCCCTCCCCTTGTGGGGTCACCTGGGTTCCACCACCTCAGCCCCCATGGCGGAAGCTCTCCAATGCTCCCCTTATGTGCAGGGCTGCCAGAATTTCCCCTCCCTCTTTCCCATTGAGCTGGTATATAAGTATTGGGGGTCTGCCCCTACAATACCTTTTCTGGAATATGCCCACTATATATATTAATTGCTTTATTTTTTTCATATATTACTTTTATTTTTTATTTATTTATTTTTTTAACAGAAAAGTTTTTATTTAAAAGAAAGGAAACGGCAGGACAATTCAGGAATTGAGGCAGGTAACACAGTAAGACAATAGAAAAGTATACATACATTGGTATAATGCTGGGCATACAGAGGTCTACAATGTATCATTAGGGTGAAGCATATTCCTATTCTAAAATAGACGGTGCATTCTGGAGGGGAGTTCTAACTTAAGAGAGGGAGGAGGGGTCCCTGTCAGAACCAGAGAGGTGCTGGTGCCTTACCTGGTATATCAGGCATCAGCAGAAGAGCCCTCCATCCCTAGGGATCATGGTCTAATGAAGGGCGAGTAAGAAGTTAGGGGGAGAGGAGGGGGGAAGGAGGGGGGAGGGGGAAAGAGGATTAAGGGTTTGAGCCTGGGTCTATGTTGTGCAATCCTGTTCAGTGTGACCTGTACTAGTGGGAAATGTCTGTAATACCGGTTGTTGCCAAGAAGAGGCGCTGTTAGTCTCAGCATTAGTTACCTCAAGGACTATAGGTTGAGCAACCTGGCCTTCACCTACAACTCCCATACCTTATCAAACTTCTGGGGGCATTTGCGGCCCATGTATGTAAGTTTGTACAAAGGCAGCACAGAGTCTACTAATGTATACCATTGGGCTACTGTAGGAGGAGACGCCACTTTCCAGTGCTGTAGGAGTACCTTTCTGGCCTAAAAAAACACAGATAGAATAACAGTAGTCTAGTATATGTAGAATGTGTCACTGATTCGTTTATGCCTAGGAGAAGTATTTTAGGATCCACTGATACTGAGAGGCCAGTAGCAGCATTGATATCTGCGAAAAAAAAAAGGGGAATTCAAACTGCGCTAGGGTAAGGCAAGACAAAAAAAATAAAACCCATTCAAAATTAACAAATGGATAAACACGTGAAAACAGCAGCATTTCTCCTGTATAACATAAACACAGTGTACAAAAATTTAAAAACCTAGAATTGCGCTATACATGAAATTAGATTGTGCTCTCATACACTGACCAATCATAAGAACGGTCATATACCTGGTGAATGAATATAAAAACAAAATGTGCTTAAAAAATGATAAACAATGAAATAGTAAATAACCCCACCTAATCATGTGGGAATAATACACCATCAAAGATGGATATGCATGACGGAGAAAGAAATAAACGCTCCATAGTGTAAAATCTTCTAATTTATTAATGATAAAAACAGTAATGCACTTACATAAAAAGTAGAGTAGCAAGCCTTATGCCCCGTACACATGGTCGGATTTTCCGATGGAAAATGTCCGATCGGAGCGTGTTGTCGGAAATTCCGACCGTGTGTGGGCTCCATCGGACATTTTCCATCGGATTTTCCGACACACAAAGTTGGAGAGCAGGAGATAAAATTTTCCGACAACAAAATCCGTTGTGTACACAAATCCGACGGACAAAGTGCCACGCATGCTCAGAATGAATAAAGAGATGAAAGCTATTGACCACTGCCCCGTTTATAGTCCCGACGTACGTGTTTTACGTCACCGCGTTTAGAACGATCGGATTTTCCGACAACTTTGTGTGACCGTGTGTATGCAAGACAAGTTTGAGCCAACATCCGTCGGAAAAAATCCTAGGATTTTGTTGTCGGAATGTCTGAACAAAGTCCGACCGTGTGTACGGGGCATTAGTGTCTGGTGCGCCGGCCGGTGGCACATAGACAAACCCGTCCTGCTGGAGCGATCAGTAGCAACACGAGGTGAGCGTTTATTTATTTTTCCTCCGTCATGCATATCAATCTTTGATCTACAAATGGTGTGAGGAGAATTCGCTGAGGAGCTTTGGAGATCGCAGTACCATCCTCACTTTATTGGAAACAGCTGACCCATTTGATGTGCCCTGAGAGGTTTCCCTATATACAGGCTTCCCGTGATCCTCTGTAGTGGGGGATCATGGGCTTTTGGTAAGCAGTAACCCCTTACTTACCGGTGGTGGATTTCCTCACAAGTTTTTTCCACTATTTGCAAAAGTTGCACCATGTATGGTTGGACTTTTTAATCACGGGGGATAAAGCCATTCAGGCCCTTTTGGACACTCACTGTGGTTTTACTTTATAATTTTTGTTTATGATACTGTCACAAAGAATATTGGTGTATTACTCCCACATGATTAGGTGGGGTTATTTACTATTTCATTGTTTATAATTCCTTAAGCACATTTTGTTTTTATATTCATTCACCAGGTATATGACCGTTCTTATGATTGGTCAGTGTATGAGAGCACAATCTAATTTCATGTATAGCGCGATTCTAGGTTTTTTAATTGATATCTGCGAACACCTTTTCCCAGAAGGTCTGAATGATTGGGCATTCCCAGATGACATGATAGTATGTCCCAACCGCCTGTTGACACTTAGGGCATATCTCAGATTGTGTAGAGACGGCCCCTCAGAGTTGTCATAGGTAAGACCTAAGTACAAAGAGGACAGGACTCTATCTACACCCCTCGAAATGAGAAATCTCTCTACTACATGCGGTATCACTGAAATTGGAGTGGGGAATTGTGCCTGTGAGGCGTGTTTCAACTGTAGGTAAGAAACAGCAACCACGAGGGACGCTGATATGTCTCTTTAAGTTCTGTGAAGGGGAGTATCACCCCATTGGGCATGATTTGTTGCAACTTCACCACCCCGAATCTAGCCCAAATACTGGGATCCGGAACGGATCTAAAGTGTGGAAGTTTGGGGTTGCCCCATAGTGGGGTGTGGGGTCAGATAGTGTTATCAGCCTTGACTGCGGCAGTAACCCTTTCCCAAACATGAATCGTGGTGCGCATCAATTTCATTGCTTGTGGGCAGGCCTTCACCCCCCTATAAACTATGTTGGTTAGGGCCGAGTAGGAACCCAGCACCTTAAGGTTAACTGTGGGGTTAGACCTGGATTGGAGAAACCACCAGCGGACAGTGACCAGCATTGCCGCCCAATAGTATTTCTGGAAGGAGGGCAATGTCAGGCCCCCCGAGGACATTGGGAGTTGTAGTTTGGTTTTAGATATCCTAGGGACCTTCCCTCCCCAGATGAAAGAAGTAACTATGCTGTCTAATTTGCAGAAGAAAGCAGCAGGGATGGGGACGAGGATATTCCAAAATACATATATATATATATATATATATATATATATATATATACATTTATACATCCGACAATGTTAATATACCTCTATATATCATTACACCAATACATAACCATTCACATATTAAGCATCACCAGAGATAACATTTGATAGTGTGCACACAACTTTTAGAGCTCCATACACCCATCCTGTGATCAAGATAGCATCAAGCGCTCTCTATAGCAATTATTTATAGTCCGGCCAACCTAGCGGAACTCTAATAATATATATATATATATAAAAACTTATTTGACCTTTAACCCTAGGAAAGCCATCCTAGCAATCCTCGAGATTCTAAAACCTTTTAAATAAAATAGAGGTCAATCGTGACAGGATAAGTGAAAAAGTTTTGCAAAATAAATTTACAAAGTTCCACTTACCTGGCAGTCGAAAGACCCCACTTCTGGTACCATTTCTGTTAGGTTGTTTCCTTTATCTGGCCACCTGCTCTATTGCCCGGGCTGGACTTCTGGGTGTATGGATAGAACTCTCTGATCGATCGGGTAATCAAGACTCCATACACACAGGGATGGTGAATCAAGATTACAATGGTTTAATGGGTTTGCATACTTCTTATACACTTACAGCCAACCTCCCTCGTGTCAGCCAATGAGATTGAAGCAAAAACATTATACATTATACAACTTAAGCATCATAGATAACATATCTTGCCTGGAGACAACTCTCAGGCCATATCTAAATATACATATAAAACCACGTATGTTAGGCAACCTGCCAGTAATATAACTTTAACTTATTGTCTAGCATCAAATGTCAAACTAACCACATGTACATCCTGTATCAGCACATAGCTCACATCCTTGCATCTAACTTTTGCACGCAGCTTACATTTCTAGCTTTCTGCATGAGAAAGCAAAATACATTTATTCTATATAATATATCTTAAAGCAGCACTCTAACTTCCTTACAAAATTTAGGGAGGAAGGTCATTTTTAACAGATTTACCCGTCCTAACGGTGTCAGGGGAATGGTTTTCTAGGATTGGTATTTCGCCAACAAAGTCTACATGACTGGATAAAGGTTGTCTGTCAGGTAAGGGGATAGTTCGGTAGTGACTTCAATGCCAAGGTATCTAAATTGTGAGACCCTCTGTAGAGGGTCGGGGAGGATGGAGGGGGAGAATTGGAGAGCGGGAATAGATTGGATTTACCCCAATTAATTTTAACTCCAGAGAATTTACCAATCCTGTCAATGATCGCCAGTGCCTCCACAAGTGAGTCTGTTTCATCTCCCATATACAGAAGTGTATCATCTGCATATAGCAATATCCTCTCCACCAGTGGGCCAACCCACAGTCCTCCCACCTCGTCTGATGCATTGATCGGGATCGCCATAGGCTCTATGGCAAGAGCAAAGAGCCCCTGGTATAGGGAGCAGCCCTGTCTTGTACTCCTACAGAGGTGGAAGGGGGGAGAGGATACCGCCAGTGCGCACCCGAGCCATTGGGGAACTATAGAGCAACTGGAGCCAGGAGATGAATTTAGGGCCAAACCCAAATCTAGCCAAAACCTGCCAAAGGAAGTCCCGTTCCACAGAATCAAAGGCCTTTTCTGCGTCGAGAGAGGCCACCGCTCCCCCATTATTTTGATCTCTGGATAATGCTATGTTGGTGTGGAGCCGGCGGATGTTGATGTCTGTACCCTTGCCCGGCATAAATCCTGTTTGGTCTCCATGTATTTAGGAGAGTATGATCTTGTTCAGTCTATTGGCCGATATCTTGGTTAGGATTTTAGCATCTACGTTAAGTAGAGATATGCGCCTGTAAGACGAACAGAGTTCTGGATCCTTACCAGGTTTGGGAATGACAACATTCGCCGCCTCTGACATTGAAGATGGGAGGGACTGCAACTCTAATGCCTTAGTGACCATTGAGAGATAGTGCGGGCCCACAACCTCTAAATTAGTCTTGTAGAACTCTAAGGGCAGTCCGTCAGGACCTGGGGTTTTACCCGCCTGCAAAGATTTAATAGCCCCTTGGACCTCCTTCAGGGTGATAGGGCTTGCAAGAGTCTGTGCGGCTTCCACGGTTAGGGTAGGGTAGTCCACTGTATCAAGAAACTGGGCTAAGTCATCTAGGGAGTAGGTAGCCCTGGAGTCATAAAGGTGCTTATAGTATTGTTCAAATCTGGCATTGATGTTTCGGGTCACAGAGTAATGTACCATCTTCTTCTCTAATGTTTGCAATGCAGGGGTTCCCTGTCCTCTCAGCCACCAACCAGGCTAACAGTGGGCCCGGGCGTTCACCCTGCTCAAAAATACGCTGAGTTTGAGCCAGGAGGAAACGCCGACAGGAAGTGGCACGGATCAGCGCCAGTTCTCTGTAAGCTGTGAGCATATAAGTATGTGTGCCCTGGTCTGGGGAGTTCGTATATCTTTCTTCCAGTTTAAGAGCCCTCAACTCAGCCCCAGAGAGCTTGAGTCTTGATTCTTTCCTGATCTTGGCAATATTAAATTGGTATCTGCCCCTAGCATAGACTTTAAATGCATCCCAGACCATGGCTGGGGGAGCAGATTGGTCGTTGTGATGCCAGTAGTCCCTAACCTTGGACAGCATCAGTGGCTCCATCTTCTCATCTGAGATCCAGTATCTGGAAAGTCTCCATAGCCCTAGGCTGGCCGCCGAGTAGCTCCGCCCACCATGACAGGGCATCAGTCAGTCGTCAAGCCTGAGCTCAGTTTGTCAGCACTGGGATTGGGGGTCATATTAAAATCACCTGCTAGGATAATGTTGGTAGTGGGGAATTTGGCCACAATACTCAGGATTTTATATAAGACCAGCATATTCGCAGGTGGTGGAACATACAAACCAACTATTACTATATCAATTCAGTCGCACAAAGCATGCATAATCACATGTTGACCATCCTGGTCTAGACGGAGATCCAGCAGCATGAAGGGAAGCGTTTTATGAACCAGAATACTGACCCCTCGGGAGTGGGAGGAAAAGGTGGAATGGAATGGTAGTAAGAGCCCACCCAGGGTTTTTTAAGGGAGAGCACCCTGGATCCGGTGAGAAAGGTATCCTGCAGTATGCAGATGTGTGGTAGGTGTTTTTTAAGGAAAGAGAAAACCAGGGATCGTTTAACTTTTGAATTTAACCCCTGCACATTCCAGTAGCGTAGTCTCAGGGGAGCCATGCTGAAGGTGGGATAATAACAATGGCTTTCCTCCCCCCCAGATCTCCGTCCAGAGCCAGCAACAAGATCATGAATAAGAGCAATATTTCCAGCATTATCCATAGTGCACAGTCATACCTCATTAAGGACAGTGTAAAAAAAACAGAAAAGAGAAAATAAAAAAGCATAGCATTTAAACACCAAATGCTGCTGCAACTTATAAAACACCCCACCCCGCGCTACCCCAAAAACCAGTGCACGTTTGACATCCCAAACTAAACATGACTACTAGTAGTCTCTGGGGAGCAGAATATCAGGAGGGTGCCTAGAAGGCACAATGAGAAATAAGTTCAACTTAGTCAGCAACCGTGCTGCCTGTAAATAAATAACAAATTAGGATTAGCCCCTAAAAGGGGGGTAATATATCGACCTCCCTGCGGGAAGGTATTCTCCCAGTTAACACTGGGCGCACAGTTCTTTATGAATCCGAGGGTCCTGAGAGAAAGTGTGGGTAAGTTCCCAAATCTGATCATTGGCAGGTAAAGCAGGACTGGTGTCTCCATCTCTCCTCATCGCTGCTGAATAAAAAAGTCAGGTGGACAGCGTTAATAAGCCTCTAGTTACACAGGGGTAGAAGTTCCAACTTGAAGATGGGGCTAACAGGTGTCCACAGCTACCGTTCCCGGGAGCCAGGTGGGCCTCCGTGTTGGCCTCCCAAAGCAAACATAGTCAGATAAACATGGAGGTAGTTCCAACAGGAAGGGAGCCAGTAACATATATAGTTATGCGTGGACAGTCAGCATTAACAAGCTAGCATGTAACTCACCCATCCGGGAAGAGGAAAGAAGGACAGGTCTCATAGCGGTCTGTGGCTTCAGCGGGGTGAAAGAGATTCAATCCAGTTAGAGGCTTCCTCTGGGGAGGTAAAGAAGCGAAGGGACTCTCCATCTTGTACTCGTAGCCTAGCGGGGAACAACATACTGTACTTTAAACCTATTTGTCGCATGGTGAGCTTCACGTGAACGAAGGACTTTCGTTGTTTCTGTGTCTCCACAGAGAAGTCCAGGAAGATCATGATTTTGGAGCCTTCAAATCGCAGTGCTTCTATCTTCCTGCTTTCCCACAGCAAAAGCACCAGGTCTCTATCACGGAAGTTCAAGAGCCGGAGGATGAATGTGCGGGGGGTGGCTCCCGGAGCTCCATGGGCAACAGGTATTCTGTGGGCATGTTCGACCACAAAGAAAGTACAGCCCGGAACTGAGTGCAGCATAGGTGTAGGGCTAGCATGACTAGGGTGGGGCTGTGAGGCGGAGATAGAGGGGTTAACTAGTCAGGCAGTGGGGGGAGTTTGGGATACTTTTAGGGGGGTGGAGCTTAGGCGCAGTGGTCAGTTGGGAAGAAGTAGGTAGTGAGGAAGGTGAATTTCGGCGGTGCAGGTTAGATAGTTAGCATGGGGGATGTGGAGCGTTTGTTGCAGCAGCTGCGGGAGGAGACGGCGGCTAGGGGGACTGAGTGGCTGCAATCCACCTTGGCATCCTTGCTTCAGGGTCCCAGCCAGGCATCCACTAGCACGCCCGCACGGCTCGCGGAACGGCCACGTGCTAGGAGGTCGCGACCTCCCGAGCGTTTTAGTCCCGCGGCCGATGGGGACAGGGGGAGGACTGGGGCCGGTGAGATGGAAGGGGAGCCGCCTGTGAAAAAGTCGTCGGCGGTGAGTACACGGACACGGCGGGCGCGGGGGGGGAGCGCATCAGTGGGCCCTGCTCCCGCTCCTACAGCGGGGGAAGAGAGAAGGAGAACGGCGGCCTTGGCAGGCTCCCCGCCTGGCCGGAAGGCGGCTCGGCGGGGGAGAGAGGTCGCGACGGGCGACGGCTTGGCAGACAAGGCGGCCGGGGCCTGTATTCCAGAGCGGAGAGGCCGCGGTAGGCCGGCGGACGTTACAGGAGGATTCCGGGGGGACCATGTCGCTTCACGGTCCAGGAACACGGCGAGGCGGGTTTCGCCAGCCCGGCCTGTAGCCCGGCAAGACAGTGCCAGACCTCGTGTGGAGTTAGAGCAAACGGCGCAGGGTGATGACGTCACGCCTGGGCGCTCGGCGGCAATGGGGAATCCGGACCAGCGGCCTGGTGAGAAGAATCAAGAGATGGCCGGGAGTTCCCAGGACAGCCTGTCCGAGGGTGAAGTTGATGAGCGGGACACAGCAGAAGGACGGGAGACGACGCATAGAACTGGTGTCACGGCTGGATGTCCGGTGCAACGGAGGCAGCCAGGTGAGCAGGTTGTGGTACCTATTTCTTCTGTTGTTAGAAATGCTAGGCCCTCAAGGGGGGGGACAGTGGGGACAAATGATAGGGAGGCTGGGGAGGGTCCCAGTGCGGGTGTCCAGTCCATGGGAGCAGCTGGGGAACAGGCTGGGGGGATGGTGCAGGTGTTATTAGCAGGTCTCAGGGAGGTGCTTGCACGCTGTGAGGCTGGCGCACGGCCGGTGAGTGGCATTTCCCCTGTGGCTGCGTGGGCATTGCCCGGCATCGTTACGGGTCAGGGAGCTGCGCTGGCAGCCCCAGGCCCGGTGGTGGCTCCAGGAGGTACAGTGTCGGTGGGGGGCACGAGTGTTGGGGGGATGGGGGCGGCCAGTACAGGGCCCCCACCGGCAGCGCCGGTGGTGGCGGCCGCAGCGACCACAGTGGCTGGGGATGCGGCTGCGGCCGGTAAAGGGTCGGCTGGTTTGGATGGGTTGCGTTTGGCGGATGCTGCCAAATGTGAAGTATACGTTTGTTTTGAAGGGCCGTTGGGAGCGCACTTAAAGGCAGAGATTAAGGAGCGCATTTGGAAGGGGGAATACGTTGAAATTTTCTCTTTGTTGCCTTTGGAGAAGTTTAACCTGGACAAGGTTAAGCCGGATGAGAGCAAGAAAGAGGAAGAGGAGAAGAGGCGCTATCGTTTGATTCCACGTACGTTTGCAAATTGGTTGCAAGCGTTCGCGATTCTGGCGAGTGTGATTGGGGAAAAGGCGCCGGAGAATTGCTCGCCGCTCTTCTGTTACCTCGATTCCATCGGGGAAGCACAAAGAGTGTATGGTGGGACGGCATGGCTGCGCTACGATGAGCAGTTCAGGCAGAGAAAAGCGGTTCGTCCTTCAATAAGATGGGATCACAAAGACATTAGTCTTTGGATGAAGCTGATGTCTTCTCCAAGGGGTTCTTTGCCGCCCTTTCAGGGTGGGGCCGGGGGTTCGGGGTTGTCTGGACAACCGGCCGGAGGGCGAGCGGGTTTCTGCTGGCAATTTAATGCGGGGAGTTGCAAATTCGGAGCCAAGTGTCGGTTCCGACACGAGTGCTCTACATGCGGGGGCTCCCATTCGCAGTCCAGATGCTTTAAACACGGACGTGGAAAGGGAGGGGATGTTGGAAAAAGGGAAGACGCCGGTGAGGGTAGAAAGGATGGTTCCCTTTCTAAAGCGGTACCCTGATAGGGATGCGGCCCGGCTGTTGGAATTGGGTTTCAGGGAGGGGTTTCAATTGAATAGTCAGCTCAGGGCGGTTCCGCCTGCAGCTGAAAATTTGAAATCGGCAGATGAACACGCGGAGGTAGTTACGAAAAAATTGTTAAAGGAGGTGGCGTTGGGCCGGATGGCCGGCCCGTTTAAGGCACCGCCGGTACAGGATTTGGTAATATCCCCGTTGGGAGTGGTGCCTAAGAAGGAGCCGAATCAGTTTCGGCTCATTCACCATTTGTCCCATCCTAAGGGGGGGTCGGTTAATGATTCCATTGATCCGGACCTCTGCACGGTGTCGTATACGTCCTTTGATGAGGCAGTGGCATGGGTGCAGCGTTTAGGCCAGGGGGCCTTGCTGGCTAAGACGGATATTGAGGCGGCTTTTCGCCTCTTACCAGTTCATCCGAAGTGTTGCCGATTGTTGGGCTGCCGCTGGCGGGGAGAGTATTTTGTAGATAGGTGCTTACCCATGGGGTGTGCTATTTCATGTTCGTTGTTTGAGCAGTTTAGTTCGTTTTTGGAATGGGCAGTGCGGGATACCTCCGGCCTGCACTCTGTTATACATTATTTAGATGATTTTTTGTGTATGGGGCCTGCAGGGAGCAAGGTTTGTGCATCTTTGCTGGGCACAATTCAACATGTGTTCGCCAATTTTGGGGTGCCGTTGGCTGCGGACAAAACGGAAGGCCCGGTCACAGAGTTGTGTTTTTTAGGGATTGTAATTGATACTGTGGCCATGGAGTGCCGGTTGCCACTAGATAAATTGGAGGGTTTGCGGCGGGAGGTGGCGGAGGCCATCAAGGGGAAGAAGATTCAACTTCGTGGGTTGCAATCGCTGCTTGGGAAGCTGAATTTTGCCTGCAGGATTATGCCCATGGGGCGGGTGTTTTGCCGGCGTTTGGCGGCTGCCACGGCGGGGGTTCGGGCCCCACATCACTTTATCAGGTTGGGGTCGGAACTCAAGGAAGATTTGAGAGTTTGGGATTCTTTTCTGGCGTCCTATAATGGCTGTTCACTGTGGTTGGAAAAGGCTGTTTCCAATTTTGAGATGGAATTATTTACGGACGCGGCTGGGTCTGGTGGTTTTGGGGCCTTTTTTCAGGGTAGGTGGAGCGCCGGGGAGTGGCCGGAGCATTGGAAGGAGGAGGGTTTGGTTCGTAATTTAGCGGCTTTAGAGCTTTTTCCCATCGTGTTAGCGATGGAGCTATGGGGCGAGGAGTTTCGGAATAGGCGGGTAAGGTTTCATTGTGATAATATGGGGGTAGTGCAGGCCATTAATAACAACACCGCGTCGTCGCCACCGGTGGTGCGCTTGCTGAGGCATTTGGTGTTGCTTTGTTTAAATAAGAACTGTTTTGTTACTGCTGTGCATGTTCCTGGGATTGAGAATACCGTAGCTGATGCATTATCTCGTTTCCAGTGGGACAGGTTTCGTCAACTGGTGCCGGACGCGGAAGTGCAGGGGAGTCCTTGCCCAGAGAGTTTGTGGAGCATCGTGTTACCACGGCGCAATTGTTGATTCGTAGGTCTGTCTCGGCAACTACTTGGCAAGCATACAGTAAGGTGTGGTTGGAATGGGAGGTGTTAATGCGGGAAGTAGGTGATGATGTTGGTGGGGCGAGCAAGGTACAGCTACTCCTGTACTTTATAGGACGGAATTTTGAGCAGGGGGTATCGGCGGCATATATGGCTCGCAAGTTGGCTGGTTTGGCGTTTATGTTCCAAATGGCGGGTAAGCGGGATGTTACAAAAGATTTTAGGGTACGGCGTGCTATGCGCGGATATCGCGCTGGTCGAGCGGCTGCCGACACAAGACGCCCGGTTTCATTTGCCGTGTTAAGTGAAGTAGTTACGCAGTTGGAAAATGTTTGTCGGTCTAGGTTTGAGTATGTGCTGTTCAGGGCGGCATTTATATTGGCCTTTTTCGGGGCGTTTCGGGTTGGGGAATTAGTGAGTAAGAATAAAAGGGGGGAAGGCGGTTTGGAAGTACAAGATGTACGGGTGCGGGGGGATACTTTAGGTGTCTTCCTCAAGAGGTCAAAGACAGACCAATTGGGAAAGGGGACATGGGTGGAGTTGAGGTCGGTCCCAGGTTCCCCCTTGTGTCCGGTGACGGCTGTGGGGGAATTCTGTAGGGTTAGACCTGACGGGGGGGGGGACATTCTTTCGTCATGAGGATGGTTCGGCCCTGTCCCGTTTTCAGTTTCAGGCTGTCTTTAGGCAATGTTTGCGGGCGACTGGGCGGAAAGCGGAGGAGTATTCTTCCCATTCGTTCCGCATTGGGGCGGCTACAGAAGCGGTTCGTTGGGGTTTGGATGAGCAGGTAGTACAGCGTATTGGGCGTTGGGAATCAGCACGTTTTAAGCTTTATGTTCGCCCTACCTTGTTGTAGAATGGGGGGGGGAGGTTGTTGTTGGTTGGGAACTGTATTACAGAAAGAGCGTTATAATTGATTTGCTATATTTTCTCTGTGTTTTGTTTCTTGTTTTTTCAGGTGCAGCAACCTGCCTAGTATGGATCTTTGGACACTCTTATGTCTATTGGGGTGCCAGAAGGGCAGATGTCAGGAAGAACGGCAGGTTGTTGGGTTTGGCGGGGGAGGAAGGGACGGTGCGGTGGATCGGTTTTCCGGGGATGTTGTGGTCTAGGGTTGTTCCGGAAATGCACAAGTTTGCTGGTCTTGATCGCCCTCCGGATGTAGTGGTATTACATGTGGGGGGCAATGATTTGGGAGTGAGGTGTGCTCGGGAACTGATTAGGGATATAAAATTTGATCTTCTGCGCCTGCAATCCAGCTTTCCTGATACTATATTTGTGTGGTCGGATATGGTGGCCAGGACAGCTTGGCGTTTGGCGCGCTCTGTGGCAGGATTGAATAGAGCGCGTGTGAAAGTTAATAAAGCGGTAGCGAAATTTTTTGTGAGGAATGGAGGTTTGGCTGTTCGACACAGGGAGTTGGAGGAGGAGACATGGCGCTTTCTGCGCTCGGATGGGGTACATCTGAACGCGATTGGCATTGATTTGTGGCAGTTGGGATTACAAGATGGTGTGCAGCGAGCAGTTAGAGTTTGGAGGGCGACGCACACGTAAGGTTGTCACGTGTTCGTCCCGTGGCAGTAGGTATTGGGGGTCTTTGAAGGCGGTGAGGAGAATAATTGAGGTTTAAAATGGGGGTTGGGCTCATACGGATGTATGGGCGTCCTTTCCCAAAAGAAAATGGCAACATTGGTGGTAGAAAAATTGCATCTGGAAGGATTAATGTGCTTGTCCCTGAGCTTGCGTAATGCACGGCGTGGGGCCTTACATGGGGATACCGATGCAACGAGTTGGAGAAAGTTAGAGTTGGCCTTCAAAGACCTCCTAGGAAAATAAAAGTTGTTATGCTGTATAGTTGGTTTAATGTTATTTAAAGATGTATTTATAAGCATTTAAGTTATATGTTGAAGAATGTTGATATTTCTGGTATTTTTTGTTATAATAAAAGGCTGCTATGGCCATTCGACTCCAAAAAGAGAAGTTTGTGTCGTCTGGTCATTGGGTAAGAAATAGATAGTGAATAAGTTTGGGTTAATTAAGGGAGCCTCACTATATGCCACATCCCATAGTCAAGTACAGCCCGGAACTGAGTGCAGCATAGGTGTAGGGCTAGCATGACTAGGGTGGGGCTGTGAGGCGGAGATAGAGGGGTTAACTAGTCAGGCAGTGGGGGGAGTTTGGGATACTTTTAGGGGGGTGGAGCTTAGGCGCAGTGGTCAGTTGGGAAGAAGTAGGTAGTGAGGAAGGTGAATTTCCCGCCCGCCCTCCCTATAGGTATGTAGTAGTGTGTTCCGGGAGCGTGGAAGGATAATTTTGTTTCTTTTAGGGGGTGTTCAATTGTCAGAGTAGGGGTAATTATTAAAACGTCGTAGCGGCAGTAGGTATTGGGGGTCTTTGAAGGCGGTGAGGAGAATAATTGAGGTTTAAAATGGGGGTTGGGCTCATACGGATGTATGGGCGTCCTTTCCCAAAAGAAAATGGCAACATTGGTGGTAGAAAAATTGCATCTGGAAGGATTAATGTGCTTGTCCCTGAGCTTGCGTAATGCACGGCGTGGGCCCTTACATGGGGATACCGATGCAACGAGTTGGAGAAAGTTAGAGTTGGCCTTCAAAGACCTCCTAGGAAAATAAAAGTTGTTATGCTGTATAGTTGGTTTAATGTTATTTAAAGATGTATTTATAAGCATTTAAGTTATATGTTGAAGAATGTTGATATTTCTGGTATTTTTTGTTATAATAAAAGGCTGCTATGGCCATTCGACTCCAAAAAGAGAAGTTTGTGTCGTCTGGTCATTGGGTAAGAAATAGATAGTGAATAAGTTTGGGTTAATTAAGGGAGCCTCACTATATGCCACATCCCATAGTCATGGAGAGAAGGCCGCCTGCGGGAGCAGCTGGCAGAGGAGGCATTCGGTAAAGGCTGCAGGATTGGGGTCCTCCGATCCCTCCGGGAGCCCTATGATGCGGAGGTTATTCCTCTGGTTCCGGTTCTCGGAATCTTCGGCTCAGTGTTCGAGTGCTCTTACCTTAGTAGTGAGGGTATGGAGTGAGGTGGAGTGGTCGCGTAGCAGGTCCTCTGCATCCCCCACTCAGTGTTACACCTCTGTCAGTCGGGTCCGGAACTTGTCCATATCCTTGCGGATTAGGCCCATCTCTAGCTGGATTGAGTTGATCTTGCTCGTCAGTGTGGTTTGGCAGGTATTGATGGCCTGCATCCGGGCAGTAAAATTGTCATGTTCCTGGATCGCTGGATCTGCTTCCTCTGTCTGTGATGCCATGTTGGAGAGCTTGCAGGGTCCCTCTTTCCCGCCACAAGACTGTGATGGAGACGGAGAGGGTTTCTGGTATGCCACTGATCTGTGCTTATAGGGCATACCAGGTCTGGGAGTCTTTATCGGAGCTTCGGTGGGTTCAAAGGGATGAATATCCGCAGGGAGACAGGATTAATAGCAGGCTAGACAGCAGAGCTCTCTCACTATGCTTCTGCTCCGGTCGCCATCTTGGACACGCCCCCTCATTTATTACTTTTAGACTCCCTTTTCTGCATCTACTCCTGAAGAAGCGGAGATCAATCCAGAAAATATGTAGAGTTATAAGATGCTTGGGAAAATGTTGGACTCTCCTGCTGTTTTGAATTTTGGTGTTTGGTTTTATCAATGAAATGTTATTAATACTTACATAGTCCTATGGTACTATGATGAATTAGTCAATATGGCTCAGCTCAATTAAATGTTTTTACCCTTATTCCATCATATCTGTAAATGGTTTATTATACTGTATTTTGTTATCATGCAATACAATTATTATTATGTGTATATATTGATTTCTCCAATGATTAGCCTTATTCAAAGTCCCCTAGACCTATGCTTTTCCTTTCAATTTACAATTGGGATGGAGGCCTATCATATATGGTGCCACTGACCACCCTCCCTTTTTTCTCGTCATTTACTGGCCCCTTACTTTTCTGAATGAGCACAGTGAGCGATTGGTACCAATCACTCCTGTGTCCATTTATTACTGAAGCATAATAAACAGTGTTTACTATGCTTCAGTTTGTGACTGAGCAGGAAGCCTCAGAGCACTTCCTATGCATTCATCTGTGCAGCTGAGGCTGTAGAGAAAGCGACTGATAAATCTATGTCCTCAGTCACTTTCGGCCAGGGAGGAGCCTTGTCGGGTAGGCTGTATGGGGCCTGTTGTGTTACACTATGTGATTAATTATTGCTCTGTGTCTTTAAGCTCTGTTCCCTTCTGTCTAACTGAACTCTCTCTCCCACCGTAGTTCTGTATATCCCCCTCCCCTTTCTCTCTCTGGTTCATTGCTCAGTATTTGAGATTTACTGTGTTTGACCCCTGGCCTGGCTTTCACTACTGTTCCGTGTGCACACCTTGCCAAGTATTACCGAGGATTCTTATAGACTTTAGCCCAGCTGTGTTTCCTGTACCACCCACTGCCCATCAGCTCTTCTCTCCGGAATCCATCTGGCAACCTGTGCTTCTCTGGGCACTACACCCTCTGTACCCAACTCCAGGGGTGTACTGCACTCAGCCGCAAGGGGAGCCCTCTCGGCATTTCGGCCTCCAACCAGGTACGTGACAGTACAAACCAGCCATGACCGAGGCCGACGAAGGTGCTTCCCCGCTCAAGATGATGTGTCAACAAGTCACCACCCTTACGCAAGCCATTCAGAAGCTCCAGGATGGCTACTTACGGTTGGAGGATCGGCTGCAGCATTTTCCTGTTGCTCCAGCCTTGGTGGACTCCAGTTCTTCCTCCTCTAACATGGCTCCAGTGTCCTTGCCTCCTCCTGAACCACGGGTACCTACACCCGAACGATTCTCCGGTGACCGTAAAAAGCTCAGGGCCTTCAAGAATGCCTGCCTACTGTACCTGACCCTCCAACCTAGAACCTTTGCTTCTGAGTTTGTGAGTAGTAAGTAGGATTCACCATTTCTTTATTATCTGAGGAGCCCCAAGCCTGGGCTCATAACCTGCTGGAACAAAAAGACTCTGCTTTGAATACTATGGACACTTTCTTTGAGGCCATGACTCTGTTGTACGATGACCCCCAGTGTGCAGCCTCCGCTGAATCTGCCTTAGTTGCCCTACGGCAAGGAAAACGCCCAGTGGAAGATTATACCGTGGATTTCCGCAGATGGTCCTCTGACACAAGCTGGAATGAGGCAGCACTCAGGTTCCAGTACCGCCAAGGACTGTCTGAGATCCTTAAGGATAAACTGGCTCGAGTTGCTATTCCCAACACTCTTGATGGACTTATTCACTTAGCCATTCAGCTTGACAGGCGCCTGCGGGAGCGGCGGTCGGAACATGCTCAATCCTTCCAGCCTACACGGATGCTACCCACGTCTGTTTGCCCTGCAATCCCGGAAAGGGAACCAAAGCAAGTTGGCCTGGCCTGTTTCTCCCTTACTCTTGAGGAGAGACAACGCTGCCAGCAGGCCAATCTCTGCCTGTACTGCAGAGGGGCCGGACATTTTTTACGCAGCTGCCCCATAAGACCCTGTAAGGTCTACCCAACAAGTTCCACATATCTCCAAGTCTCTGGATCCTGCCATTCTTACCTTGTTCTTCCCATCTCCTTACAAGTGGCAGAAAGGGAGATCCGGCTACAAGCAATCATTGATTCCGGGGCATGTAGTTGTTTTATGGACTTATCTCTGGCTAAAAAACTTGGTGTGCCCTCTGTAAAAAAAAGCAGACTTGAAGTTCTTTTGGCCGATGGTTCTCAGCCCAGTTCTGGACTTGTCACCCAGAAAACCATGCCCATCTTCACTACTACAGATACCGGCCATCAAGAATTTGTCCGCTTTGACGTCCTATGTTCCCCCATGTTTACCATCATCCTGGGAATTCCATGGCTGCAGGCACATAACCTGCAAATCAACTGGGCCAAGAAGGAAATCTCACTTTCTTCAGAATATTGCCTGCAGCATTGCTTTACTCCCAGCTCCAGTAAGCCTGTTAGCTGTCTGGCGGTGCAACCTGCTCTCAGTAATCTCCAGCTTGTTCCTCCAGCTTATCACAAGAAAAAGGCCGATGTCCTCCCACCTCACTGGCCTTATGACTGTCCTATTGAACTGCTCCCGGGGGCCGAGATCCCGTTTGGACGAATCTTCCCCCTATCTGAAAACGAGCTCGAGACCCTACGAGTTTATATTCATGAGAACCTTGAAAAGGGGTTTATCCGACCCTCTTCTTCTCCTGCTGGGGCGGGTAAGTTCTTTGTGGAGAAGAAGGATGGCACGTTGCGGCCGTGTGTAGACTACAGAGAAATCAATAAGATCACTGTAAAGAACAGATACCCACTCCCTCTCGTTCCTGAACTCTTTCAAAGGTTCCGAACCGCCCAAATTTTCACTAAATTGGATCTGAGGGGCGCTTATAACCTTGTCCGCATACGCCAGGGTGATGAGTGGTAAACAGCATTTCGGACGCGTTTTGGCCACTTCGAATACCTTGTGATGCCATTCGGGTTATGCAATGCCCCAGCCACATTCCAGCATCTAATGAACGACATTTTTTGGGAATTCCTTGATTACTTTGTAATCGTATACCTCGATGATATCCTCATCTTCTCTGCCTCTTTGGAGCTTCATCGAATTCACGTAAAAAAGGTCCTCTCAACCTTGAGAAAACATGGACTATGTCAAGGCAGACAAATGTGATTTTGAAAAAACATCTATTCAATTCCTGGGTCTCATCATCTCCACAGAAGTAATTGCAATGGACCCAAAGAAGGTGGAAGCAATACTAGACTGGCCAGCTCCTTCGGATAAGAAAGGTGTTCAGCGATTCGTGGGATTCTCCAATTTCTACAGGAGGTTTGTGAAGGATTTCTCCACCACCATAGCACCCATCACTCAGTTGACCCACCAAAAGGTTCGGTTCCAGTGGTCTCCAGAAACCCAGACAGCCTTTGACAAATTAAAGAAGCTGTTCACTTCCGCACCAATCCTACAGCACCCAGATCCGACCCTGCCTTACGTGTTGGAAGTGGATGCCTCTGAAGTAGCTACAGGGGCAATCCTGTCCCAACGGCAGGGACCTAAGGCTCTTCTTCATCCCGTAGCCTTTTTCTCTCGAAAAATTAGCCCACCAGAAAGAAATTATGATGTGGGAGATAGAGAACTTCTGGCCATTAAATCTGCCTTAGAAGAATGGAGGTACTTATTGGAGGGTGCCGCTCATCCCAATATGATTTTTACAGACCATAAGAACCTGGAGTACCTCAGGACAGCCAAACGTTTAAGACCCCGGCAAGCCCGCTGGGCTCTGTTCTTCTCTAGGTTCAATTTCCATCTTACATATCAGCCAGGTTCCAAGAATGGGAAGGCAGATGCACTCTCTCGAATGTTTCCGGACACCCCTGAAACGGCAGAGCCAAGTACGATCCTATCCACCCAGAATTTTTTGCTTATCCAACCTGACTTAAAGACCTTAATCAAGCAAGCCTCAACCCAGTGCTCTGGATCAGAAGTGTCCTCACTGAGAAACCAAGATGGATTTCTGTGGCACCAGGATAAAATTTTTGTTCCCCAGCCAGTCAGACTCCAAGTTCTAAAAATGTCACATGACCATAAACTTGCCGGGCATTTTGGCATATGAAGAACCACTGAACTTGTTCAGTGCTCATTTTGGTGGGCCAGCCTAAGACAGGACTGCAGAAAGTATGTGAACTCTTGCACCATTTGCCAGCGCAACAAGGGTTCCTATGCCAAGCCATGGGGACTTTTGAGGCCATTACCCATTCCTGAACAACCCTGGAAAGAAATATCCATGGACTTTATAGTAGACCTGCCCCCCTCTGGGGGATGCACCACCATCATGGTGGTGGTAGACCGCCTTTCCAAAATGGCACACTTCCTTCCGATGATTGGCACACCCTCCGCTTTGGACAAGGCAAAAATGTTCATTAAAGAGATTGTCAGATTACATGGATTACCGGATAGTATTGTCTCCGATAGAGGGGTACAGTTCACTTCCAAGTTCTGGAGGGATCTCTGCAAGTCTCTATCAATAGAAGTGTGTCTTTCCTCAGCTTACCACCCTCAGAGCAATGGTCAAACAGAGAGGACTAACCAAACCTTAGAACAGTACCTTCGATGTTTCTGTACTTGCTCGCAGGATGACTGGATCTCCCTTCTTCCCTGTGCTGAGTTTGCATATAATAACTCTTTGCATGCAGCAATCAATCAGTCCCCTTTCTGGGCGAACTATGGATTCCATCCCTCCTTCCTTCCAAATACTATACCAGAAACATCTGCTCCCGCTGTCCAGGATCGATTAAGGTTCATTCAATCCAACTACAAGTTGCTTCAGGAGGCCATGCAAAAAGCCCAAGAGGACTATAAAAAGTTCCATGATAAAAGAAGAAGAGGGAATCCTGTCTTTAAGATAAGGTATGGCTTTCTTCAGTAAACCTCAAGCTCTCATGTCCCTCCCGGAAGCTTGGACCCAAATTCATCGGTCTCTTTGAAATCAAAAGAGAGATAAATCCGGTGGCTTTCAAGCTGGCACTACCCAAAAAAAAAACAAGATCCATCCAGTGTTCCACATCTCCCTGCTTAAACCAACTGTACCCAGTCCCTTCCCTGGAAGAGAAGAGCCACCTCCACCTCCAATCTTGCTAGAAGGGGAAAGAGAATTTGAGGTCGAAGCCATTATGGATTGCCGGAGGAGGGGTAGGCAAGTCCAGTATCTAATCAAATGGAGGGGGTACCCTCCCGAAGACAATTCCTGGGAGCCTGCAAACAATGTGCACGCTCCTAGACTTGTGCGGGACTTTCACAGTAGACATCCCGAAGCATTGGCCCATGGGGGCATCCGGAGGCTGCCCCTTGGGGGGGGAACTGTCAGGGAAATGGCCGTAGGAGAACTGGCACCAACAGCAGGAGAAGGACTTTAGGACCCAGCATCTCTGGCAGGGGAAGGGCTCTAGGACCCAGTATCTCTACCAGCAGGTCACATGGGCCTATATAAGGAAGTCTGCTGGTGTCTGCAGTTGCTGGATTGTCAGTCTTCCTGTGTTCCTGAGCCTCTGTGCAAATTACTGTTTGGATTCCTGTTGTGACCCGGCTTGTTCCTGACCTGTCTGGTTTGACCCCCTGGCTTGCTTTACCGACTTGTCTTCTCCTGTACCCGATCCCGGCTTGTATAACGGACTTTGCTACAGTTACCTGTTCCTGCCTGCTTCCTGATACCAGACCTTTGGCTTGTCCCCGTTTCTGCAACCTGCCTCCTCCTCTTGCCGGATTTACTGTGTTTGACCCCTGGCCTGGCTTTCACTACTGTTCCGTGTGCATACCTTGCCAAGTATTACCGAGGATTCTTATAGACTTTAGCCCAGCTGTGTTTCCTGTACCACCCGCTGCCCATCAGCTCTTCTCTCTGGAATCCATCTGGCAACCTGTGCTTCTCTGGGCACTACACCCTCTGTACCCAACTCCAGGGGTGTACTGCACTCAGCCGCAAGGGGAGCCCTCTCGGCATTTTGGCCTCCAACCAGGTACGTGACAGTATTCAACCATGTTGTAACATCTTTCCATGGGGCTTACAACACCAACGTTTTTCTACCTATGAATATCCATCATTAAATGGAACATTCAAAAGGATTCATCATCTGTCCCTCCATGCAGTGAGTTTATTCATTGAGTTAAGCTGTTTGAATTGATGCAAGGGATAAATAGAACTCCGGGTCGTGTAAGCCCTATATGAAGCTGGAGATAAGGTTAATGGCCTTGTAGTTGAGTCAGAACAGTAGAAAAACAGAGTTTCACAAGCTACTTACAAGATTCCTGCATGACAGTACTGATACAGACAAGATTTACTGCCCTCATTGCAAGAAAGAATAAGATCTGCCTGCTTATCACTCAGCCATTATCTGCCATGAGTTACCACGACTCTGAATGTGAACACACAGCAACCCCAGCACAAGATCCTGAGCCAACTGAGTTACCCAAACGCTCAGTCAAACCAACTTGGAAAGTAATGGAGAATTATGAAGCTTAAGAACTGAATTGTCAAATAGCTTGAAACTATTTGGGAGAAGATTGTTTCTGAATCTAATACAGTGTCTGTTGAACGTGAACTACTGACACTAGAGGGCACCATTAAACAACTTTCTGCCTCATATGAGGTCTATCAGTTTGCCAGTGACAAGTTCATTAATGTCTTACAAAATATGAACACAGCAGGTTCACTGGAGGAATTAAAGAGCTTCAAGGTTCTTAATCTAGAAAGAGACAGTTTTATTCAGCAAACCAAATTAAAGGCAGAAGCAAAGATAGAGCTGCTACAGGACACTGCATCTCACAGATCTGTTTCCACAAGACATTCTAAAAAGTCTTCTAGATCCCATAGTTCAAGATACTCAACACTCAGTGGGCGACTTGTTAGTACCCACGCTGAAGCGGAAGCCAGCAAGGTGCAGGTCGCATATGCTGAAAAGATAGCAGAGTTGGAAGCTCAGACAGCACGTCAAAGAGCAACAAGAGAAATCTTAAATGAACAGTGTAAACATGATGCAGCTATGGCAAGACCAAGTGTCCTAGAGTAAGCTATCAATGCAGACGAAGGTGCAAGTGAGAAAGACAGTATCAACCTAAACATAGCAGATATGGAAAATATTCTCAAACGCACTAAAGACTATGACCTAAGTCATTGCAGTGTACACTCCTTCGTCTCCAATGCTCCTGACAACATAGAGACTCCTTCACAACTTCAAGTTAAAGAGGTCCCAGCAACTTCCTGCACGCAAAATCACTCCAATGCATTTCCTTCCTGCCTACCTAACCTACCTTCTTACGTCAGAGCATCAGAGCAAGCTGCAAGCAAGTCATCAATTTCCGGTTATCGGTACAGCCTCAAATCAACATACCATTGGAACAACTGACTTTAAGCAAGAAACTCACCTGAAAGCATCTGCCGCACCATATTTCCCTGTGTCCTTTAACAACAATGTCAAAGATAGCGCAATCAGCACCATTCAGCCAACAACATCTCACATAAAGGCAGAGAAAACTGAGACAGCAGAGTTTGTGAGGTACATATTTCGCAGAGAGCTTACAAAGACTGGTCTTACAAGTTTTGATGACCAACCTGAGAACTACAGAAGTTGGAAATGTGCTTTCAGAACTGCAATCAGTGATTTTGGCATTACAGCTGCTGAAGAATTGGATCTGCTGATCAGATGGCTTGGTTCTCTATCTGCTGCGCGTGTTAAATCATTAAGATCGGTTTTCATGGACAATCCTACAGCAGGCCTGACAGCTGCATGGGATCAACTAGAGCAAAATTATGGCAGTCCAGAAGATATAGAGTACTTGTTCATGAGTCTGGAAACTTTCTCAAGGATATCTGGTAAGGACAACAAGGAGTTCCAGAGACTGAGTGACCTTCTCCTTAAGCTTCCGCTAGCCAAGGCAGAACCAAAACTACCTGGACTCAGTTACCCTGACACTGCAAGAGGGCTAAACCCAATTGTCTCCAAGCTCCCATATGGCTTGCAAGAGGAATGGTCTGCACTAGGGTCATCATACAAAAAAGAGAACAAGGTTTCCTTCCCTCCATTCTCTTTCTTCTACAAATTCATCATGAAAATTGCAGAGACCAAGAACGAACCAAGTTTTTCCTACGGTGAGTACAGTCTCTTCTCAGTATCTGTGAAAAAGACTGACATCCTTCCCACTCCTACCACAGTTGTGGCCACGAACAAACAGAGTAGGAAGATTAAAAACCCTAACAGAGTGTCCCATTCACAAGAAGCCACACCCCCTCAAAAAATGTATCGACTTTAGGAAAAAGCCTCTTGAAGAGCGTAAGGAGCTTTTAAAGACATTTAGGATATGTTTCAGGTGCTGTGCTTCTACAGAACATTTTACAAATAACTGTAATGTGTCCCTCAAGTGCATAGAGTGTGGCTCTGAAGAACATGTGCAAGCCCTCCATCCTCTTGTGCCCAGCTAACCCTTGTGCACAACCTGATAACTCTCCTCCCAGGTTAATGCATGGTGGAGAGAATACAGAACAAGTGCCTAATTCTACCATAATTTCTTCAACCTGCACTGAAGTTTGTGGAGAAGACCACTGTGATAAGTCCTGTGCTAAAATATGCTTGGTGAACATATACCACAAGGATCAACCAGAAAAGACTCTAAAGGCGTATGCTATCTTAGACGATCAGAGCAATAGATCACTTGCAAAATCAGAACTGTTTAATCAATTTGAAATAAAAGGCGAAGCTCATCCTTACACCTTGGGTACCTGTAGTGGAACTACAGAGGTTTCTGGAAGAACACCTGAAGGTAATAGCAAATGAGATACCGCCGCTTGACAAAGATGCTCAGATCCTTCTTCTGTTAGGAAGAGACATTCTAAGAGTTCACAAGGTAAACAGACAAGTCAGTGGATGCTCAGATGCCCCATTTGCCCAGCGCACGGATCTAGGTTGGGTCATCATAGGCAATGTCTGTATAGGCAAAATGAATAGACCTACCAACTTTTCGTCATTCAAGACAAATGTTCTGCCAAATGGCGGAAACACTTACTTTGAGCCATGCCCACATCACTACTGGGTGAAAGAGAAGATAGCCAGCCATGAATGGCAACATGGTATCTCAGGTAACACAAGCCCTTTCTCCTGCCACGATGACGACTTTGGCTCTACAGTGTTTAATGCAGCCAATGAAGATTACATACTGGCTCCTTCAATGGAAGACAAAGAATTCATCAAGGTAATGGACAATGAGTTCTTTCAAGACGACTCCAATAACTGGGTAGCACCACTACCTTTTCGTCTCCCAAGAAAGAGATATCCCAACAACTTGTAGCAGGCCATCAGTAGATTTTCCTCCTTAGAGGGAAACTTAAGCAGCATACCAGAGATGCAAAAGCACTTTGTGGACTTTATGCAAAATATATTTGACAGAGATCATGCAGAGCCCGCACCCCCACTAAAGGAGGGAGAAGAATGCTGGTACCTTCCATCCTTTAGTGTGTATCACCCGCGCACACCAGACCAAACCAGATAGCCAGCTATAAATGAAGGCGGTGGCAAGTTTTTTGAGATCACCTTGGTGTGTTTATTGGTCCAGAAACGCACCAGCACCTTTGCAGCCATAGTGCTATTTTCTGGGTGTTTGGTGTGCTTCTGTACCTTTAAGAAGGGATGGGCTGCCCTTCAGTCCACCTGCCAGCATTTATCCATTAGAATGCATGTGCCTCCACTATGGGGACACTCATATTTTAGTGTTAGAACCACAGATATCAGGGTGCCGTGATGAGGCTCTGTGGCTTACGCATGCATTTGCAAATGCGTGCGGACTAAACCCCTGTTTTTAACGCGTACTGTTAGACAGGTCAATTTGGTTGTCTGCGAGCTGGTGGTAAGTAGGCTTTGTTTTTTTTCTGGGCATTCCCCAGGCTTTGTTTGCACCTTCCATCCTTTAGTGTGTATCACCCACGCACACCAGACCAAATCAGAGTTGTCTTCGATTCCAGTGCTCAGCATGAAGGTGTTTTCTTAACAACATGCTCCTTACGGGGCCCAACTTGAACAACAATCTAATAAGAGTCTTGATTCTCTTCAGACAAGAGCCTGTAGCAGTAATGGCTGACATTCAACAGATGTTTCACTACTTCATTGTCAGAGAAGACAAGAGAAACTACCTCAGGTTTCTATGACACATAGACAATGACATCAACAAGGAAGTTATAGACTAGGGTTGTCCCGATACCACTTTTTCAGGACCGAGTACAAGTACCAATACTTTTTTTCAAGTACTCGCCGATACCGAATACCGATACTTTTTTTTTATGTCACGTGACAGTGTTTTTTTTTTAGTTTTTTTTAATTTACAATTTTTATTTTTTACAATCATTTTTTTTTTTATTCTTTATTGCAATATGTGTTTTTTTTGTTTTTGTTTTTTTTTTAATCAGCCCTGTTGGGGGGCTTTGGTGAGATATCAGGGGTCTTAACAGACCTCTGATATCTCCCCCTTGAGACAGAGAAAGAGACAGAGGATAGAGATTCCCCAGTCCCTTTCTCTGCAGCCTTAGCTGCACTGAGAATGAATGGAGAGAAGACAGCGGCTCCTCTCCATTCATAAACTGACACATTGTAATCACAGGAGATTACAATGTTTCAGTTATGTGAATGGACAGAGTCAGCTGACTCTGTCTATTCACAAAGGAAGGAGGAGGAGGACGGCGGAACGGAGGGGGAGAACGGAGGGGGGCAGAGAAGGAGGGGGGAACGGAGGGGACAGCGGAGAGGCACAGAGGAGGAAAGAGGAACGGAGGGGGACAGAGAAGGAGGGGGGAACGGAGGGGGACAGCGGAGAGGCACAGAGGAGGAAAGAGGAACGGAGGGGGACAGCGGAGAGGCACAGGGAAGGAAAGAGGAACGGAGGGGACAGCGGAGGGGGACAGAAAAGGAGAGAAGAACGGAGGGGGACAGCGGAGGGGGACAGAAAAGGAGAGAAGAACGGAGGGGGACAGCGGAGAGGCACAGAGGAAAGGAGGGGGCACGGAGGAGGATGCAGTGACAGTCAGCGGTGTCACCGCTGTGTCACTAAAGCAGCTGAAAGCCGCTGGGGGAGAAGCTTGTATCTCCCCCACGCGCCGATCACAGCTGACTTTTAGGTATCGGGGAAGCATCGGGAGCATTTGCCCGAGTACAAGTACTTGGGCAAATGCTCGGTATCGGTGCCGATACCGATACTAGTATCGGGACAACCCTATTATAGACTATCGAATGAAGGTACATGTCTGCGGTAACAGTCCTTTCCCCGAAGTGGCAACTTATGTGCTAAGGAGAACAGCTCAGGTTGGCGAAGAAGACTATGGATCTAATGGGGCGTACACACGGTCGGACTTTTCAGCTACAAAAGTCCGACAGCCTGTCCGACAGACTTTCGACGGACTTGCGGCGGACTTTCTAACGAACAGACTTGCCTACACACGATCACACAAAAGTCCGTCGAATTCTTACGTGATGACGTACACCGGACTAAAATAAGGAAGTTGATAGCCAGTAGCCAATAGCTGCCCTAGCGGGGGTTTTTGTCCGTCAGACTAGCATACAGACGAGCGGATTTTTCGACCGGACTCGAGTCCGTCGGAAAGATTTGAAGCATGTTTCAAATCTAAAGTCCGTCGGATTTGAGGCTGAAAAAGTCCGTTGAAAGTCCGGAGAAGCCCACACACGATCGGATTACCAGCCAGCTTTAGTCCGTCAGCGTCCGTTGGACTTTTGTAGACGAAAAGTCCGACCGTGTGTACGCGGCATAATGCTCATCAATTTTTTGAAAGGAACTTCTACGTTGACGGCACACTCAAGTCTTTTCCGAGCCCTAAAGAAGTGATTGATATCCTCCCCAGAACAAAGGAGATGCTGTCTATAGCAAAGTTTAGACTGCACAAGATTATATCCAACAGCCAGGAACTTATGAATGCCTTTCACTCTGAGGACTATGCCACTAGTCTAAAAAACTTGATTTAGGTACAGATGTGCCTCCTATACAGAGAAGTCTGGGTTTGTTGTGGAACATTAAACAAGATACATTCAACTTCCAAGTGTCAACTTGTGACAAACCCTTCACTAAGAGAGGAGTCATGTCATTGGTGAATAGCATCTATGACCCAATGGGTTTTCTTGCTCCATTTACCATTCAAGGTAAGATTCTGCTCACTGCCCAAGAGATTGTCAATCACTTCAAAGACAACAGTGATAAGGAGAGCCGGCAAAACTGTAATCCTTGAAGTGTCGTTTATTGGTACCTCAGAGTGACGAAACGCATCAGTTTTTTGTCACTCTGATGTACCACTAAATGACACTTCAAGGATTACAGTTTTGCCGGCTCTCCTTATTACTGTTGCATTGGAGTGTGTTGGGACACATCGAGCCTCGGCACCTGTGAGTGGACCTGGTGTATGGATTGAGTTGTCCCTGCAGAGAGCGCTGTTACCTTTCTTCTTTCTCACTTCAAAGACAAGATTGATGCAATTCATTAGGACACCTCCACTGTGCGTACATCTTTCCTATCCAACATACCTCGCCTAACAGCACATTCAACACTCTTGTCTTTGGCTACTACTGAAGAGGTTACAAAACTTTTCTCAGATGCCCACCTAACCAATTGTCTCTTGGATCCTGTTCCCTCACAACTACTATGGTCACCCTCTTCTTCTATCCTATGCTCCCTCACTCACATCTTAAATCTCTCCCTCTCTAGTGACACCTTCCCCTCCCCTCTAAAACATGCGCAGATCACTCCCATACTTAAAAAGCCCTCACTGGACCCCACCAACCTGAACAACTTAAGACCTATCTCATTGCTCCCATTCACCTCTAAACTTCTAGAACGCTTAGTCTACAACCGTCTTAGCTCTTACCTCAGTGAAAATAACCTTCTTGACCCCTTGCAGTCTGGCTTTTGCTCGCAGCACTCCACGGAAACTGCCTTACTAAAACTCCCCAATGATTTACTAACTGCTAAAACCAACAGCCAGTACTCCACACTCCTACTACTTGACCTCTCTGCGGCCTTTGATACTGTTGACCACCCGCTCCTTCTCAATAAACTACATTCCCTTGGCCTCCGAGATTCTGCTCTATTCTGGTTCTCTGCCTATCTATCACAGCGCTCCTTTAGTGTCAACTACAACTCTGTCTTCTCCTCTCCATTGCCCCTTTCTGTGGGGGTCCCCCAAGGCTCTGTTCTTGGACCCCTTCTTCTCTCTATCTACACCTCCTCCCTTGGTCACTTGATAACCGCCCACGGCTCCCAATACCACTTATACGCTGATAACACCCAAATCTATTTCTCTACTCCTCACCTCACTCCTTCAGTCTCCTCTCGCATTACTAACTCACTAACTGACATATCAGCATGGATGTCACACCACTTCCTTAAACTAAATCTCTGAGTTATCATTTCAGCCTCAAATCCAATCGTTGTCAAAAGTTTGTAGAATTCACCTCCGTAACATCTCTAAAATTCGCCCCTTTTTAACAAATGAAACCACCAAGCTCCTCATTCACTCCCTTGTTATCTCTCCCCTTGACTATTGCAACTCCCTTCTCATTGGCCTGCCTCTCCATAGGCTATCCCCTCTTCAGTCTATCATGAATGCTGCTGCCAGACTTATACACCTTACCAACCGCTCAGTGTCTACCAACCCTCTCCTCCAATCCCTACACTGGCTCCCAATTACCCAGCGAATTAAATTCAAAATATTAACCACAACATACAAAGCCATTCACAACTCTGCCCGAGCTACATCACCAATCTTGTCTCTAAATATCACCCAAATCGTCCTCTCCACTCTTCTCAAGACCTCCTACTCTCAAGCTCTCTCATCTCCTCCTCTCATGCTCGTCTCCAGGATTTCTCCAGATCCTCTGGAACTCGCTACCTCCACCTGTCCGGCTATCCCCTACTCTTGCTACCTTCAGGCGATCCCTGAAAACTCATCTCTTCAGGAAAGCCTATCACGTCTCTAACTAATCTTTTACCACTTTCATCAGCTCATTCCCCACAGTTACAACCTTTTGTACCACCTGCCCCACCCTATTAGATTGTAAGCTCTTCTGAGCAGGGCCTTCCTAATCCTCTTGTATTTTATTGTATTATAACTGTATTGTCTCCCTTTTATATTGTATATCGTGTAGTGAAGTAGCGCTAATATAGCACATCAAAAAAAAAAAAAAAAAAACACAAGGAATTTCTCAGATGTTCATGGCAAATATAAACTCATATAAAAGTGTTCAAAGTCTTAAAAGGTGCATCCCATAATATATATCTAAGCAATAATGCAATGAAATCCAGTAAAGTGTATCACATAAAACTAAACTAAAAGTAAATTGATTCCCAGGAGTAATCAGCATCCAAAAAATCAGGTGACTCAGAGAGATGATCAGTTCCAAAGTGAAAAATATAAATCAGAGTAGATAACTGAAGAGACGAGGGGGATAAGGACAGGTGAAAGAGTCCAAATTAAAGATGTAAGATGGTAAACATGTCTTTCTGAAATCCTCCCCCAGTAGTACTAGCCTCTCACCTTATAGATAGACCCCAACGGGTCTAATGGGGCAACAGTGAACGACCAGCCTGTTGTTGAAGCTTTCCTCACAGCTTTCAAGGCATCACTGCAACTTTTGTCCGGTCTCCACGGTCTTTTCCTAGAAAGTTTTCTCCCAATCCAATAGGTGGGTCATCAGTAAACGACCAGCCTGTTGTTGAAGCTTTCCTCACAAGATCCAAGGGATTGCTGTAACTTTTTCTCCGGTCTCCACGGTCCTTTCCTAGAAAAAAAGTTTCTCTCAATCCGCAAGCTAGAAGATAAAAAAGAAGGCTCTCCATAGTGTAGTAGGTTCAAAGGTTCAAAAGTAATTTATTGTAAAGCTCTGTGTAAACTGTTGGCGCTATATAAATCCTGTATAATAATATAATAATAATAATTCTGATAAGATATTTATCTACTGAGAACACAGACTGGGGTACTTCTTTGCCTAGGGAGAATCAACACAAATGGGAAAGGTGGAGATATTCTTTGAAATCACTAGAAAAACTTCAGAGCTCCCGTTGCTATGTTCCAGGTTCCATTTCAACTGCTAACCCGAGAGAGATTCATATTTTCTCTGATGCATCAGTTGAAGCTATTGCTACAGTAGCCTATTTGAAGACCTCTGAAATGAATGGAGAATCACACTGTAGTTTTGTCCTAGGTAAGGCAAAACTCACTCCTAAACCTGCACATACCATACCAAGACTTGAACTTTGTGCATCCGTGCTAACAGTGGAAATTGCCGAAGTCATAGGAAGTGAAATAGAAACTAGAATTGATTCTTTCACCTTCTATACAGACAGTAAGGTAGTACTTGGTTACATATACAACCAAACAAAATAGGTTTATGCGTACGTCAGCAACAGGGTTGAACGTATTAAGAGATTCTCTTTACTAAGTCAATGGCATCAAGTTCCCACTGAACTCAACCCAGCTGACTGTGGGACTAAAGCCGTGTCATCTGCTGTTCTTCAGGACAGCTTATGACTGTCACCTCCAAGGTTTTTGTGTGAGGACTCCTACTCACCCCCTATTGTCATCACCTACGGGCTAGTAAGTCCTGAAGATGATAAGGAAATAAGAACCGTGAACATCCCACTTCACACTTCTATAAATACAAAACAGAAGCTGCGGTCACACCGTTATGAGTGTTTTTTCCACCTGGTCATCTGCTGTAAGAGCTATTGCTTGTCTTATTCACATTGCTTGTTGCGTTGGGAAGAACTCTGGGGCAGAGTGTCATGGTTGGCACAACTATTCTGGACACTTTACTGCAGCGAATATTTCACACGCAGTCAAGGTAACCAAGGGTGGATCCACATGAATCTTTACTCTACCAATTACAGAGTTAGTATTCCTTTTGCCAGGTGAGTGACTTATGCAAGGACTAGCCATGCTGTTGGTACAGCAGAGAGTACATTGCTGCTATTTTCAGGTTCGACTCGGAACTTTGGAATTCTTTGAGGACGTCATACGTCGGACTACATATTCTTCAATCATGTTGAACTTATGTTTATGCTTGCTTGTTGCATGTTTTTCATTACAGGTTCCAGGACATTAACAGTATTGGACGTATTGATCATATATTAGTTTATGGTTATGAAATCTAAAGATTTCAGAAGGGGAGTGTTGTGTTACACTATGTGAGTTATTATATCTCAGTGTCTTTAAGCTCTGTTTCCTTCTGTCTAACTAAACTCTCTCTCCCACCGTAGTTCTGTATATCCTCCTTCTCTCTCTGGTTCATTGCTCAGTATTCCACCATGTTGTAACATCTTTCCATGTGGCTTACAACACCAAAGTTTTTCTACCTATGAATAGCCATCATTAAACTGAACATTCAAAAGGATTCATCGTCTGTCTTTCCATACAGTGAATTTATTCATTGAGTTAAGCTGTCTGAATTGATGCAAGGCATAAATAGAACACCAGGTCGTGCAAGCCCTATATGAAGCTGGAGATAAAGTTTATGGCCTTGTAGTTGAGTCAGAACAGGGCCCGTGACTTCTAACAGCAGTCCTGACTGTATTAGGAAAGGCTTCATACATACTAATATAAATGTACATAGCACCATAAACTGTATACTGTTCATGTGTATAAAAAAGGTATGAGAATTTAGACTAATTTGATAAGGTTCTAATATAGAGTATATCTTGTATTTGTACCTATGACAATGTATACACTGCAATACAATGAGCACAAATCCTAGATTTGATCCTGAACTGAAGCCTCTATATGATGATTAAGGATGAGTTCACAATTTGGGGAATTGGATGCGGGTTTCCCACTCATCCAATTTGCATGACAGGAGACTGCGACCGGCTCTCAATGGAGCCAGTTCGCACAGCTCTGGTGCGGCCGTGGTCCTCATTGGAAAAGGGTCCTGTGCCTGTGCGTCTTTGGCTCCGTTTCAGGTGAGAATTCAGGCATAAATTCGGACCTGATTCGCACCTGAATCAGTGTACAGGGACGCACCGGACCCTCTGCTGGGACCCACGGCTGCATCAGTGTAAACCCAGCATTAGGCTAGGTTCACACATAAGCGAATTGGATGCATTTTGAACTGCATCCAATTTGCATGACATGTGAAAGAACATTGCTTTCTATTGTGCCTGTTCACATATGTCCGGTGCAGCTGGAGTGCAGATTCAGTGCATATTGAAAAAGAGTCCTGTCAGTTTTCTGAGCAGTGTGGTCCAGCTCAGGTGCAAATTCAAGCCCACTGACTTCTATGGGAATGCTTTTCAATCGCACATGTCATCAGCTGTGAACAGGATAAAATCCTGACCTGATCTTGATGTAACCCTGACCTGATACTGATGCAAACCTGACCTGATCCTGATGCAAACCTGACCTGATCCTGATCAAAAACTGACCTGAAACGCTGAACAACTAGTTTATCAATTAGCTGTGAAAACGAAGCTTCAATTTGCACCGCACATGTGTGAACCCAGCCTTACAGTTGCCTTGACTGTTATAATGCATACAACCTTTCTCTATGACAATACACAAGTAATTTATCCTATTACTGTCACACTTAACCCTGACTCCATAAACTAAAACCTAGCCCTAAAACCTATTGCCAAAACTATGTTTAAGGCTGGGTTCACACATGTGCAGTGCGAATTCCAGCTCAGTTTTCTCTGCGAAGAGAAAGAACAGCTGTTCAGCAGTTCCTCTCTGTTGTAGCTGACCTGGGAGAGGGGGAGGTGTAGTGAGGAAGGGAAGAGAATGCCTGTTCACAACGCAACGTATCTGCGAATCAGATGCGTTCCCATAGAAGATAATGTGCTTGCAATTCACACCGCAATGCCCAGAAAATGCACACTTTTTTTGGCAATGCAGAGTGCGAATGCAACGCACATCTGTGAACCAGCCTCATTCAAATGAACGCATTTTAAAATGTCGCATAGGTGTGAACCCAGCCTTAACCTAAGTATTATCCTATAACCTAACCCTTAATGTAGTCCTCTAACACCTAACTCTATATGTCTGCTAACTCCGAGAAAAAAATTATAAACCCACTGCCGATTTAATTTTCTTACCAGAATAATAATTTCTGACATACAATATAGCAAGAAATTAGACGTGAAAAGCCTGCACTGCCAGGAAGTCTGGTTGTGAGATTTTTGCACCTGCACTCTCAGCTCTGCAGAGGAGTCATAGTATCTACAAAGGTATTCCACTTAACCTATAAAAACACATTAGGAGGTGTGCCAACTCCTAAAGATGGTAGAAAGTATATAATGAAATTATATGTGATCTTGCGCATAAATCTCAGTTAACAGTGAATAGTTGAGAAAGGTGCTAAAAATAATTGGTTGTGCGGCACAGTCACCAATCAATAATAAAATTTTCCACTATTAAACTCATATACAAAAAATGTGCTCACATGTGTAACAGAATAAGAATGATCAATACATAACACAATACATGTGCAAGCTATAAACCTCAAGAAAGGGGTGTAAACAATGAATGTTCATAAAAAGTGTTCAAAAACGATGTGCAAAACCTCCAATGTATCCATTGAAAATACTAAATAAAGTTACAATAAAAAATTCTAATAAAAAATTCCAATGTGTAAAACTTTCAAGAGTCTTCACCAGCAGATGGAAAATAAATGTGTTGACCTTGGTTCAAATATTATCTTTTCATTGTGCTCCCGTCACTTCCGGTCCGCGGTGACCACTTTCGGTTTGCGGTAAACTCCCAGTTGGCCGTGAATGGCTTCCGGTTATGCCTTGCGTCTTACACGTTATGTCACACCCTCGTGACTTCCTTCACGAGGGTGTGACGTAACGCGTAAGGCGTAACCGTAAGCCTTTCATCGCGAACCGGGAGTTTACCGCGAACCGGAAGTGGTCACCGCAGACCGGAAGTGACGTATGAGGTGGCGAAAACACGCTGTTTCTGGTCTTTGTTTGGCTTATCCTTCATTTGTTTGATGTAAGCATAATTTTATCTTTAATAAATTGTTCTTTTGTGGTAATACACTATTGGAGGCTATTCCTTTACATGTGGATCCGGATACCGGGCTGGAGGAGATGTTCACCTATTGCATCAAGAATCCACCCCCTATCCAGATTGAGTGTGGGCCCCAACACCAAGGTGATTGTCCTAGGAATGGTTCAAGGCATTTGATCCATGCCCTCAAGGTAAAAGCAATGGGAGCACAAGGAAAGGATATCATTTGAACCACGGTCAACACATTATTTATTTTCCATCTGCTGGTGAAGACTTGAAAGTTTTACACGTTGGAATTTTTTATTTGAATTTTTTATTGGAACTTTATTTAGTATTTTCACTGGATACATTGGGGGTTTTGCACATCATTTTTGAACACTTTTTTATGAACATTCATTATATACACCCCTTTCTTGATGTTTATAGCTTGCACATGTATTGTGTTATATATTGATCATTCTTATTCTGTTACACATGTGAGCAAATTTTTTGTATATGAGTTTATTGGTGGAAAGTTTTATTATTGGTTGGTGACTGTGCCGCACACACGATTATTTTTAGCACCTTTCTCAACTATTCACTGCTAACTGAGATTTATGCGCAAGATCACATATAATTTCATTATATACTTTCTACTGTATTTAGGTGACTAGCGCTCCCTATATTGATTTTTCAGCATCTCCACGTTCTTTGTATATATATTTTTTATTTTTGTATTCACTTCAGATTTATAGTAGCGCAGAGGTCCTGTATCTTTATTTATAACTCCCAAAGATGGTAACATTCCAACAATACGCGATGTGCGCAAACATAAACTATGGGAAGAGCTTACCACCTAATTCCTGGAGATATATCAGATGTCAGTGGTTATCTCAACTCACTACACCTAAAAAATAAAATATTATTTTTGTGTGGACTGCCCCTTTAATGCCGCAAATAATGTTTTCGTTGGACAACCATCTAGTTAATACATGCTATTGAGCACCCATTGACCATTATTTTATTGAATGTTCTACTGCATTGGGGAATATTGAGGGACATTTGGTTTTGAAGTTATCAAATCATGTAAAATTTACAATTTATCTTTAGGTCTGTTCTGTGACCAAAGCAGTAGTTTTAGTTTTTCATGTTAGCAATTCTGAGGCGGAATTTCATTCCATTGTCTGTACTAAGGGGCGCATTTTGACCATATGCAGATATGTTCAACGGCTAATTTATTATGCAAATGGCTTATATATGTAGCAGTGCCCCCATGGGGTTGCTACGCATTACAGCATCCACACATTTCACCCTGCTGGTCAGACATCCATTTTTGTTGTTTTTATTAGGGGATTAACTTCGTTGGGGAAGAGGGACATGGGATGCCCATAAGATGAATAGTTCTTTATTGAATTTAAAGATTGTTGACTGTAAACTTGACAGTCTTTTCCTCAGCACACTTCCTCCAGTACACTACTTTGGAGCACTAACTTCACCTCTCCTCCACCACACAACTTTGGAGCATTTGCTTCACTGTTCAAATTTAGCCTCCTGTCACACCATTAGCACATGACTAAGCCTCACTCTGAATAAGTCCTAGTGTACTTGATAGCCCTTTGCAGGCAGGGGTCTGCAGTACCCCTTTGTAGTAGCAACTGATTTGATTGAGAACAATAAATGCACTTGATGGACTACTGATTCCAGCAAGTCTGATTGCAAATCCTGCCTCCCTCCTGGCTGCAGCGACTTGACACATAACACCCACAGTCTCTCCCTCTGGCTCTACATCCAACTCCTGGCATGTCTCTTCCAGAGCTTTCCACTGTGCTTTCCACTCACCGACACCCGGCCTGGATCCCTCCTGAATGACTTTCTCTGAACATACTCCCAACTGTCTCTTCCAGCTCCTGTTCCAGGACACCCCTCCATCACCGTGTAAAGAGAGGATCCCTCCCAGCTTCCGAGCATTCCGCGTGAGGTACACCCCCCCAGAAAGGGGGTTCCCTCAGACACGACAGTCTAACACTCCATCATGCAGTTCACCCAGCCGAGAACTCCTCCCCCAGCAGGCTGACCATGGGCATATATAGGAGTGTATATATGGCCTGCTGTCATGGTTATGCAATAGAGTTTGTCTGTCAGTTTACCTCTCACCATGTGTTCATCTCTAGAGACCAGCCACTCTCACCTGACTGCTTTTAAAATCTCTACTCTAAGCATGGCTCCACCCCAGCTCCTATCAGAGAACTCTATATTAACCAGTGCACTGCAGGCCAGCCCTGCTGATCAACATTGTGTGTTTGGCTTCCTGTTTCCTGCTTGCCGTGTGCTCTACGTTTGTCTCTGTTACCGACCTTGACTTGTTCTCAACTATTCCTGTCTGCTCGTGACCCTGACCTTTTGGCGTGTCTCCGACTATCCCTGTTTGCCTGTGACTCTGAACCTTTGGCATGTACTCTGTTGTCCTTTTCTGCTAGTGGCCCCGACCTTGGCTTATTCCCTTACTATTCCTATCCTCCTGTTGCCTACTGTGGGCATGAGCTAGGGGACCTGGAGCCAGTTGCAGCTCAGTCCATCCTCACCACTAGAGGCTCTGGTGAACACCTGCTAGCTCTTAGACTCCGCGCCCTAGGGAATCTTACGTTCTAACCCCGGTAGGATCCGTGTTGGTGTTCCAGCGGCCCTGCCTTCCTTTACCACCCTGACTCCCATCCGCAGCAGTCAGCTGTAGGGTCCAGTACCTTGCGGTGCACTCCTGATCCCAATGGTGTGCATCTGCCACCTGACCTCAGGTGGCCTGACAGTTTGATCAGCCATGGACCCGGCTGATGTGCCGCTTCCTGCAACCGATCCATTGCAGGGCATAGTTCAAAGACTCAAGACCCAGGAATCTAATCAGACTCAGGTGATGCGATTCCTTCAAGATCTTGCTTCCTGCTTTGAGCAGCTTCAGACCGCCTTGGGAACCCCTGAACCTGCAGCCTCGAGTACAATCAGCAGCTGCACCTATCGCACCAGTCGCAGCCACGCATTTATTATTATTGCCAGCTCCGTCCCCTTTATTCTGGGGACAGCAAGGCCTGCAGGGGCTTCCTCAGTGCAATGCACCATTCATTTTGAGCTACAGCCTCAAAACTTTCTGTCTGATCGGGCTAAGGTAGCTTCCCTCCTCTTAGCCTGGGCTGCCCACCTGTGGGAGAAGAATGATCCGGTGGTTTCCAGCCTGTCCGACTTCTTGAAGCTCTTTCGTAATATCTTCGAGGAGCCAGCTCGGGTTTCTTTTATGTCTTCGCCAAGAATATTGTTCAGTGGAACAATATGCGCCTCAGTTCCTTATCCTCACAGCTGAATTGAGCTGGAACAATAAGGCCCTGCAACCTTTTTACATGGCCTCTCTGACCGAGTGAAGGACGAATTAGCAGGAAGAGCCACCCTCGCCGGTCTGGACGATGTAATTTCCTTGTGCAATCAGATTGACATTCGTTTCCAGGAGAAGTCCCTAGAAAAAAGACGCCAGCACTTTCTGGGCCCTAGTCCATCTGAGCTCTTCCCCCGTTGCCCTGTGGAGCATCCTCTGCCTGCTGAGGAACCAATGCAGCTGGGCCGGACCAGACTAACCCACGAAGAACGTGCTAGGCACAGAATGTCTTTATTTTGGGGGCAAGGGTCATTTTCGTGACTCCTGCTCGCTTCGTCCAGGAAACGCTCAGGTCTAATACATTTAGGGGGTGGAGTATTGGACCCAGAAATATCACCTTCTCGTCTTCTTCTTCCGGTGTTCTTCCATGTATGCACTTCTCCCCAATTGGTCTTAGCATGTCTGGGCTCTGGGGCTGCCGAAAATTTTATGGACTTGAGAACTGCTTCTTCTATGAAGCTTACCCTTTCTCCCCTCACTACATCACTGGTAGTCTTGGCAATCGATGGCACTGTGCTCCCAGGGGGCCCTATCCCCTTCCAGATGCTACCTATTAGGATGTCGGTGGGGATACTCCACCAGGAGTGGATTTCCTTCCTCATTCTACCCAAGGCCTCTACCCCCATTGTATTGGGCCTTCCTTGGCTACAGCTCCACTCTCCACATGTGGACTGGGTCTCTGGGCAGATCATGGCTTGGGGTCCTTCGTGTTTCTCGTCCTGTCTTCTCAAAGTGGCCCCCAAGGAGAGACTTCCCATTGCTACCACATCCATATCTTCTGATCTTCCCGCGGCATACAACGATTACCGGGATGTGTTCTGTAAGAAGTCTGCTGAGGTGCTTCCTCCCCTCAGGTCTTTTGACTGTGCTATTGACCTTGTCCCTGGAGCAACTCTGCCCAGGGGTCGTACCTACCCTCTGTTCATTTCAGAGACCCAGGCCATGTTTGAGTATGTCGCCAAGAATCTGGAGAGAGGTTTCATCTGGAAATCCTCATCGCCTGCAGGAGCAGGGTTCTTTTTCGTTGCCAAAAAGGATGGTACCCTGAGACCCTGCATCGATTATCAAGGTTTAAACGCAGTGACTATCAAAAACTGATAACCCTTACTTATAATATCAGAGCTATTTGACACATTTAAGGGGGCTTCCATTTTCACCAAGTTGGATCTCAGAGGTGCATACAATCTCATTTGAATACGGGAAGGCGATGAATGGAAGACTGCGTTTAACACTAGGAACAGGCATTACGAATACCTGGTTATGCCTTTTGGTTTGTGTAATGCTCCAGCTGTGTTTCAGAACTTTGTCAATGAAATCTTCAGGGATCTACTGCACCAGTTTGTTGTCATCTCTCTGGATGACATTCTCATCTTTTCCGAAAATCTGCTTGCTCACAGAAACCATGTCCGCACCGTACTTGAGCGCCTTAGAGAGAATAATCTCTATGCCAAACTGGAGAAATGTCCCTTTGAATGTTCTGAGGTCCTGTTTCTGGGATGTTTTGTTTCTAGTTTGGGTCTTCATATGGATCCCGGAAATGTCTCGGCCATTACCAACGGACCCCTTCCTGCTGGCCTCAAGGCCACACATCACTTCCTTGGCTTCACAAATTATTATAGGCAGTTTATAAGGAATTATTCTTCCTTTGCCGCACCTATTATCGCTTTGACCAAGAAGGGTGTGAATGCCAAAGACTGGCCTCCCGAGGCTGTCTTTGCGTTTCACGATCTGAAACAGGCCTTTGTTTCTGGACCTCTCTTGAGGAGACCAAATCCTGGGGACCCATTTTTTATTGAAGTAGACGCTTCTTCGATGGGGGTGGGAGCTGTGCTTCTTCAGTTCTTTGAGAAGAGGTGTCAACCATGTCTGTTCTTCTCCAAAAAATTTTCTCAGGCAGAGAGAAATTATGCCATTGGTGATCGGGAACTTCTCGCAATTAACTTGGCGTTGGAGGAGTGGCGTCATCTCTTGGAGGGCTCTCCTGACTCCATAACGATCTTTACTGATCACAAGAATCTACAATACCTACAGAATGCTAAACGTCTGAACCCCAGACAGGCCAGGTGGAGTCTCTTCTTTTCCTGTTTTAAATTCATGATTACGTACAAACCTGGTTCCTGCAACGGTCGGGCTGATGCACTCTCTAGGTCATTTGAAACTTTGTACGAGGAGTCCACCCCTGATCCTGAGCCGATCATTCTGACCTCATGCATTGTTGCCCATTCTACCACCCTGAAATCAAAAATTCCTCCTGGAAAGACTTTTGTTCCCACTGAGCTAAGAGCTATGATTCTTCGTTGGGGACATGATTCCAAGGTGGCAGGTCATGCTGGGTTCCTCCGATCCTTCCTGCTCATCAGTCATCACTACTGGTGGCCTAATCTCCGCTCGGATCTTAACGATTATGTTAAGGCTTGTCATGTCTGTGCTCAATCTAAATCCTCCACACAAGCCCCTGCTGGTCTTCTCATGCCCTTGCCCATTCCTAAGGAGCCCTGGTCTCACACTGCCATGGATTTTATCACCGATCTTCCACTGTCGGAGAATAATATGGTCATTTGGGTGGTAATCGATCGGTTCTCCAAGATGGCTCATTTTGTTCCTCCTTCTGGTCTCCCTTCTGCCCCTGCCTTGGTTCCCATTTTTGTACGAGAGATTTTCCACCTTCCGGGTGTTCCTTCCCATGTCGTTTCGGACAGGGGTGTTCAGTTTACTTCTTGTTTTTGGAGAGCCTTTTGCAAATCCCTCAACATTACCTTGGATTTTACCTCTTCTTACCATCCCCAATCCAATGGCCAGACTGAGAGGGTTAATCAGGAGTTGGAGGACTTTATCCGTACCTTGGTCTCTGCTCATCACGATGATTGGGCATCACTACTCCCGTGGGCAGAGTTCTCCCACAATAATCATGTCAACGTCAGTTCTCAGAAAACACCCTTTGCCACTGTTTATGGAAGACATCCTCAATTCCCTCTTCCTATGACTTGTTCTTCCGACATTCCAGCTTTGGCTACTGTTCAGGAATCAAAACAACTAGGAGAGAAAAGAATTCTCCCAAGAAGGCAAACACCACCCAAACACTATCTTCAAAAACAGTGAATTTTATTGGTACTACAAAACACCACACAATAACAACAAAAACGGGCAAAGATAGGGAATGAATCATAGACCCAGATTAAAATTGATAACATTATCATTAAAAACAACGGAGCCACGGCCAATCATACCCCATACACACGCCAATCACCATATAGGAATACTACTAAAGGGACGATACTGTATTAGAAAATAGAGTCCTTAGATAATCAAAATACAGGTGGTGTGACGGATTTGTGGGTAAAGGTGGATGAAGCAGAGATTATTATTTCATAGCTGAGGACTGATTCAGCACATTGGTTGGATTGTACAGTCCGGGACTAATAAGCCCAATTCAAAGGTGAAGGCAGCAGGGATGGCCGGCAGTACTTGACTAAATGGTTAGTCTCATGATCACAGGAAATGCAAAAAGATCAGCGGTAATATGGCAAAGGTAGCAGGGGGAGCAATGGCAGCCCGAGCCGTAAATAAAGCATAAATCAGAGTGATATTTCTCTCACCGGATAGATGGCTTCAGTTGCTCTGAGACTGTAAGGCTCTACCCCCAGGTAATGGCTGTAGGTGTCAGTCCAAAACAGCTAGCTGCCAGATAGGAAATGTCCTCGCTGTACCTAGCACCTCTATGCGTGATCGTGCAGTAGGGAAAAAGGCTGGTCATCAGCTGTGCTTTCCCAGTCAAACATTCATCCACTGTGAGCGCGCGGCTCCGAGGTGACGGCCATCCCTGCTGCCTTCATCTTTGAATTGGGCTTATTAGTCCTGGACTCTACAATCCAACCAATGTGCTGAATCAGTCCTCAGCTATGAAATAATAATCTCTGCTTCATCCACCTTTACCCGCAAATCCGTCACACCACCTGTATTTTGATTATCTAAGGACTCTATTTTCTAATACAGTATCGTCCCTTTAGTAGTATTCCTATGTGGTGATTGGCGTGTGTATGGGGTATGATTGGCCGCGGCTCCGTTGTTTTTATTGATAACGTTATCAATTTTAATCTGGGTCTATGATTCATTCCCTATCTTTGCCCGTTTTTGTTGTTATTGTGTGGTGTTTTGTAGTACCAATAAAATTCACTGTTTTTGCAGATAGTGTTTGGGTGGTGTTTGCCTTCTTGGGAGAATTATTTTCTCTCCTAGTTGTTTTGTATGCTTTATAGGGCAACCCAAACTGCATTAGTTAATTGGTTTATTTGGATGAATATCTGATTCTGCTACTACATATTTTTTTACTGTTGGCGGTTGATCCAGGCAAAACCCATTTTCTCTGTACTGTTCAGGAATCATTCAATTCCATGTGGGTTGACATTCATGATTCCCTCCAGAAAGCTGCCAACAAATTCAAGAGTTTTGCTGACCGTCGCAGGTATAAGCCGCCTTCTCTACAGCCAGGAGACAAAGTCTGGCTCTCCACCAGGAACATCAGACTCTGGGTTCCTTCTCTCAAATTTGCCCCAAGATTCATTGGTCCGTACACCATAACTTCTAAACTGAATCCGGTTTGTTTCAAGCTCCAGATTCCCAAAAGCCTCAAAATCTCTAACTTCTTCCATGTTGCCCTTCTGAAGCCTTTAGTCCTCAATAAGTTCTCTCGTCCTCTCTCATAGCACCAGTCTCTGAGGATAATCAGGAGTACGAGGTTAGCCAAATTTTGGATTCTCGACTCTGTAGAGGTATTCTCCAGTACTTTGTGCATTGGAAAGGGTTTGGTCCTGAGGAGAGGACGTGGATCACGGCTTCTGAGGTCTTTGCACCTCGTCTGTTGAGGACGTTTCATTTGAAGTTCCGCTCTAAACCTGGTCCCAGGCAGGGAAGGGGGAGGCCTCGTAAGAGGAGGGTACTGTTATGGTTATGCAATAGAGTTTGTCTGTCAGCTTACCTCTCACCATGTGTTCATCTCTAGAGACCAGCCACTCTCACCTGACTGCTTTTATAATTTCTCCTCTAAGCATGGCTCCACCCCAGCTCCTATCAGAGAACTCTATATTAACCTGTACACTGCAGGCCAGCCCTGCTGATCAACATTGTATGTTTGGCTAGAATAGATAACGCATGTATATGTGTTGGAGCTGCACACCCTGATTCGTTTAATTGAATGGAAGATCACTCAAAGGGTTTTTTAGCAGCAAAGTAGGTATTACTATCAAAATGACAATGATATGATTAAAAATCAATTCAGTTCTTTATTTGTATCATGGTATCAAAAAAGGGGGGTGAAGGGCATGATTACATGGGAGTTTTAAAAAGCAATTCAGGTCCTTACATATAAAAACATGTCGTCAATGTGAAAAAGCCACATATAAACTCAATACATGTTTAGAAAGCCATAAAAACTTATGCAGAGTTTCACATGCTATCCCTATGCGTTTCGACCTGTATGGTTAAAGGTCTTCTTCAGGGGAGTTTCTTCTATGCGAAAAAGAAAACATTTTAAATTATGCTATCTATAAATCGGTCAATTATTATGTTTGATAATTTCATACTCTGAAGTTAAATATGCATATTCACCACTTCTTGACGAGAAAACTTCATGCCATGGTTGGATAAATTGCTGTTCTTCTAAAAACACCTCTAATCTTGACGATCCCGGATACTCCCACATTGTTCCTCCACCCTTGATAGAGGCATTGTGTGTTTGGCTTCCTGTTTCCTGCTTGCCGTGTGCTTTACGTTTGTCTCTGTTACTGACCTTGGCGTGTTCTCGATTATTCCTGTCTGCTTGTGACCCTGACCTTTTGGCGTGTCCCCAACTATCCCTGTTTGCCTGTGACCCTGAACCTTTGGCATGTACTCTGTTGTCCTTGTCTGCTAGTGACCCAGACCTTGGCTTATTCCCTTACTATCCCTATCCTCCTGTTGCCTACTGTGGGCGTGAGATAGGGGACCCTGGGGGTCACAACCTGGAGCCAGTTGCAGCCCAGTCCATGCTCACCACTAGAGGCTCTGGTGAACACCTGCTAGCTCTTAGACTCCGCGCCCTAGGGAATCTTACACTCTAACCCCGGTGGGATCTGTGTTGGTGTTCCAGCGGCCCTGCCTCCCTTTACCACCCTGACTCCCATCCTCAGCAGTCAGCCGTAGGGTCCATTACCTTGCGGTGCACTCCTGATCCCAATGGTGTGCATCAGTCACCTGGCCTCAGGTGGCCTGACAGCTCCCCCTGCCAATCCTAGTTGGGTATGGGTCGGAGCTCCCACATGCACCCCATGTCACTCCAGCTCTCTGCCCTGCCTCCTTTCCAGAACCTTCTTCCTGGAAACAGAGGAGGCGACCAAGAGCCGAAGCACTTGTCAGTCACCTACTGCTATACTAAACCACTCCCCTGCCCCCAGATCAAAACAAACAGGCCTAGCTCACAGCATAGGCCTGCCTAAATTTACCTGCTCTGGCAGCTTACACAAAACCTACACCTAGCACCTAAATACCTAAGGTAGAGGGTGCTACACTCACCCCCACCAGAATACAGCTGGTCCCCAGCTGTGAAAAATAAATAAAAAATAAATAAAAAATGGCTCCTGGGCCCAGGAGCAAGGGCATCCCATGTTACAAGTTGGATGGGGAAAAGGAAATAACTTGGAGTTCCTAAAAGAAGACAGAAGGCACAACATCCTACTCTTACATACTAACTGTATACTTTACATCACTACTTACATGGGGGTTATGATCCTTCCAGCAGAGAAAATCAGATCAACATCACCATATATATTTTCCCGTTTGTCATTATTCTGTCAGAAGGGAACTACTTAACCCTAAAACAGAACAATAACCAAACATAAATGTATAAAACTTGTAACAGTCCTTCTTTTGCTCCTGATAGAAGGGGCCCCTTCTCGGACAACAGGCAGCAAAGAGGTGGGCAGGGACAGTACACCCAAGTGTCCTTGATCACAGTCCTCCCATCAGGCACACTGGGTGGCAGGCGAAGGCTGTGCCTGTAAAAGAAATGTCAGTGAGGAAAACCTCACACACCCTGCCACTCTCTTGCAGTCATTGTGGCTGCTCCTATGGTGGCTGCACAGCACAACAGTCCTCCTCACACATAGAAGCGGGGATCCGGCAACCTCCTCCTGCTATCCCCTTCCTCTCTGACTGAAACTGAGTGGCTCCTGGTAGGCTGACCCGCCTTTACAATCAGGACTCGGTCTCTGTAGATAGCACATCCCAGCTTCCATTCCTCCCGAATGTCCACAAACCGGGCCCAGACATCACTTTTTAGCACCCGCAAAGGCTTGGGAACGTGCAAGAAATCCCAGATAGGGTCATCCTCCCACTCTCCCCAGGAGTTCTCAACAATGTCCATTATTTGGAAGGGGACATACGGATAGTCTAGACCCCACTCCAGAGCAACCCTTTTCTGCATCTCCCTCTGGAACCAAGAGAATCTTGGCAATTACTTGGGCTTCCCTTTCCTGGGCAAGGCACAAGCATCCTGGGCCTTTACCACCTACTGCCTGAAGGTGGGCGCTCTCGTCTGGGTAGTGGAAGATCTGCTTAAGAATAGTCTCCTGCAGGGGACCAGGGTCCGTACTGGGGGCTGAGTTTATTTTCCTGCCTCTGAATGGGTCTCTGTGGTATGGGAGTCTCCCATCTCCCACTCCTCTCCACCAGAGCTCTCCTCGGGGGACGACCAGGAAAACAGTCTTTCCAGGGACCCATTGTTTTCCAATATTCTGGGGGAAGCCCAATTAATGACCAGAGCCTCGCTTACCTCATCCAACTAACCTGGAGGCACTCCTCTCTCTAGCATGGGCTCCTTCTGGAGAGGTACAGCAAGAGACTTAGAGCAGGCCGGCTTTTTAGGGATATCATCCGGTTTCTACACACTGGCACATGCAGTCACCAGGCCCCTGGCCAGGCCACAGGTTATGGCAGCATCCTCTTCCTCATGTATGTTCAGGATGTTCGCAGAGGAATCACCAGGCCGCAACACCTCTCCGCCTCTGGCTGATGATTTCTGGTCCTCTCCGGCCCTCCGAGTCTCCTGCGGCTGCGGCATGCAAAGTCCTGAAATCAGGTTGACTGTATAGTATTGGCTCTCCACAATGGCCGAACCAGGCCCAAGCAGTTACTCCTGCCGTTGGGATGTGGCACTTGGGACACAGTAGACACAGCCGCTCCACTCCTTCAATCAGCCCCAAAGCGAGTCCTCCACGAATCCTCAGTTGAACGCCAGTGTCTACTAGCGCTCGTTCCTGAATGTCAGGCATCCACTGTAAAGCGGGTATCATCCGACTACCCTCTGCCATCTTCAGCTGCCTCATGGTGTCTGCTGCTGACGGGAACTTGTCAGCTTCCTCCAGGGCGTGGCTCCGCCCTCCAACTCCCCGTCTGCTTGGTGCCTGAGGAACTGGTAAGTAGGCTCCATCCTGCATGCGCTGCATTAATCCCTTGCAGAACACGCTGGTGCTGCTGCTGGTTCTGTCCGGACATGTAGCTCCACACAAACTGTGCCACAGTAGCTGAACGCTGATAGCAGGCAAACTGTCCAGTGGTTGCCCATGACAACAATAAAGTCAACTTCCAATGCCTCACTGTATAAGACTAGCTTAGAAGAGTCCCACCTGCAGGCACCCCCAGGTTGCTTTTCGTCACCAGGGGTAACAGTAGACATTCTCATCCACCCTTTACTGTTGTCAAGCAGGAGTTTATTAGAGAGTGTCTGTAATCCAGTGGGAAATGTCCATGCCATGCAGAGAGCTGGACATATTTGTAATCCATGGGGCGTGTATGCCCACCGTGATTGCCATGGATAACGGCACATTTTACAGTCACTGAATTGCAAAATAAAGTACAAGTGTCCGCCCCAGCTCTGGTTTTGGTAACTGGGTAACAGAAGCAATAATAATGACGATCCCAGACAGTTGATATTGACAACGGCACTTGTAAAAGCTGAATTGCAGGCAAACACACGGTCTTTTTTTTTGTTTGAATCCTCTAGGCAACAAGATAAGCAAAGCCTCCCCTTCTGCATTGCCAGCAGATTAACTGTGAAGGTCCCGGTGGGACCTCCAAAATGTAGCGGTGCCTCCATGGGGTTGCTATGTGTTACAGCATCCACACATTTCACCCTGCTGGTCAGACATCCATTTGGCACACTTCCTTAGTCAATGAACAGTCTCTTGCTTGTTTTTGTTGTTTATATTAGGGGATTAACTTGGTTGGGGAAAAGGGACATGGGATGCCCATAAGATGAATAGTTCTTTATTGAATTTAAAGATGGTTGACTGTAAACTTGACAATCTTTTCCTCAGCACACTTCCTCCAGTACACTACTTTGGAACACTAACTTCACCTCTCCTCCACCACACTACTTTGGAACATTTGCTTCACTGTCCAAATTTAGCCTCCTGTCACACCATTAGCACATGACTAAGCCTCACTTTGAATAAGTCCTAGTGTACTTGATAGCCCTTTGCAGGCAGGGGTCTGCAGTACCCCTTTGTGGTAGCAACCGATTTGATTGAGAACAATAAATGCACTTGATGGACTACTGATTCCAGCAAGTCTGATTGCAAATCCTGCCTCCCTCCTGGCTGCAGCGACTTGACACATAACACCCACAGTCTCTCCCTCTGGCTCTACATCCAACTCCTGGCATGTCTCTTCCAGCACTATCCGCTGTGTTTTCCACTCACCGACACCCAGCCTGGATCCCTCCTGAATGACTTTCTCCGGACATGCTCCCAACTGTCTCTTCCAGCTCTTGTTGCAGGACACCCCTCCATCACCGTGTAAAGAGAGGATCCTACTCAGCTCCTGAGCTCCCCGCCTGAGGTACACCCCCCACTCCATCATCCAGTTCACCCTGATCAGCACCCAATCTCCCACCTCCCACTCTCTCCAATGTTGGATTAGCCCACTGTCAGCCATTAATAATTAAGGAATATAGGGGACCATTAAAGACCCCACTTTATTAAATTACATTTGAGTGATTTGATTCACTGACTGACTGTTGGCTAATGCCAAAACGTCAGTGTTGTTTTGTATTGTTGCATGTTTGTCTTGTTTGCTGAATGTTCATGGTGATTAATTTATTGCTACATTGTAGTTAATCATTTTTTTAAAACACTGCACTTTTTCTAATTTAATCTTTTGATACAATAAATCTATATTTGTAAACCAAATAAATCCAATACATACTATCTTGATAATTTTAGTTTGATCTAATTTTTGCTGCTGAAAGTAACCTCTGACCCGGTATCTTTCTAACCGGGTACCTCCTCTCTTTTCCCTTTATCCAGTTCACCCAGCCTACAACTCCTCCCCCAGAAGGCTGACCATGGGTATATATAGGAGGCCTGCCCCCTGCCAATCCTAGTTGGGCATTGGTCAGAGCTCCCACATGCACCCCATGTCACTCCAGTTCTCTGCCCTGCCTCCTATCCAGAACCTTCTCCCTGGAAACAGAGGAGGCGCCCAAGAGCTGAAGCACATGTCAGTCACCTACTGCTATACTAAACCACTCCCCTGCCCCCAGATCAAAACAAACAGGCCTAGCTCACAGCATAGGCCTGCCTAAATTTACCTGCACTGGCAGCTTACACAAAACCTACACCTAGCACTGACCACAGAAGAATCCAATCCAGCAAACTTATTGCAGCACTTCAGAGACTCAAAAGATCTCTAGACTGTAAACAGACAAAAAGAGCAAAATGCGCAGACTAAGTCTAGTGGATGTATAAACATTTATTAAAGGAAGACAATTAGCAACTCACATGGAGTAAAATTAATTATGCTCACCATGTTCCTCAAGAGGATTCCCAGCTGAGGAGAACACCAAAGAAACTGTCACAGTGGATACACTGGATATAGTCTGCATAGTTGACAACATTGCAAAAAAAATTTCTGGGATACTTTTTTGGCTGTAGGCAGAGCCATATAATAACTAGGGGGTGGGGCATGCATTTGTAGGTGTGGCATAGCAATAAAAAAGGAAACTTCAGCACGTGAAGTGCGCCGTGGCGAAAAATGGGCGTGGTTTACATGAAATAGTGGGCGTGGCTTAAATGGGCATGGCTCAAAAGGGGTGTGGTTAGAGTCTGAGATGAATGAGGGATGGAGAGAGAGAGAGGAATGGAGGGACAGCAGGCCCAGATCCTACACAACAATAGAAATATGTGTATTCTAGAAAGTTTAACAATCAGCAGATAAAGATAGTCCAAACACCTGGTGTTAGCGCTTCAATCACCCCGGCACCATGATTGTTATGGTGTCAGGATGGTTGAAGTGCATTATTTCTATTATTATTGTAAAATAAAAGAAAATCATTCAACTCACTATAATGCCGAATCAGTGGGATTCCTGAGCGTGTCACTAGCCACGTCTCATGCCACCAGCAGAGTCCTTCCTTGCATCAGGTGCCCCCAGCAGAGTCTGTCCTTGCATCAGGTGTCCCCAGCAGAGTCCGTCCTTGCATCAGGTGCCCCCAGCAGAGTCCGTCCTTGCATCAGGTGTCCCCAGCAGTCTGTCCTTGTATCAGGTGCCCCCGGCAGAGTCCCTCCTTGCATCAGGTGCCCCCAGCAGAGTCCGTCCTCGCATCAGGTGCCCCCAGCAAAGTCCCTCCTTGCATCTGGTGCCCCCAGCAGAGTCCCTCCTTGCATCAGGTGCCCCCAGCAGAGTCCCTCCTTGCATCAGGTGCCCCCAGCAGAGTCCCTCCTTGCATCAGGTGCCACCAGCAGAGTCAGTCTTTACACCAGTCCTTAAATCAGTTTCCCAGGCAGAGCCATAGTTACCCCCCTGTACATAGTTACCCCCTCCCCCTGTACATAGTTTTCCCTCTCCCCCTAGTTACCCACCTGTACATAGTTACCCCCCTGTGCATAGTTACCCCCCCTGTACATAGTTACCCCCCCTGTACATAGTATCCCCCTGTACATAGTTCCCCCCACTGTACATAGTAACCTCTCCTGTACATAGTTAAACCCCCCTCTTGTAAATAGTTAACCCCCTCCTGTAAATAGTTAACTCCCACTCCTGTGTATAGTTAACCCTCCCCTCTCCTGTACATAGTTAACCCTCCCCCTCCTGTATATAGTTAACCCCCCTCCTGTATATAGTTAACCCTCCCCCTCCTGTATATAGTTAGCCCCCCTCCTTCTGTATATAGCTACCCCCCTCCTCCTTTATATAGTTAACCCCCCTCCTCCTGTATATAGCTAACCCCCCTCCTCCTGTATATAGTTAACCCCCCTCCTCCTGTATATAGCTAACCCCCCTCCTCCTGTATATAGCTACCCCCCTCCTGTATATAGTCACCCCCCTCCTCCTGTATATAGTTAACCCCTCTCCTGTACATTAAAATTAAATTGCTGCAGAGACAAGAGCCAGTGGCGCCACTACAGCTGGTGTCACCCGGTGCAGAAAAAAATTGGTGTCACCCCCCCTCCACCAACTATGGTCCCCCTTCAGCACAGACCCCCCTCCCTCAGTAAAGATCCCTCCCCACTAAGTACAGACCACCCCTCCAGCAGTATAGATCCTCCTCCCTCAGTACAGACCCTCCACTAAGTACAGACCCCCTCCATCAGTTTAGACCCCCTCAGTGTAGACCCCCCTCATCAGTATAGACCCCCTCAGTACACACCCCTCTCCCTCAATACAGACCCCCCTCAGTGCGGTCCCCCCATCTATCAGTATAGACCCCCTCAGTGCAGACCCCCCTCCATCAGTGGAGACCCCCTCAGTGCAGACCCCCCTCCATCAGTGCAGACCCCCCTCAGTTCAGACCCCCCCTCTATCAGTGCAGGCCCCCCTCAGTGCAGACCCCCCCCCTCTATCAGTGCAGACCCTCCTCTATAAGTGCAGACCCCCACTCTATCAGTGCAGACCCCCCTCTATCAGTGCAGGCCCCCCTCAGTGCAGACCCCCCCTATCAGTGCAGACGCCCCTCAGTGCAGACCCCCCCTCTATCAGTGCAGACCCCCCTCTATCAGTGCAGAACCCCTTCTATCAGTGCAGACCCCCCTCCATCAGTGGAGACCCCCTCAGTGCAGACCCCCCTCCATCAGTGCAGACCCCCCTCAGTTCAGACCCCCCTCTATCAGTGCAGGCCCCCCTCAGTGCAGACCCCCCTCTATCAGTGCAGACCCCCCTCTATCAGATTAGACCCCCCTCTATCAGTGCAGAACCCCCTCTATCAGTGCAGAACCCCCCTATATTAGTGCAGAACCCCCTCAGTGCAGACCCCCCTCTATTAGTGCAGTCCCCCTCTATTAGTGCAGGCCCCCCTCAGTGCAGACCACCATCTCCATCAGTGCCAGTGCAGACCCTCCTCTCCCATAAGGCCCCCCCAGCACACGTCCATTTGTCAAGAGCAGAATTGAGAAGGAACTCCAGGAGCGGCCGGCGCCATGTGTTCAGTGGAAAGGGGAGGGGCCGATCCGTGCAGCTAACCCCAGCTTCAGTATTGTGAGAGGAGAAGCCGATTCATTGGCTGCACGGATCGAGCCCCCTTCCTCTCTCCACTGAACACAAGGGGGAAGATCTAGCTGCGGCGCCAGAGGCCATTTTGCTGGAGCCAGCTGTATCAAAAATTAAAAAACAAACATTCCCGATTTTCCTGATGAAAATCCCAATTTGGGACAGCCTCTGATCGGGACGAGGGTCCCAAAATCGGGATTGTCCCAGGAAAATCTGGACTGTTGGCAACTATGGGTCTGGATGGCACCTGCAATAGCTAAGAGAGACAACAAGGGGACATCAATCTAAGTGCAGGAAGGTGGAGAGGTGGATACAGCACGCAATAATTGGCAACTCACAGTGTGTGGACGATCTCATGCATTGCAGTCATTGGTGCATCTGCAGCTGGGAGGAGGATGCATCCAAGGTCCCAAGAAGGAGCTGCTGCTGCAAGGCGTGGAGTGTGGTTACCAGGGGGACCAGGCAGCCTCAGGACAGGAAACCGGAAGCAGCACATGTGGATCGATGGAGCACAGGCAAGGATGGGAACTGATGAAACAGAAGTCAGGGGGCATGGCAACATTTTTCAAGGCCCACACCTTTTTTTCAAGCCAGGAAGTGGATGCAAATGGGAGCCCTGTTTATACCTTATGGGCTAAACATCGTGGAAGATAGTCCCTTTGCTACTTTCTTAGCTATTGCAGGTGCCATCCAGACCATATCCACTGGACAGATTCTTTGGTGTCCTTCCCAGCTGGGAATCCTTTTGAGAACCATAATAAGCATAATTACTATTATTCCATGTGAGTTGCTAATTATCTTCATTTAATAAATGTTTGTACACTCATTACACTAATGCCCCGTACACACGATAGGATTTTCCGACAACAAATTCCATGGGATTTTTTCCGACGGATGTTGGCTTAAACTTGTCTTGCATACACACGGTCACACAAAGTTGGCCGGAAATTCCGACCGTCAAGAACGCGGTGACGTACAACACGTACGACAAGCCGAGAAAAATGAAATTCAATAGCCGGTGCTGCTCTTCTGCTTGATTCCGAGCATGCGTGGCACTTTGTGCGTCGGAATTGTGTACACACGATCGGAATTTCCGACAACAGATTTTGTTGTCCGAAATTTTATAGCCAGCTCTCAAACTTTTTGTGTTGGAAATTCCTATGGAAAATGTGTGATGGAGCCTACACACGGTCGGAATTTCCGACAACAAATGTAAAGTTATGCACTTGGGGGCTAAGAATATGCATGCATCATACATGCTAGGGGGAGTACAACTGGGGGAATCTGTAGTGGAGAAGGATCTGGGGGTTTTGGTAGATCATAAGCTCAATAATAGCATGCAATGCCAAGCTGCGGTTTCCAAAGCGAGCAAAGTTCTTTCTTGTATTAAGAGAGGTATGGACTCCAGAGAGAGAGATATCATTTTGCCCCTGTTCAAATCATTAGTAAGACCTCATCTGGAATATGCAGTTCAGTTTTGGACACCAGTTCTCAAAAAGGATATCGTGGAACTGGAGAAAGTGCAGAGAAGGGCAACCAAACTGATAAGAGGCATGGGGGAGCTCAGCTATGAGGAAAGATTAGAGGAACTGAATTTGTTCACTCTTGAGAAGAGGAGAATAAGGGGGGATATGATCAACATGTTTAAATATATAAGGGGTCCATATAGTGAACTTGGTGTTGAGTTATTCACTTTACGGTCAACACAGAGGACAAGGGGGCACTCTTTACGACTGGAGGAAAAGAGATTTCATCTCCAAATACGGAAAGGTTTCTTCACAGTAAGAGCTGTGAAAATGTGGAATAGACTCCCTCCAGAGGTGGTTCTGGCCAGCTCAGTAGATTGCTTTAAGAAAGGCCTGGATACTTTCCTAAATGTACATAATATAACTGGGTACTGACATTTATAGGTAAAGTTGATCCAGGGAAAATCCGATTGCCTCTCTGGGATCAGGAAGGAATTTTTTCCCCTGCTGTAGCAAATTGGAGCATGCTCTGCTGGGGTTTTTTGCCTTCCTCTGGATCAACTGTGGGTATAGTATTGGGTATATTGGATTGTACGTTTTTTTTTTTTTTTTTGTGGTTGGACTGGATGGACTTGTGTCTTTTTTCAACCTGACTAACTATGTAACTATGTAACTATGTAACAAGGTCCTATCACACATTTTCCATCGGAAAATCCTATCGTGTATACAGGGCATTAGTCTGTGCACTTTGCTCTTTTTGTCTGTTCAGGTGTTTATATATTAAAGAAAAAGTATCACTACGTTCTAAAAGTCTGAGTTGAATCCCCCAAGGGTCCAACTGCATTTAGCACTTGGCACCATTCTCATCCATACTGTAGCTGCTAAGCAGCATGGTCGGACTGCACACTCACCATGCTGCTAACAAGGACATGAGGGCTGATTGACAGCTCTTGTTTCTAGCAGCAGACTAGAGACCAGCACCATCATTCAGCAAAGCAGGGGAAGGAGTCAGATCAAATTTCACACACAAGCACTCAGCACTGGCAAGACTGTGTGATCAGCTGCTGCTAGTAAACATAGGCTGTGCTGACTGGCAGAATAGTTTGTATAACTTCCTTTGCCTTGGGGAAGTTTAGAAACTATTCTGCCACAGTCAGCACAGCCAGCTGGTCACGCAGCCCTGCCAGATTAGTATGCAAACTATGCTACCAACATTCAGTGCTGGCAAGACTGTGTGATCAGCCAGTTGCTTATAAACATAATCTGCTCTTACTAAGGCAATTAAGGAAGCCAAATGTATACTAGTAGTGGCTGATCACTCAATCCCTCAGGTTTGTGCAACTTTCTTCTCAGCATACTTGTGTAGCATCCTACTAGAGTAGGATGCTGCACAAATTGGCTTTTGGTTCCTTCTGTAATCAAGGGAGAAGTGATTGTATGTTCTGGTCTGTTCATGGCTTCACAGGATGGAAGTTTGATTTCTTCCCCCTGCCTCTGGAAGAAGCGTCCAGAGCTTAGCGAGGAAGATACAAATAGCCAACCTGAATAGGTCTTGAGCGGTGATAAATGATCTAAAGCACTGAGGAGTTGGGTTTCTTCTACCCACAAGGGTTACAAAGCCTGAGGGGCTGCTGCCCTTAGGCAGCCCATGGACTGCCCTGGGGACTTGTGAGTAAAGACCCTAAGTTGATCCCTGTGACTGTACAGTGCTCTGGAAATCCCATTGGTTACCAATATTTGTGCTGTGGTGCAAGGAAACCAAATTCCAGAAAGACTTGCCTCATTTTCTTCAGCTGTGAGCCCTAATACTGTTCAAAATTCACAATTATCTGAGGAGAAGAATGTCCTCCAACAGTTATTTGCTGGTCATTTTGGAATATCTAATGCCCTGGCCTGTCTCCAATTTAAATTTCTTCAAACAATACATCTTACAAAGACATCCCCTAGACTGAATTGTTGGAGCCAGTATGTATGAATTGGTGCTCTTGGTGGTAGGCAGACTCTGAATATTTTTGAAACAACCAGCACTACAGGGGTAGTGCTGCACTTGCCTGCCTAGACACACTTTGAGGAAGTTATACAAACAATTCTGCCAGTCAGAGCTTGTAGGGCAAGCTGGAATGCTACAAGAGAGGTAGAAGTGGCTTCAGCGCTGACTGTAGCTCACTTATAGCAATGCCCACAAATGTGCAACAGCTAGCACAAAAAGTAAAAAAAATAGTTTTAATACAAGTGTAGCAGTACACTCGTGAGGGCTGCTGAGTGTTGTAGTCTACCCCACACAGCCAGGCACACGATTTCCAGTCACTCTTAGAAAACAGTCCATGCACTTTGTTTTGTATTTTTATTAAGGAGAATTAACTTGGATAGGTTAAGGGTATATGGGATGCCCACTTGATTGTAGAAAATGTACATGGGACCAACTATATACACTCTCTGTATATGCACTCCAGTCTTCACTCCAGCACTTTACTTGCTTATACTTCCAGGACCAGCTAGCACTGATTAGTAGGCTGGAACTGACTCAACCAGGCCTAAGGTACACTCCCTTTTAGTGTAGCAACAAAAATAAGGTAGTCCTTTAGTGCTAGCTGTCTGCATGGGTACTGACCACAGTACCACATCATTAGGCCCTGTCAGCCCTCATGTCTGCAGCTGCCTGTCTCCATTGCCAATGTCTCCACAGTTCTCTCACCTGGTTCTGCACCCATCTCAGACTGCAATCCCCCAGTTCTCTCAGGCATGCCTCCCCAGTCCTCTCTTCTGGTTCTATACCCACCACAGACTGCTCTCTATCAGTCCTCTCAGGCATATCTCCCCAGTCCTCTCAACTGTACTTCACTCACCAGCTCTCCTGGGTGCGACCTGTAGTTCCACCTTGAAGACTTGCCTGGCAGTGCTCGCTTCCGCTGTCCTCTTCTTGCTCCTCTCGGATGAGGCAGAGGCTGCCAGGGTTGTGAAGTTATTGGTGTATGTGCCACCTAGGTTTTTCCATTATACATTGTGAGAGGGCTTCAGGATTTGTCTGTTATTAAGGAAACATACTTTTTGTTTTCTCAGCTCTTTAGATCTCAGTGTCTTACTTGTCTTACTTGATGGCCTATTTGGTCAGTTTGTAATGATATAACTATACTATAATGCTTCATTAACCTGTTACCGACTGCACTCTAGCCGAATGATGGCTACAGTGCGGCTCGATAACTTTGGGAGAGCGTACTATGACGTCCTCCCAGAATCACGCTCCCACCCGCCCCCTAGGGCGCGCACATGGGAACATCCATGCTCGCCGGATCCACGGGACCCAGCACAACACGGATCGCGGTAAAGGGCCAATGGCAGCGGCCCTTTACCATGTGATCACACCGTCCAATGACGGAGCAATCACAAATGTAAACACTGCAGGGTCAGTGGAAGTTCAACGCTCTCCTCACACCGATACAGCGTGAGTGGAGAGGAGAGCGATCGAGTGCCATATCGTAAGTTGTGATCATTATAATTGTGCCCAGCAGTGCTATACAGTGCTCCAACTGTGCCACATCTGTGCCACCTGTGCCACTTCTGTGTCACCTCTTTGCCATGCCAGTGCCACCAGAGCCACACCAGTGCCACTACAGTGCTCATCTGTGCCACACCAGTGCCACACCAGTGCCACCAGTGCCACACCAGTGCCACCAGTGCCCATCAGTGTCACCAGTGCCCATCAGTGCTCATCTGTGTCCATCAGTGCCACCTGTGCCCATCAGTGCTGCCTGTGCCCACCGGTGCAAACCTGGGCCCACCAGTGCCACCTGTCCCCATTAGTGCCACCACAGTGCTCATCTGTACCATCAGTGCCACTACAGTAAAATCAGTACCACTACAGTGCCAATCGGTGCCACCTGTGCCCATCTGTGCCACTACCATGCCCATCTGTGCCACTACCATGCCCATCTGTGCAACTCATTAGTGCCACTACAGTGCCCAATAGTGCACATCAGTACTCTGTAGTGCAGCCTCTCCAGCACCCAGCAGTGCACCCTCACCAGCACCCAGCAGTGGAGCCACACCTATCTAGAATGACAACACAGTCTCCAGTATGGCAAAAAAAATTTTTACCAGTGAGGAGGCCTACCAGATTCTCAGCCTAAGCGACGAGAGCAGCGGGGAGCTCTCTGAGTCTCAGTCAGATTCTGATTCGGCCTATGAACCCATTACAAGCAGTGGGTCTTCTACAGAGGAAGAGGAATGTGTGCCCATAAAAAGAAGGCATTCTGGCATGGAGCAGCAGCCTACTAACAGCAGCGCAGGGCCGTCCACCTCAATCGCAATTCCTTCCACCTCAAGCGCAGTGCCATCCACATCAAGCGCAGTGCCGCCCACCTCAATCGCAGTGCCACTGCAACAAAGGCCAAGCACCGGTAGGGTGTCATCTCAGCCGCAAAGGGATAGGGGCCATGCCAGCCTTCCCTATGCCCTTCAAAACCCCCTGTGGCTTCCCCCTAAATCCGGAGCAGCAAAAAAAACCCCTTTCACTGCCCAGCCAGGCGTCCAGGTGATTTTGCCATGCTTGATTTTTTTCAAGTGCAACCTAGATGCACAGCAGTACATAGTAAGCAACCCTGGCTCTAGTTATGTCCGTCCCTTTGAGTGGAGAGGGCTTACCATAGAGGAATTCAAAATTTTTTTAGGCTTAACTTTTACTATGGGACTCACCAAAAAAAAAAACGAATTGTACTCCTATTGGTCTACCAACCCCATCCACCACATGTCACTCTTCTCATCCATTATGCCAAGATCAAGATACCTTATGATCATGCGGTTCCTCCACTATAATGACCTATAAACACCCAGTGCCCTCCCTGAAATGACCCAGCTTTTGACAAATTATTTAAAATTCGGCCACTCCTAAATTATTTCTCAGAAAAATTCCCCCAGTTATATACCTCCAACCAGAATATATACGTGAATGAGTCCCTTGTAAAATTCTCAGGCAGGCTGGGCATCAAACAGTTTATTCCCAGCAAAAGGGTCCGATATGGGGTAAAAACGTGCAAACTTTGTGACCAAACCACGGGGTACATTTAATCCTTCCTGGTGTACATAGGGAAGGACTCCCAACTGCATCCCCCTGAATGTCCAGAGTATATTGGAGCCAGCAGCAAAGTTGTCTGGCGCTGACCACGTCCCTGCCTGCTGCCTGGATCAGGGCTCTCCTCCTGTGGACAACTGCACTACTAAAACCACAGGTAATCTTTTGTTTACTCTTTGCTCAGCACAATGTATTTTAGGGTGTAATATTTGGTATGTTCATGCTATGTGTTAGAAATATGAAGGGCCTTCAAAAATGTGATAGATTGTAAGGAAATTAGATGTGTAATTTATGCTCCTAGAACGCCTGAATGTGCTACTTAAATGTCGGGCCATTGTATGTGGCCAGGCTGTGTAAAAGTCTCACACATGTGGTATCGCCATACTCAGGAAGAGTAGCAGAATATATTTTGGGGTGTCATTTTTGCTATGTACATGCTATGTGTTGGAAATATCTTAGAAATGGACAACTTTATGTAAAAAAAATGCGTTTTCATTTTTTTTCCACATTTTCCAAAAACTTCTGGAAAAAAATGAACCGTTCAAAAGACTCATAATGCCACATAGATTATACGTTGGGGTGTTTGCTTTCCAAAATGGGGTCACTTTGTGTGCGTTTCCATTGTCCTGGTGCTCCAGGGCCTTCAAAAGTGTAATAGGTGGTTGAGATATAAGATGTGTAATTTATGCTCCTAGAAACCCTGAATGTGCTACTTCAATGTTGGGCCTCTGTATGTGGCCAGGCTGTATATGGACAGTATCCCTGCCTGTACTGACTATGGACAATATTCCTGCCTGCTGCCTGGGCAATTCCGTTCACTGTCGCTGACCACGTCCCTGCCTGCTGCCTGGATCAGGGCTCTCCTCCTGTGGACAACTGCACTACTAAAACCACAGGTAATCTTTTGTTTACCCTTTGCTCAGCACAATGTATTTTAGGGTATAATTTTTGGTATGTTCATGCTATGTGTTAGAAATATGAAGGGCCTTCAAAAATGTGATAGATTGTAAGGAAATTAGATGTGTAATTTATGCTCCTAGAACGCCTGAATGTGCTACTTAAATGTTGGGCCTCTGTATGTGGCCAGGCTGTGTAAAAGTCTCACACATGTGGTATCGCCATACTCAGGAGGAGTAGCAGAATATATTTTGGGGTGTAATTTTTGCTATGTACTTGCTATGTGTTGGAAATATCTTAGAAATGGACAACTTTGTGTAAAAAAAAAATGCGTTTTCATTTTTTTTCCACATTTTCCAAAAACTTCTGGAAAAAAATGAACCATTCAAAAAGACTCATTATGCCACATAGATTATACGTTGGGGTATTTGCTTTCCAAAATGGGGTCACTTTGTGTGTGTTTCCATTGTCCTGGTGCTCCAGGGCCTTCAAAAATGTAATAGGTGGTTGAGAGATTAGATGTGTAATTTATGCTCCTAGAACGCCTGAATGTGCTACTTCAATGTTGGGCCTCTGTATGTGGCCAGGCTGTGTAAAAGTCTCACACATGTGGTATCGCCATACTCAGGAGGAGTAGCAGAATATATTTTGGGGTGTCATTTTTGCTATGTACATGCTATGTGTTGGAAATATCTTAGAAATTGACAACTTTGTGTAAAAAAAATGCGGTTTCATTTTTTTCCACAATGAAGTATCTATTAGAATACTTACTATTGTACCTGTATATTAATTTCTCTAATGCCTATAGTTAGCTAGTCTATAAGAGTCTGATAAGCACAATGATATACCAAACACATCTGCTTAGTAAACAATGTTATATTTATTTCCCAACAAAATAGGAATATATTAAACAGCAGAATTAAGAAACTAACATAAAAGTATTAAAAGGAATACAATGTTACAAAGCTTACAATCAGAACACAATACAAGAATATACTTATCACATCCTCTAGCTAGACTCCTTGGCTGGTCTCAAGATGTTAAAAGAGCTCTGAGCCACATGGCTTAGGCCCAAGCCAGCATTTAGAGCAAGGTCTCAAGATGGCAGAGCCAGCAGGCTCATGCAAAGACCAGCATCAAGAGAGAGAGAGAGCTATTTGCCTGTGTGTACTCTTTTTATTCAAACATACACGCCTACTCGTAGTCACCCCCATTTGCCTTTCGTCCAATAGATATTGCCAAGAGGTATTCCTAATATTTATCCATTCTCCAGGAAGCATGCTGTATTGCCCACAAGGGGCAGCGCTTGTCCATGAATCGCCACTTTCCGACCTGGGTCAAATCTTCATAGACATCTTGGCAGCAGTGGCTCTCTTTGAAGCTTGTAATCACACATATCACAGCAGGTGGGCTTGAGTCAAGCCATTGTTATTCTGATATGCTACAAAGCTTTGATGTGTAACTGGTTCCAACTTAGGCCACCTGGCTGTATCAACCAGGAAGTAAACCACAAGAAATGTGATATTAATTCATGTTGAATTCCAACATAAGCCGCTTTGCGCCCAAAGGGCGCATATCACCCTTCTTTAGACACGGTTCCTATTGAACAGTCCATACATGTCTTAACGTGTGTCACTTCCCAACCTGTGTTTCCGAACCAATACCTATGGGACAGTCCTTAACTGTCTTATTGTGTTGCGGTTTTTCCTACATGTGCTTCAGAAACAGCTCCTATGGGACAGTCCATAAGGGTCTTACCGTGTTGCACTTTCCCACACGTGCCACTTTGTTACTGGGTGACACAACAACATCACTCTTCCGTGACAGTTTCCATGTCACCATTCTGTGTCTTCTGTATCTTCTCCTTTCCGATATCTTCAGGACGGGATGCAGTACAGGCAAGGGGTGTCCATTCACTCACCATTCACCAGCACACATTCAGAGCAACATATCGACCAGCTTTCAGATACAGAGTCTCGAGGAGGGCCTTTCGCCCATATTACTAGCCTAAAATACACCTTTATCACACTATACCATAACATCAACCCATTACCATAATATATACATATATATGTGTCCCATTCAATTACGCTCCCGCTCCCAACCTCCTATAACCCTTTGCTGTAAATACGGGTTGGGATTAGGCAGGCTTGCTCACAATGGCCTTTTCTATCGCACTTTTGGCATGCCAGTGGTTTTGCAGGGCTCTGACTTGGCAGCAAAGTCTCTAACTTGTGCGCAGAGACCCTACCATCAATTCGTCCCTCAACTTGCATAGATAAATGGGTGACCCTTCTATATAAATATCGAGTCTAACACATATAAACCTGAAACAACGACACATCCACAAAATTCCATCCCTGTGCCTGGATTTCAGAGACCATGCCCAGGGTATACCATGCACCTCTACCAATTGTTAGGTTCAAGGAACACCCTAGTTCCATGACTAACGTTACATCGGTATCCTCTAGGACAAGGAAACAAACTTGTCTATGTCCCAAATAATACCCAGGTGCTGCCTTCCCAGCAATGATCTCTCCATTCAGAACACAGAGTGAAATATCTTCCCAACATTTTTCATTCACCACCATGTATTGACCTGGCATACAAAAGACATCATGGTCATGCTTCCGACAGAGGGAAATATCAACCCACCTCCAGCTTCCATCTTCTCTGATCACATGTGGGTAATTTAGCTCAAATGCAACAAGATAGAATCCCCAGTCAGTAAGCCCATTGATGCCACCAAATATACAGACCGAGTCTGCACTTCTGTATATGGGATCATACAGCATAACACCTTTCACAATCCAAACTAGTACAGCCCATCCAGGCATTTGACCACCACTTTGGATTAGTGTAAGCGACGTGTTTTGGCAAATTCTTACTGAGCGGTGATGCTAACTCATCAGGCCACTGCCCCTCATACAGAGGCTGTACAATCAGCTTAATGCTGGTTGATAATTCCACCTGCCACTGTGTGCCAGAGCCCATGACAGATTTCTGTCCTGTTCCATCACACTCTCTACTAATCTCTCAACACGGTTGAGAAAACCTGGAGCCATTTTACACTGGGTATTTATGTGACTTTGTTGAATGTTATTAAGGATACCACTAATCTCTCTGAGTATAGTATACTCAGCACATATAGGGTACTAGGTCTTATTAACCACTGTGAGATGTTGAAGCGCCATGTGGTGAAGTCATATTGTATCCTGGTAGCCAGCGTTTGTTCCCTTTATTTAATGGAGCTTGCTCCTGTGTGTGGTCACTGGCATTACCTGTGCAGGGTTTCAACCTCTCAGATGAGACATCAACCAGGCTTATCTCTCCCATGTCCAGCAAACCGAGAACCTCTCTATAGGACTGCTAAGATTGCGACACCACCCCTACAAGGAAGTTTTCACCCCGTTGATGTGTCACCTGGCACCCTCTAGTCTGGCCAACCGACACCTTATTATGTATAAGTGCCAGCCTCCTGGGCACCATATTGATTCCGTTACGTCAATACATGCCATACATTAAAAACCTTTTCTTCTTTCAATTCCTCCCTCCAACAAAAAATATTTTACATTTCATGTTCTGACGGATTGGATATGTTATATTCCTTCCCCAACCTCCAACCCATTGCACATGTATTAATAGCATGTTTGCATTCATCAGGAGAGACTCCGGCAAAAATGTTTCACAAGTCTTGTTGATAGGCACAGTCTTTCAGATTCAGTATTAGCACTACATTGTCCACAAGAAAAAAACAAGTATTAATCTGAATCTTTTCATTTTGTCCCTTCTCTCCTGATGTTTATCAGAACAAATTTGTGGTGTGGTATGGCACAGGTGAACATCTGTCATCCATGTTCCAGAGACCTCTCTAATCTCGCTCCACCAGGGCTCTGGAAGTGAAAAACAAGAGCAGAATCAAATTCTTATCCATAATATCTGCTCGCTTGCTACATTTATTTATAGTTCCTTCCTTGGAACCCAGGAACCTAGTATTCCTGGCTTCTGTAACTCTGACCAAACCATCAAACAACCATGATTTCTAGGATGAACCCACTCTAAAATGGATCCCCGTGGTATGATCAAAAATTTAAAAACAAAATGCACGTCAATGTTGTGTCTCAAAAATTCTCAATATAAACACTAAAAAAAAAATGCATTTATCTGTCTCTTAAGACCTATGCACAAACTCCCCTTTCAGGTGGACAAAGCGTGAACCTTTTGGAACTCTTTGCACCTGAATGAAAATAAAAACAAAGAAAAAAAACGAACACACGCAGCTAGAATGGCTTCCTACCAACTCTTGTCTTAAACAAAATGTATCCAGCTGGAGGACATATCCCATGACCATCTATTAAGCTGCTAATTGGGGGCATAGCCAATTACCCCCCTTTCAGGTGGACTAAACATAATAATTTTTCCACCTGAACAAAACAAAAATAAAATAAATGAATAAACAAATAACAAAAATTAAAAAAAAAAATTAAAAAAAGAAAAAAATTAAAAAAAATTAAAAAATCTTTAAAAAAAATTAAAAAATTTAAAAAAATTTAAAAAACAAAAATTAAAAAAAAATGTTAAAAGATGTAATAAAAAAAATAAAAATAAGAGAAGAGAAAAAAACATACTAATCATAACAGAAATTTAAAGAAAAAAAATAATAATAATTCAGAGGCTTATCCTTGAAAATACTAAAAATATATCAAGGTCCTCCATTATATTTAAAACATGAAGCTCACATCTAAACCTTATTCATAGCAAGGAAACATTGACCAGAAAATTCTTAGCACCCATGCAGCTCACTAAGTGCTGCTAACATTGTTTCCCCCAGTACTACATTTGAATAACCATGCGGCTACCTCCATTTTCACTTTACGCAACTGTGCTACATATTGATGATTTTCAGATTGTAGTCTCCGCATTTGGGTCTTAAAAGGGAAATGGGTTTGATTACTATGGCCTCCATGCTTTGGATTGCTACCCCATCTGGCAGAATAAACGTTATAACGCCTTGGGGTCGTTTTAGGTTGGTGCGATCTTCTTTTGATATCATTATTCGCCACACAACAATATTTTGCGATGTGACCCCCCTTTTACACAAAAAACATTTGAGGGCTGGTCTCTCTGTATATGCCCTTCTCTGAGCATATGGCGATGGAGACTCATATTGCTGCATGTCATTACTATGACTGGAATGAACAAACTTTACACTTTCATCGTCTGAGGAGTCATCAGAAGTTTCCACTGTTTCAACTCTTGAATCAATTTCAAGCGCAGTTACTGCACTTTTATTTAAATCTCCAACATTGGTTCATACCATAGTAACATAACTTGCAGCAACAATAGCATCTGGTTTACCAAATTGTTGTTCTAGAGCCAGGGGCGTAACTAGAAATAGCAGGGCCCCATAGCAAAATGTTGTATGGGGCCCCCCTGCAAAAAGCCCCCCCCACAGCTGCCCTAGTGTCAATGCAGCGTGACCTGTGCCACATACAGTGTGACCTGTGCCCAATGTAGCGTGACCTGTGCCCAACAATACAGCGTGACCTGTGCCCAATACAGCGTGACCTGTGCCCCATACAGCATGACCTGTGCCCAATACAGCCTGGTCTGCCTGTGCCCCATACAGCCCCACTTATGCAGAGGAAGAGGCAAGCCACCCGGATCAGCAGAGAGAGGGATTGCCCACTGTAATACCTTTCATTTGAATTTTCTGTCTTCCTGGGGCTCATCGTCACATAGCCCCCACCTCTTGGCCCGATGACGTCACATGTCCCGCATTGGATCGGCGTTCTGTCTATCAAAGGCACCGGGCCAAAAGGTGGAGCTATGTGACGTGAGCCCCGGGAACACTGGAAGTTCTAATGAAAGCTCTTACATCGGGCAATTCAGCTCTCTGCTGATACGGACAGCTCGCCTCTTCCTTTCCTCTCTCTTCCTCTGGCTGGGAGACTGTGCCGGCGGTGCTCTCATCCTCACTGGACCCCACTCGGCTGGGGGCCCCATAGCGCCCGCATGGGTCGCTATGGTGGTAGTTACGCCCCTGTCTAGAGCCTTTATCTTTGCTGAGCACTGTGACTGTTCAGCTTTTGCATATTTGGAGGATAACTCCAATATGGCTGCCTGTGCACCCTGTAATTTCTCCCTTTTTATAATTCCTAATCCTTGCCCAGTCCTTTCTGATGCAGGAGTAGGGAGAGTAGAACTTTGACTTGGAGATTTTTCAGGATTGTCAGCTGCATATGTTGGCTGTTGTTTGATCAGCATTCCATCTCCCTGCTCTTGTGTTACAAAGGGAAGTGTATCCTTGTTAACACAACAATGGCTGTGTAGTTTTTCCATTGCTCGTGCTTTCAAAGATTGAATGGCATGATCTTTTTGGGCTAGTTGAGTTTTACATTCTTGTAACTGTCTCTTAAGTATTTCTATCGCAGTTTGATTCCCAGTCTCTCTCTGTCCTAAAGATGCAATACTTTGTTCCTTCAACATACATGTTTTCTCCAACTCATTTAATCTCTGTTCCAATACACATTTTTCAGTCACTAATTGTTGAATGTGATCAGCAACATTTGCATCTGCCTTGGCAACCATTGCTAATATATTCTCAGTTAAAATTTGTACCTGTTCCACGAATTGCTTTTTCTCAGCACACCATTCTAATCCTTTTTTTTCCGCAACGTCTTTCATCTTCAACAACATTGGCCATCTTGGAATTTCTGCATTTTTTCGAAGACTTTTTATTTATCAGACCATTATGAGTATTACATTGTTTCCAGAGGTCATTGAATTGTTGTGTTAAAGCATTTTTTTATATAGTCTCAAATCTAACACAGCCGTGCTTGTTAATAAACCTTCAATGACTTCCACTGATATGCTAATTCACAACTAGCTACACTGAAATTGCTCAACCAGTATAAACAACAGCTTACACAATGCACACAGAGACAGACAGATACAAAATACACAGACACAGATAAAGCTGTTAAAAAGCTAACTTTTTACCTGTAGTCCCACAACACAAGGCACACTCTTAATCAATGCCTTATTATATTACCACTGTTTTTTAGACCCCTTAGATCGCAGGCCACATTGAACTTCTATTGGAACAGAGAGCTATTTCACACTCAAGTGGGGAAAAATAAAAAATAAACTAATAATAAAATTAAAATAAAAATTAAAAAATTAACAAAAAATTAAAAAAATTAAATAAAAAAAATACAAATACAAATCTGTATTTCTCCCACTTTTTCCTCAGAGATGTATGGTTTATCCTGTCAATCTGCAGGCTATATCAGATAACCAGCGTTGATCAATCCCTCTCACTCACCAGTACTATTGACCGGCTACAGGCCTAACAATACAATAAACGTTAACACATACACATATATCAGACAAAAAATCTCACCAGATTTTTGTGCGTCCTCTCACTGATTAAATATTTCATAGAATTTTCAGGATCATCCAAGCAGGGCTTTCGATTTCACGACCAGCACAAATCTTTGTCCACAGTAGAGCAGGCCTTTCGTTCTAAGTGTTGATTCCTTAGCTTATAGGGACTCAAGACAAAAAATACATTAGGTTTTGTGGATTCTGTGCAGAAATAAATTCCACACACGTTGTGGGTGCCAAATGAAGTATTTATTAGAATACTTACTATGGTACCTGTATATTAATTTGTATAATCCCCTATAGTTAGCTAGTCTATAAGAGTCTGATAAGCACAATGATATACCAAATACATCTGCTTAGTAAACAATGTTACATTTATTTCCCAACAAAATAGTAATATATTAAACAGCAGAAATAAGAAACTAACATAAACGTATTAAAAGGAATTACAATGTTACAAAGCTTACAATCAGAACACACTACAAGAATATATTTATCACATCCTCTAGCTAGACTCCTTGGCTGGTCTCAAGATGTTGATAGAGCTCTGTGCCACATAGCTTAGGCCCAAGCCAGCATTTAGAGCAAGGTCTCAAGATGGCAGAGCCAGTAGGCTCATGCAAATACCAGCATCGGAAGAGAGAGAGAGCTATTTGCCTGTGTGTGCTATTTTTACTCAAACATACACGCCTACTCGTAGCCACCCCCATGCCTTCCGTCCAATAGATATTGCCAAGAGGTATTCCTAATATCTATCCATTCTCCAGGAAGCATGCTGTATTGCCCACAAGGAGCAGCGCTTGTCCATGAATCGCCACTGTCCGACCTGGGTCAAATCTTCATAGACATCTTGGCAGCAGTGGCTCTCTTTGAAGCTTGTAATCACACACACCACAGCAGGTGGGCTTGAGCCAAGCCATTGTTATTCTGATATGCTACTAAGCTTTGATGTGTAACTGGTTCCAACTTAGGCCACCTGGATGTATCAACCAGGAAGTAAACCTCCAGAAATATGATATTAATTCATGTTGAATTCCAATACACATTTTCCAAAAACTTCTGGAAAAAAATGAACCGTTCAAAAGACTCATTATGCCACATATATTATACGTTGGGGTGTTTGCTTTCCAAAATAGGGTCACTTTGTGGGCGTTTCCATTGTCCTGGTGCTCGAGGGCCTTCAAAAGTGTAATAGGAGGTTGAGAGATTAGATGTGTAATTTATGCTCCTAGAATGCCTGAATGTGCTACTTCAATGTTGGGCCTCTGCATGTGGCCAGGCTGTGTAAAAGTCTCACACATGTGGTATCGCCATACTCAGGAGGAGTAGCAGAATATATTTTGGGGTGTCATTTGTGGAATGTACAAGCCATGTGAGAGAAATAACCTGTTATAATGACAATTTGGTGTGAAAAAATAAATACATTTTCGGTCTTTTTTCATTTATAGCACAGAAAATAAAAAACCCAGAGGTGATCAAATACCACCAAAAGAAAGCTCTTCTTGTGTGAAAAAAAGTATGAAAATTTCATATGGGTACAGTGTTGCATGACTGAGTAATTGTCAAAGTGTGAGAGCACTGAAAGCTGAAAATTGGTCTGGTTAGGAAGGGGGTTTAAGTGCCCGGTGGGTAAGTGGTTAAAACTGGTTTGTGTACTGCAGTAAAAGTAAAAGTAAGTAAAAGTAAAAATGCCTAGTAAAAGTTTTTAAAGCAGACTTCCAAATGGAACTTCCGCTTTAAGTGTTGGTGACCCCCCGACATGCCACATTTGGCATGTCATTTTTTTTTGGGGGGGCAGGTACCCTGTTTTTAGAGGCACCCAGCTCCCACTTCCTCCCCTGGCGCCGCAGCGCCGGAAGAAAGATAACCTCTCCCTCCTCCCTCCCTGCAATTTTCTGGGACACGTCACAGGTCCCAGAAGATTGCCCTGCCATTCACAGTGCGCAGCTCGCGCATGTGCAGTGCACACATGGCTGTGCAGCCACAGCCAGGCGCTCACAGTTAGAATGCCGGCGCCGTGGAGCGGAGGGGGAGAGGAGCGAGGCTTTGTGCGCCCGCATCGTGGGACCGTGGGACAAGTGTCTGATTACTAAAAGTCAGCAGCTACACTTTTTGCAGCTGCTGACTTTTAAATGGGTGGAACTCTGCTTTAATGACAGTTCAGTCCAACAGGTGTTTTTCTTTGGAGATTAAGCTCTAAAAATGGCTGTTGAAATTTTGAAATTTGGGATTTCAATACAAATAAATGAAATCTGAAATTTGAAGTCTCATCCACTTTTGGTAGGTGAAAATCCCCAAGTGTTTGCAAAGCATGGCTGACATCCTCCTGTCTCAGTGCCGCACCATTTTCTGGGGTTGTGTCAGTGGAGACCGAAGACCTATCTACTACCACAGGAACTCCCTCTTCTGTTACTTGAGGGCAGAGGCCAGCAGCACTCTGCTCTGTAGCCAGCTCTTATGCTGGGTTGGTGTCAGTGGAGACCACAGTTCCATCCACCGATATCACCTCAAGCTGCAGTTGTGTGCAGAGGCCAGTAGCATTCTGCCCTGTTAGCACTTCAGCTGAGGACCCCACATCATCCACTCAGGGTAACTGTTGGGGAGTGACCGTCACCTTCTCACCATGGGCCCCTGGAACTGCTGCAGGTGTGAGGTCTTGGACCCTCTGTCCAGTGGCCAGCGCTTCAGCTGGAGGATTCTCTTGTAACTCCACAGATGCTGCTGTTGGTGCAGGGCAGAGCTCAGTGAACTTTGGCCCTGATACCAGCTCTTCTGCTGGAGCCTAACCAGGTTAATCTTCCTCAGCTGAAAAGTCTATCAAATCCACTGTCTCTGCAACTGGTGTCTGGGGATAGAGGTTCACCATCTCCTTTCCGTGGAACCCAGAAGATGCTATTGGTGCTGGGCAGAGGTTAGCAGAGCTCTGCCCTGTTGTCAGCACTTCAGCTTTGGGGATGGCAATCTCCAGATTTTCCACTGCTGATTCTCTGGTATGCTGCTGGACAGGCACATTCCTCCATCCAACCTCATCTTGTGCAGAAACAGGTTTGTCAAGGTCAGTCAGCACTTGCTGCATCCGCCATAAGACCTCCGTGTCCATAGCTGCGGGGGCAGGTGGGCAAAACACACTGTTACTATGCCACCTTGCTGACTCTTCAGCCAGGATTTCAGATCTGTCTGCTGGTATTTCCTGATAGTCCCAGGCAAAGTGAGCCCAGCCCTGGCGCTGAGCAGAGTCTAGCAGCCATCTGTAGGCAATCTCCAGCTCCCATTCCTGAAGAGCCAGAAACGATATTTTCCAGTGCCCAGTGCACTTCCGAGACATTCAGTAGCTCTTCTCTGAAGTCCATGATTTCGTCCAACCGCCATTTCAAATCACTCCCAAAGTTAGTTTCCCCTGTCAACTTCATATACAACAGTCCCAGGCCGCTGTAGCCAAAGCCTTCTGTTGGGCTGTCATCTGCTATCCAAGAGCATTCTTGGGATGCATGCCACCAGAGGGCTCTGTAGCTCTCAGCCAGCTGCATCTCTGCCCAGACCAGCCCGCTTAATTCAGCTGTCTGCTCCTTGTGCAGTTTTTCTCCCAAAAACAGCACCCGCAATCCATACTGCGACCAGTAACTTTCCTGGATGGAGGGGAGAACTTTTCCCTGGTGGTGCTGCTCACAGGCTAGTGTTTTCTTCCAGAGTTCGCAGTGGATAGAATCATACCATCCCATCAGGACCTGCTCTGATACTGGTCCTCTGTGTTGTATCTGCATCTCTCTCGCAACCTCCTTCCGAATTCCTCTTCTATGGCTGGTATCTGTACCTCTCCTCTCCCGCCATCCGGACCTTGGATCCAGGTGGAGGTTTGGATGTCCCAGACTGCACGAAGCATCCCACTGCTTGCCACCAATGTAACGAAACGTCCCACACTCCGCTTGAGTGCTTTCGTCATATACTGCTTCCTCCCAGTCTGAATATAGTTATCAGATATTCCAGCCACTCCCAAAAACAAACAAGGCAATTCTCGTTTGGTTGCTGAACATGGACTCTTTTATTTGAAACACAGGCAATACTAGACAATCCCCCCTTGCATTCTGGGCGGGGTAGACTGTCCAATCAGCAGTGAGAGCTGTTGGAGGAATTCACCCCCACCAATCTCACAGCTAATCTACATACACATCCCATAATATCCAAGGCAGACAGACACAATACAACATTGGAATACAGCCACAGCTCAAACGACCCAGCAAAGAGTACACAACAAAATGAGACAATATACAGTCAGGTCCATAAATATTGGGACATCGACAAAATCCTAATCTTTTTGGCTCTATACACCACCACAATGGATTTGAAATGAAACAAACACGATGTGCTTTAACTGCAGACTTTCAGCTTTAATTTTAGGGTATTTACATCCAAATCAGGTGAACGGTGTAGGAATTACAACAGTTTGTATATGTGTCTCCCACTTTTTAAGGGACCAAAAGTAATGGGACAATTGGCTGCTCAGCTGTTCCATGGCCAGGTGTGTGTTATTCCCTCATTATCCCATTTGCAAGGAGCAGATAAAAGGTCCAGAGTTCATTTCAAGTGTGCTATTTGCATTTGGAATCTGTTGCTTTCAACTCTCAATATGAGATCCAAAGAGCTGTCACTTTCAGTGAAGCAAGCCATCATTAGGCTGAAAAAACAAAACAAACCCATCAGAGAGATAGCAAAAACATTAGGTGTGGCCAAATCAACTGTTTGGAACATCCTTAAAAAGAAAGAACGCACCGGTGAGCTCAGCAACACCAAAAGACCCGGAAGACCACGGAAAACAATTGTGGTGGATGACCGAAGAATTCTTTCCTTGGTGAAGAAAACACCCTTCACAACAGTTGGCCAGATCAAGAACACTCTCCAGGAGGTAGGTGTATGTGTGTCAAAGTCAACAATCAAGAGAAGACTTCACCAGAGTGAATACAGAGGGTTCACCACAAGATGTAAACCATTGGTGAGCCTCAAAAACAGGAAGGCCAGATTAGAGTTTGCCAAACAACATCTAAAAAAGCCTTCACAGTTCTGGAACAACGTCCTATGGACAGATGAGGCCAAGATCAACTTGTTCCAGAGTGATGGGAAGAGAAGAGTATGGAGAAGGAAAGGAACTGCTCATGGTGGTAATGTCATGGCGTGGGCATGTATGGCTGCCAATGGAACTGGTTCTCTTGTATTTATTGATGATGTGACTGCTGACAAAAGCAGCAGGATGAATTCTGAAGTGTTTCGGGCAATGTTTTCTGCTCATATTCAGCAAAATGCTTCAGAACTCATTGAACGATGCTTCACAGTGCAGATGGACAAGGACCCAAAGCATACTGCGAAAGCAACCAAAGAGCTTTTTAAGGGAAAGAAGTGGAATGTTATGCAATGGCCAAGTCAGTCACCTGACCTGAATCCGATTGAGCATGCATTTCACTTTCTGAAGACAAAACTGAAGGGAAAATGCCCCAAGAACAAGCAGGAACTGAAGACAGTTGCAGTAGAGGCCTGGCAGAGCATCACCAGGGATGAAACCCAGTGTCTTGTGATGTTTATGCGTTCCAGACTTCAGGCTGTAATTGACTGCAAAGGATTTGCAACCAAGTATTAAAAAGTGAAAGTTTGATGGATGAGTGTTAATCTGTCCCATTACTTTTGGTCCCTTAAAAAGTGGAAGGCACATGTACCAACATGTTGTAATTCCTACACCGTTCACCTGATTTGGATGTAAATACCCTCAAATTAAAGCTGAAAGTCTGCAGTTAAAGCACATCTTGTTCGTTTCATTTCAAATCCATTGTGGTGGTGTATAGAGCCAAAAATATTAGAATTGTGTCGATGTCCAAATATTTATGGACCTGACTGTATATATATATATATACATATATATATATATATATATATATATATATATATATATATCTGTAACGCCCTGCTCCTGTTGATCAGGCGCTTGCATGTAAATTTAGGGGGTTATCTGTTCTGTACACAGTTCAGATTTAATCTGTGGCTAAATGTGCTTCTGTTCCAGCATTGGCTGTGTTGAATGTACTTCCACACTGTTGTCTGTAGGTGTCATTGTCACCACAGGCCAGTGTTGGAAGAGCAACAGGCTGAAGTGTTTGAGTGCTCTTCTTTCTTGGAAACAGCCCAGAGGGGGTGATCCACCGCTGTGCATTCTGGGAGAGGGTACTTAAGGAGCAGACGCCATTTTTGTTTCTCTCTTGCCTCCTGGCCCTCCTGGCCGAAGGTTTGTGGTGACTCTTCTCCTGCCTCAGGGCCATGTTGGCCTGAGGCTATGTGACTACAGGTAGGCCCAGAAGCCTGTCTGGGGCCTACCACCCCAGAGGTGGTCCTTAGGCTGTCTTGCCTGTTAGGAAGAAGCCAAGCCAAGCTGAGGAGATCCAGGGGAGGACCCTTGCTGGAGAGAGCCAGGATGAAGGCTGGTCTCTCGGGAGGGCCTGGTAACTTACTTGGAGGATGCACCTATACTTAACTAACCTGCCTCACAGTACTGCTGGGTCAGCTTAAAAGTTCTGGTACTGTATAATCGTGCAACTAATACTAAATTCTGTGGCAGAGGATCGTGCAACTAATACTAAATCCTGTGGCAGAGGATTGTTCAACCATTTTGTTCTTCTCAAGTCTGTGGCAGAGACTTTTTGTCCGTGTGCCATTGACCCTGCTGGGTCAGTGAGAGAGGCCTATCCGGGTGAGCAAGATCTGGTGACTGAAGGTGTGTTTGTCTTCAGGATCTCAAATTCGTCAGTGATCTGCATAAGGTATCTGAACCCTCCTGCAACTCCTCTTCTACCTCTTTACTGCTACTTCTTTAAAAGTTTTGCAATAAAGCATTGGAAACAGAACTGGTGCATATATTGGTGGGCGTAAGGCCTAATACAGACTCTAAGTCCCGTATATGGTGGAAATACAGGTAAGGGGGTGACAGCAACAACCCAAATTAAATCAGCCGCTCCTTCGGGGGTAAGCGCTACATATATATATATATATATATATATATATATATATATATATATACATATATATATATATATATATATATATATATATATATACATATATATATATATATATATATATATATATATATATATATATATATATATATATATATATATGTATATATATATATAGCATTCCAGTGTGGCTGTACAGTGAGTCTGATTAGTACAGATCAGACTTAATTTCTCAGTCATCCTGTGCCCCACAGGGTGACTTAGACATAGGAGGTGCATGGGGAGCTGAAACAAGGTTTTCCCAACCACCCCAAGGGATTCTGGGTTTCACGCCCCACCCAAAGTGACATCACAACAATGTTCGGAGTGTTTTTTTTCCTAGGAATTAATGAAACTATAATATTGACTGTATGCTTACTAGGGATGAGCTTCGAGTTCGAGTCGAACTCATGTTCGTCTCGAACATCGGCTGTTCGCAAGTTCGCCGAACAGCGAACAGTTTGGGGTGTTCGCGGCAAATTCAAATGCCGCGGAACACCCTTTAAAAGTCTATGGGAGAAATTAAAAGTGCTAATTTTAAAGGCTTATATGCAAGTTATTGTCATAAAAAGTGTTTGGGGACCTAGGTCCTGCCCCAGGGGACATGGAGCAATGCAAAAAAAAAGTTTTAAAAACGGCTGTTTTTTCAGGAGCAGTGATTTTAATAATGCTTAAAGTCAAACAATAAAAATGTAATATCCTTTAAATTTCGTAGCTGGGGGGTGTCTATAGTATGCTTGTAAAGGGGCGCATGTTTCCCGTGTTTAGAACAGTCTGACAGCAAAATTACATTTCAAAGGAAAAAAAGTCATTTAAAACTACTCGCGGCTATTGCATTGCCAGTCCGACAATACACATAGAAGTTCATTGATAAAAACGGCATAGGAATTCCCCACAGGGGAACACCGAACCAAAATTTAAAAAAAAAATGACCTGGGGGGTCCCCCTAAATTCCATACCAGGCCCTTCAGGTCTGGTATGGATATTAAGGGGAACCCCAGCTAAAATTAAAAAAAATGATGTGGGGGGTCCCTCTAAATTCCATACCAGACCCTTCAGGTCTGGTATGGATATTAAGGGGAACCCCTCGCCAAAATGTAAAAAAAAAACGGTGTGGGGTCACCCTTATCCGAGCATGCAACCTGGCAGGCCGCAGGAAAAGAGGGGGTGACGAGAGAGCGGCCCCTCCCCCTCCTGAACCGTACCAGGCCACATGCCCTCAACATTGGGAGGGTGCTTTGGGGTAGCCCCCCAAAACACCTTGTCCCCATGTTGATGAGGACAAGGGCCTCATCCCCACAACCCTGGCCAATGGTTGTGGGGGTCTGCGGGCGGGGGGCTTATCGGATTCTGGAAGCCCCCTTTAACAAGGGGACCCCCAGATCCCGGCCCTCCCCCCTGTGTGAAAAAAAAAACTGTCAAAATTGTTAAAAATGACAAGAGACAGTTTTTGACAATTCCTTTATTTAAATGCTTCTTCTTTCTTCTATCTTCCTTCATCTTCTTCTGGTTCTTCCTCCGGTGTTCTCGTCCAGCATCTCCTCTGCGGCGTCTTCTTCCCTTCTTCTCCTCGGGCCACTCTGCATCCATGATGGCATGGAGGGAGGCTTCCACTCTTCTCTTCATCTTCTTCTCTTCTTCATCTTCTTTTCTTCTTCATCTTCTTCTCCAGGCCGCTCCGCATCCATGCTGGCATGGAGGGAGGCTCCCGCTGTGTGACGCGTCTCCTCTTCTGACGGTTCTTAAATAACGGGGGCCGGGGCCACCCGGTGACCCGGTGTGGGGATGAGGCCCTTGTCCTCATCAACATGGGGACAAGGTGTTTTGGGGGGCTACCCCAAAGCACCCTCCCAATGTTGAGGGCATGTGGCCTGGTACGGTTCAGGAGGGGGGGCGCTCTCTCGCCCCCCCTCTTTTCCTGCGGCCTGCCAGGTTGCGTGTTTTGATAAGGGTCTGGTATGGATTTTTGGGGGGACCCCACGCCGTTTTTTTTTTTTATTTTGGCGCGGGGTTCGCCTTAAAATCCATACCAGACCTGTAGGGTCTGGTATGGTATTTAGGGGGACCCCCACGTCATTTTTTTTTTTTTAATTTTGGCCGGGGTTCCCCTTAATATCCATACCAGACCTAAAGGGCCTGGTATGGAATTTAGGGGGACCCCCACGTCATTTTTTTTTTTTCATTTTGGTTCGGGGTTCCCCTGTGGGGAATTCCCATGCCGTTTTTATCAATGAACTTCTATGTGTATTGTCGGACCGGCAATGCAATAGCCGTGAGTAGTTTTAAATGACTTTTTTTCCTTTGAAATGTCATTTTGCTGTCAGACTGTTCTAAACAAGGGAAACATGCGCCCCTTTACAGGCATACTATAGACATCCCCCAGGTACGAAATTTAAAGAGATATTACACTTTTATTGTTTGATTTGAAGCATTATTAGAATCACTGCTCCCGAAAAAACGGCCGTTTTTAAAACTTTTTTTGCATTGATCCATGTCCCCTGGGGCAGGACCCGGGTCCCCAAACACTTTTTATAACAATAACTTGCATATAAGCCTTTAAAATTAGCACTTTTGATTACTGATGTTCGTGTCCCATAGACTTTAACCGTGTTCGCATGTTCGAACAAACTTTTTTCCTGTTCGCATGTTCTGGTGCGAACCGAACAGGGGGGTGTTTGGCTCATCCCTAATGCTTACGCTCCTGGGGTCCTGTTTAAATTGGTGCCTTGTGCCAATAACCTAATGCTGCAGCTGTAGATAGTACAATCTGGATGGGTCTATTTAAATTGGGGCTGGAACATAAAGATTCAAATCTGTTAACATATTCACTAAATTTTAGATTTTTTTCTGCAAATAAATCTGTAATCGTAATTCTAATGCCCTGTACACATGACCGGTTTTCCCATCGGAATAAATTCTGAAGGTTTTTCCAACGGAATTCCGCTCAAGCTGTCTTGCATACACACGGTCACACGTACAACGGCACTAGAAAATGGAAGTTCGTCGATTCTACCCAAATTCCTATACATTATGCAAGCCATACCAATACGCATTCCAGTAGACTACTTTAACCAGGTGAGAACAGCCTTCACTCATTTCCTTTGGGCGGGGAAGAAGCCGCGTCTACACCGTAGAGTCCTCACATTGCCTAAGCTCAATGGGGGCCTGGCGATGCCAGATCTTCAAACTTATTACAGAGCGACCCATCTGAGTAGACTCATTGATTGGTGCCGCCACACAAACACCAAACTATGGACAAGACTTGAGCAGGCACAAAGTGAGATTCCCTTACACAGGGCTCCGTGGTGTCACGCCTCCCTTCCAACAGAAATCACACGCCACCCGCTAATAGGTACCACATCACGGGTCTGCTCACAATTGATCCATACCACCCCCCACTTCTCACATAACTCACCACTCAGACCCATACTGGGCAATCCCCAGTTCCAACCAGGACTACAAGATAGGGAATTTCTGAAACTAAGAGAAGAGGGTTTGCACCAAGCATCTCAATTTAGCACCTTGGGGAGGTGGAAAACACTATCGGAACTCACTGACCCAGAGGGACAGTTCCGTTTAGATTTTCTCAGAGCTTTACAGCTACACCACTTTTTAAATACCCTCCCACCACCACAAGAGACCAATCAAACCCTCACAACCATGGAAATGCATTGCTCAGAGACAGGAGACCTACCACACGTTCTCTCACTTACCTACAAACTGCTTATTACACCGCCGGGGGATTACAAGGCTCATAGTATCACCAGATGGGAAAAAGAACTAATTTGCACCTTCACAACCAATGAAAGACAACAAATCTTACTTTTCACTCACAAGTCTTCTATTTGCTCCAAAATCCAGGAAACGAATTACAAAATTCTCACACATTGGTACAGAACACCTACACTACTTAAATCAATTTTCCCCTCCACGACAGACATCTGCTGGAGATGCCAGGAAGAAAGGGGTACACTTATCCATATTTTCTGGTCCTGTTCTCGGATCCAGGTCTTCTGGAGAGAAGTACGCCAAATAATCCAAAAATTCACTGACCGCGTAATACCTGAGGACCCAGCCTACTTCCTTTTGCACGCCACCGATATACTCGCCCGATCCTATAAGAAATCAATTATAAGACACCTACTGGACGCAGCGAAAGCATGTATCCCTTCATTCTGGAAATCCACTCAAACACCACCCATAGCCTTTTGGCTTCAAAAAGTTGAAGAAATAAACCAGATGGAGGATTTAATCCTCACCAGCCTAAACAGACAAGAGAAATACTCCAAAACCTGGCAACTCTGGAACATTTTCAAATTTTCGGAAGAGGGGAAAACTCTTCTTGGCGAATGACCCCGTTTCACACCGGATGGTTAGAAGCGGAGATCCACTGACGCCAGCCCAACTCCATCTCTGTGGGTTGTCACTCTGTTCCCCCCCCCCACCACTCCTTATTCCTCACCCCCCCCCTCCCTTACCTCTCCCACTTAGCCACCCCCCCCCACCCCCCCTTCCCTCCCTTCTATTTTACTTATCTGTTCCTACTTTGACTTTCCTCAGCTGATATTCTTCCTTTTCTATCTCTCTATAATGTAAAAAAAGGCAGAGAACCGTTCACGAACGGAATATTATGTCTAGAAATATCCTTGTTCTAAAACGAGGTATACAACTAGATCGAAACCAAGGACAAACAGCTCCCATACCTATGATCTCTGAATATAATATATAAGTTACTCACACTAATACTCTGTTACATATCATATGAGGTTCATAGTAAGATTGAACAGATGACTTTGCTCAACACCTTCACATTACATAACTGTATGTAAATAACTGCTGTCAATGCTGTTAATACAGATATACCATGTTATGCATGTCCCGGTGAACCGGTTTTCTGACACAAATAAATAAATAATTTTGAAAAAAAAAAAAAAAAAAAAAAAAAAGAAAATGGAAGTTCAGTAGCCACTGCACCACCCTTTGGGCTCCCTCTGCTAATCTCGTGTTTATCTCGTGTTAGTCAAAGTTTGGTGAGAGACGATTCGCGCTTTTCAGACTCGTGCTTTTCAGATCATTTTACCCCTGTTCAGTTTGTGCTTGTGGGGTTTGTATCTGTTCTTCAGTGCATGTAGTCAGTTCATTTCTGTTTTTCAGTGCGTTCTTGTCCGCTCATTTCTAATTTTCAGCTCGCTCTTCACAGGCCTTACTGTTCTTCGGTGCGTTCTGTTAGTTCCTTCTGACTAGCCGACCATTTTGAAGCCATGTTGCAGGTACGTACTCGTCGTAGAGTTTGTGCTGTGCAAGGGCTTGGTGTTGAGGTTCTTGCTTTGACCCAAGCCCAGTCCATGAACAGGGCGAGGAGGAGTTCATGGACCAAGAATTGGTTACTCCAGTGTGACCAATTTTCTCATATGCCTTTGCTGCGTGAGATCCAGGAGAATAATCCTGATTATTTCAGGAACTTTCTCAGGATGACAGACCCCGTTTTTCACCGTCTGTTGGCTTTGCTAAACCCTTATATTAGCAGGCAGGATACCTGCCTGCGGCAAGCCATCATTTCGGAGCAGAGGCTAGTCGCCAAGTTGCGGTACTTGGCGACTGGGACAAGTCTGCAGGACCTCAAGTTCTCGACAGGTATCTTCCCCCAGGCTCTGGGGATCATTATCCCAGAGACCTGTTCTGCCATTATTCAAGTCCTGCAGAAGGACTATATTAGAGTAAGATTTCTCCTTTAACACCACATTCTATGTATTTAATGTTTGCTAATGTATTGTATTTATTTCATCATTCCCTAATTACCATGATTGTAATATGCCGTGAATGTCCCCTTTTTTCCCCATGCATGCTGTAAGCTTTTAATGCTCCTTTTTTGGCCTACATGCATATTTGCCTTCACTAACCTCCCCAGCATGCTATCCTGGGCCCATACACACCTAGCCTAGTCACTTAACAATGTGTTTTGTCAGCTCCATTGTAGTGCTTTACCCTAAACACCACCTAAATGTGTACTAATGTTATCCTTAAATTCAGGCCATAGGCTTTTTTTTGGGTCCCAAACTCAGTTCGAACCCTCCCCCCCTAAAATTTTTACAATGGGCCATCCGAGGGGGTGATGAATCTGATAAGTGGGCCTTATATTTTTGTCTTTAAATACTCCTTAAATGTTATACTGATGTTGGGCAAGAATGTTTTGGTGCAAAAGTACTAATTTTTTTTTCTTTTTTGACTCCACAATTTCCTTCAACGCCACAGGAATGGCAGACTGTGGCCTCCCATCCTCCCATTTTTCCGACCGTTGGGACTTTCCCAACTGTGGAGGGGCTATAGATGGGAAGCACGTCCACATCATGCCACCACCCCATTCGGGGTCTTACTGTTACAATTATAAGGGTTTTAATAGTATAGTGTTGATGGTGGTTGTGTTGGCACAATATGAGTGGTGGCTATGGGGAAGAATGGTCGCATGGAGGAGTCTTCGCCCAGATGGATTTTTCCCGACGTCTCCAGACTGGTGGCCTGGCATTGCCACTTGCTGTGGACAACGTTGAAGGACTGCCTTTCATTTTTATTGCTGATGAAGCATTCGGTCTGGGCGAGCACCTGATGAGGCCCGTTCCCCCAGATGACCCTCACCCCGGAGAGGAGGGTTTTTAACTACTGGCCAGAGCCCGAAGAGTCCTTGAGAATATCTTCTGGATAATGGCCAGCCGGTTCCGCCTGTTTCTGACAGCAATACATATGGCGGACTACAAAATCAACCACATCATATTATCCTGCTGCATATTGTACATTTTTTTACGGAAAAATGCCCAAAATTATTTTGTCTCAGTTGGCCTGAGGCCGGACTCACTGCTAATCCTCTGACCAAAAATATGTCAATTATTTTACGGGTGGGGGGCCATTGCTATGCCAGATGCCAGACAATGTCTAAATAATTTTTTAATGAAAAAAAAAAATCTGATAAAATCTTGAATTTTCTTTATTGCTTGTGTTTCTTTTTAGCTGTTTCCTAGGTTATCCTAGTGCACTTGTAGTGCCAAGTGGATTTTCCATTAGTAAATAAGCCCCATTGTCACTGTAAGCACAAAATTACTTAAAAAACTGGAATTGAGCATTAAAAGAAGAAGCCACACATTGTTGATTAGCAAACTTTTTACTCTGTGCTGATTCACATGGGCGTTCTAAAATTTTTGTGTAAAATAAAACATGTTTTTCTCTCAAGTTTTTTACAATATTTTTTTTGGTATAAGCAGGCATGTTTCAAATCATAACATACACAACTCTGGAACTTACAAAGTTCAACGTAGAAAAACTGAAGGCAATATCAGACATTATAGTATGTCCAAAATGTGTTGATCTTGCCTTCATCAGATGGGATGATGCCACCCCTGTAAAAGCCAAATTTTGAAGATGCACACAATTTGGGAGTCAAAATGGATATTTCCCTCCTGATCCCATGCCTAATGTCAACATGTGCTATCTCCCATCATGGGGGATCAATGGACATGTTTTGGGGGTGCAATCCCTTCCTCTCACCTACTTCAGTTGGGAGGAAGGGGTTGCACCCACAAAACGCGTACATTGATATCCCCTGATGGCAGATAGCACATGTTGACACACTGTGTGCGTCTTCAAAATTTGGCTTTTAAAATGTACAAAAAATATTTTCGTTTAGTCCAAAAAAAGTTAAAATGGTGGCATTTTGAAGATATTTAGATTCTCCCCAACACATCAATTATGTTGTTCAGGGACATTGAGTTTATTCTTTATGATGTCTATTTCACGATTCCACACCATGATGTCCTGCATAGGGATGAGCTTCGAGTTCGAGTCGAGCGTGAGTTTGACTCGAAAACATCGGCTGTTCGATCGTTCGACAAAGATTGAACATTATGGGCCGTTCGCGCCAAATTCGAGCAGCGCATCACGGCCCATAATGCACTGCGTCATTGCAGTGGTTTGCTGGCTGATGATTGGCCAAGCATGTACTATGACCCGCATGCTTTGGCCAATCACAGCACTGTAAGCAAACAGAGCCATAATTGGCCAAAGGCAGTGTGCCTTTGGCCAAGTATGGCTCAGGGGGTTAAGTACACGCCCCACACTATATAACGCCGCCTGCATGTTGGCCCTGTGTAGTGTGTTGCTGGCGTTATAGAGAGATAGATAGAGAGAGAGAGTGTGTCATTTACTTTGAGCAGGCAGGTTATTCAGTTAGGTAGATCGCACTGCAGACTGTTCATGCTGTACTGTTTCTAATCTACTTCAGGCAGGCAGTTGATCCAGTTTAGCTAGATCTCACTGCAGACCGTTCCTGCTGTACTATTTGTAATCTACTTCGGGCAGGCATTTGATCCAGTTTAGCTAGATCTCACTGCAGACCATTACTGTTGTTCTGTTCCTAATATACTACAGGCAGGCAGTTCATTCAGTTAGCTGCAGTATATTCAGTACTGTATCCTGTGCAGCTAGATCTCGCTGCAAGACCATTCCTGTTGTTCAGTTCCTAATATACTACAGGCGATCAGTTCATTCAGTTAGCTGCAGTATATTCAGTACTGTATCCTGTGCAGCTAGATCTTGCTGCATACCATTCCTGTTGTTCTATTCCTAATATACTAAAGGCAGGAAGTTCATTCAGTTAGCTGCTGTTAGCTACTGTATCCTGTGCAGCTAGATCTTGCTGCAGACCGTTCATGTTGTTCTGTTCCTAATATACTACAGGCAGACAGTTCATTCAGTTAGCTGCAGTATATTCAATACTGTATCCTGTGCAGCTAGATCTCACTGCAGACCATTCCTGTTGTTCTGTTCCTAATATACTACAGGCAGGCAGTTTATTCAGTTAGCTTCAGTATATATTGAGTACTGTATCCTGTGCAGCTAGAACTCACTGCAGACCATTCCTGTTGTTCTGTTCCTAATATACTACAGGCAGGCAGTTCATTCAGTTAGCTGCAGTATATTCAGTATAATGTATCCAGTTTAGCTAGATCTCGCTGCAGACCATTCCTGTTGTTCTGTTCCTAATATACTACAGGCAGGCAGTTCATTCAGTTAGCTGCAGTATATTCAGTACTGTATCCTGTGCAGCTAGATCTCGCTGCATACCGTTCCTGTTGTTCTGTTCCTAATATACTACAGGCAGGCAGTTGATTCAGTTAGCTGCAGTATATTCAATACTGTATCCTGTGCAGCTAGATCTCTCTGCAGACCATTCCTGTTGTTCTGTTCCTAATATACTACAGGCAAGCAGTTCATTCAGTTAGCTGCAGTATATTCAGTACTGTATCCTGTGCAGCTAGATCTCGCTGCAGACCGTTCCTGTTGTTCTGTTCCTAATTATACTACAGGCAGGCAGTTCATTCAGTTAGCTGCAGTATATTCAGTACTGTATCCCACACAGCTAAATCTCGCTGCAGACCGTTCCTGTTGTTCTGTTCCTAATATACTACAGGCAGGCAGTTCATTCAGGTTGCCTGTAGTATATTAGGAACAGAACAACAGGAACGGTCTACAGCGAGATTTAGCTGCATGGGATACAGTACAGTGGTTGATGCCACATCAGCTTCAGGCAGGAATGGTGATTTGCGACAATGGCTCCGCCCTCCGACAGGGACACTTCACCCATGTTCCCTGTTTGGCTCACGTTCTTAATTTGGTAGTGCAGCGGTTCTTGTGCAGGTACCCAGGCTTACAGGATCTCCTGAGGCAGGGCAGGAAAGTCTGTGTGTTCCGCCTGTCATATAATGCCAGTGCTCAGCTGGCTGACCTTCAAAAAGGAATACAACCTGCCCAAGAACTGCCTAATCTGTGACACGCATTCAGTTAGCTACAGTATATTCAGTACTGTATCCTGTGCAGCTAGATCTCGCTGCAGACCGTTCCTGTTGTTCTGTTCCTAATATACTGCAGGCAGGCAGTTCATTTAGTTAGCTTCAGTATATATTGAGTACTGTATCCTGTGCAGCTAGATCTCACTGCAGACCGTTCCTGTTGTTCTGTTCCTAATATACTACAGGCAGGCAGTTCATTCAGTTAGCTGCAGTATATTCAGTATACTATATCCAGTTTAGCTAGATCTCGCTGAAGACCATTCCTGTTGTTCTGTTCCTAATATACTACAGGCAGGCAGTTCATTCAGTTAGCTGCAGTATATTCAGTGCTGTATCCTGTGCAGCTAGATCTCGCTGCATACCATTCCTGTTGTTCTGTTCCTAATATACTACAGGCAGGCAGTTCATTCAGTTAGCTTTAGTATATATTGAGTACTGTATCCTGTGCAGCTAGATCTCTCTGCAGACCATTCCTGTTGTTCTGTTCCTAATATACTACAGGCAAGCAGTTCATTCAGTTAGCTGCAGTATATTCAGTACTGTATCCTGTGCAGCTAGATCTCGCTGCAGACCGTTCCTGTTGTTCTGTTCCTAATATACTACAGGCAGGCAGTTCATTCAGTTAGCTGCAGTATATATTGAGTACTGTATCCTGTGCAGCTAGATCTTACTGCAGAACGTTCCTGTTGTTCTGTTCCTAATATACTACAGGCAGGCAGTTCATTCAGTTAGCTGCAGTATATATTGAGTACTGTATCCTGTGCAGCTAGATCTCGCTGCAGACCGTTCCTGTTGTTCTGTTCCTAATTCTACTACAGCAACAGAAGACAACAGAAGAAAAGGAGATAACCCGTCAAAAAATTGGTGGGACTTTGAAGGCAACAAAGTAGTAAAAAACTATTTTATTGATACAAAATATACAAAAATATAAAAGTACAGTAAGGGAAAAATCTGATACAATTGACTTCACAAACAATAAAATATATAAGGATATGAATATGCTGGTGTTGAATTCGAATGTATATTCGTGTAGTCTTCCACCTTGGGCCTACGCGTTTCGGGACTACCTAAAGGATCCCTTCATCAGGGGCAAATTGTAGGAGGAATCGCACCGAGCATATTCAATCAAGAAGACTCACTGCCGGAATCCCGAAGGCAGGTATGTGCAAAGCGCCCTGAACATCCGACGGGAAGTCGGGCGTGGTTACTGACCCCGCCTTATCCGCACTGGTCCCCTTGCGTAACCCCAAACGAGTAAAACTCAACAGGGGCAACACTATCCCGAATGAGCCCGGATAAAATGTAGACCAAGAGGGGGAGTATCCTAATGTTGATGTATGGCGAGAGTTACTGGGGATAGGAGAAAGGGACCCCCAATTTCAAAGAGCAGAGTAAAAGGCTTTTGGGTGCACAGATAGCTCCAGAGCAGTTGTAAAGGGTAGGGGTTTCCTGAGAGTACAGGGTCATGTAACGCTTTATCTTTCTGTAGCAAAGGAGCTCCACTCACTGGGTCCGTGAACGCCGCCGCCGAGCAGGACACACTGGACACACATTCGAGTCCCATAGACTTTAACAGTGTTCGAAAGTTCACGTGCACTTTCGGTCTGTTCCCATGTTCTGTATGCGAACTGAACTGAGGGGTGTTCGGCTCACCCCTAGTCCTGGATTAGGATTTGTGCACTTAAACTTGTAAAATGTTGAGCTTGCTCTTCCACAACCAGCACATCACCTAAAAATTTTAGTAAAAACATGTATTATAAATATGCAGGCATACATATATTACTTGAAGCTGGGGTGTCAGACACTCACCTGTTGTGGTGACAATTTCACCCACTTCCTCTACCTCTCCTTCCTCCAGATCCTCGGGGTGTGGTATTGTGCTGAGTTCCCTTTCTTTCTGAGGTGTGGGGTTCCTGGTGTCCTCTGAGCGGTGTCCTCCAAGTCTTTGCTCCCCTATGAGAATGAAACAAAAGGTATACTTAGCATACAGATATTTGAGTCCAGAAATAGTAATGTGAAACATTGCTTGGAAGTGGGGTACAATTGTCTGTTTTGGCAGAGTTCAAAGCTAAAGACATGATTTTTTACCTTACCAAAGCTGGAAGACTTACCTTTTTGTGACAGTTTTCACACATGGAGACACACCTAGTATCCACTGGAACACCTGTGTGGGACACCATAAAATGTTTCTTCTGGTGTCCCACACTAGTGCTCCTCCATCCAGATGTGTAAACAGCTGCTAGGTGTCCTCTCCTTACACTGAATCAAGTTTGCATTTCATTTTAGTTACAAACCCATCTAGACAGCAATGTACAAAACTTATTTTTATACAAATAGGCATGACCCAATGTATTTAACCTGTATCTGCCCAAAACATCGTATTTAATGAGCGAACGATGTTTCCTACGATCATTTACTGTGCCCACTTACCTGAAACTTGCCATTTTAAAATGTCCTACAGTAAATAAAAGCATGTGGAGCAGCATGCAAGTAATAATAATAAGAAGAACACAGGAGAAATAATTACTTTTTTGAAGCACTTTCTTGATCCTTCTGTACTGATCTTGCTCCCTCAGTTTCAGGTCTGACCAGCGTTTCCTTAATTGCTCCTTGGATCGTCGTGCCCCAAAATTCCTGTGCAGACTCTTCACAACTTTAGCCATGATCTTGGTCTTCCTCACATTAGGGTACGGTCCATACTTCCCATCATAGTCGGTCGTCCTCAAGATGTCCACCATTTCGACCATCTCTACAAAGGACATATTTGAGGCCTTAAATCTTTTCCTCTGGGATCGGGATGTTTCTGGCTCCGGGCTTTCCTCCTCGTTACTGGAATTAACACCTGCTGTGACTCCACCATGTCGCTCCTACTGCGCGCCGAAAGAGAAGGGGCGGGGAATAGACTAGAAAGAATGCCAGGGGCGGGCGGCGCAGGTGGAGTTTCACGCATGCGCAGTATATATCAAGCTAACACGTGTGTGTCATACGTACGATCTGTGTGCGGAGGAAGGAGGAACGGAAGTGGGGAGCGACCTAAACGAAGGTAAAATTTTAACTTGGGCCATAAGTGGCCTATACTGCTTCAAGATTGAGGCCTATATTGGGATAAGATTATGAAAGTTTAGGCTGACATTAGTGTTTTTGTCTTGTGTATTGTCTTACAGCAAATATGAATCACTTTAAGGACCAGAATTCATGGCCAGTTTCATAGACAGGTACAGGGAGATAAAGAATTTGTGGGAGGTGAAACCCCAGTTGAAGTCCATGCGGACGAAACGCGTCGGGTTTTGATATGCCTGTTATGCCACGATTCATGTAAGCGCTTTTTTACTACCTGTCCATACCTGGCCCCTATTTGTCCCAGGAGCCAGAGCTTTTTTACTGCAAGCTTTTAATAAAAGTCTTTCTGGAAGCAGATTCACACTATGTGGAAGCATTTTTTTCCATTTTTCACCTCGAGGGCTATGCCTCTTCTGTGCTGATCTGGAATTGGACCCTCCTATTGCTACACAACCCTGTACCGCGGAGATCTTGAGGCAGGGAGACCCAGATCGGGTGATTTGTGAGTGTTACGGCCATACTTCTATCAGGTCCAGACGTGGAGTCATATCCATCCTCTCCAGGACAGCCATCTTTATTCACCTCTTAAAGCCTGTCAGACTCACAGCCGCTGCCTAGTGAGTCCACCTAGTAAGGGTGTTTTTGCCTGTCTATACCTGCATTAAGAGCCCGGATAGTACACCTCCCCAGAGTTGGTCTCAGCCATGGGGAATTGATGTGACACTCTCTTCTGAAGGCTCCATAAGTCAAGTTTACATCAATATTTGATACATGCGAACATTCATTTGAACTCTTCACCATTCTAATTATAGTGCACATGTTTATTCTTATATCATTTACATGAATGCATACTATATAGAGGTATCTCTTTGGTTGATATCTCTCATTTTGTTTGTATAATCCTTTTTTTTGTAATATATTTCTTATATACACATACTCCTTTATGGTCTTTAGGACCATTAGGATTTTTATGCACAATTATAAGTCTGTTTTGGGTTCACAGATATATATGTGTTCTCAATACAGTTTTACTGTGTTCGTTTCATATTCACTTAGTAGAGACACGTTTCAATAAAACTTTATTGTGCACTCTGACATCCAGATGATCGTTCTGGTTTGCCTTGCCCAAAAACGCACATCACGTTTGTTTCAGCGCCACATTGTGTTACTTTATTTGCTCACAATTAGTCTGATTGTTATGTTGGCTGCTCCTCACATTTTTAGTTGGCGCAATATTTTTTTGGACACTTTTCTTTCACAGCTTATATTATAAGAAAAACAAGCTAGGAGGTCAGCGCTGGAGAAACTTCTGGAGTTTGTGAAGACTCGAGTCCCCGATGAAACCATCGTGCTCTTGGAAAAGAAAATTGGGATCTTGAGGAACATGTATAAGAAGGAGCATAATAAGATCCAGAAATCACTCAGATCAGGAGCAGCGCAAGTGTATGTACCCAGGCTGTTGTACTTCAACAAACTGCTGTTTCTGGATGACCAGCTTGAAGACAGGGAATCATTTTCTACCCTTTTAATTACACCAAAAGAAAGTACCATCACACAGAGTGGCACTGTGGATACATATAAAAGTATAAACGTGCCACGTCCTAAAACTGAATTGACAAAAGAAGAATTTTTAGAGGGACTTTGGACTTTGTAGGCACAAAAAAGCTAAAAAGCTAATTTATTGATAAAACATTTACATAGAAAATGCGTTAAAAACCACAGATCACAAAAAATATATAATAAGGTATTGCGTAGATCAATTGGTATACAGAACCATCTATTAACACGACTCAGACATGAGGACAGCTGTACAGGGTCACGACAGGTCCGAGGTGATGTTGAATAGCAGATCAGGGGAGAATAAATTCATATCGCATAGGTGCTCAACTAGTTGCGCGTGTCTTCACGCTTCTTCAGGAGCGAATACTGTGCTGTGGCTGACAAAGTACATAACATATAATTAAAATATGTCACCATATAGGGTGCCCATATAGGAGGCTACACAAAATATGTAGTCATACAGTTAGAAAAAGTATATATATAAATAAATAAACATCTGTAATGCTGGCTAGATCAATGCGGCGAAGGGTGGGAAGCCAAAGAAAGCAGCGAAAGGTCACCACGGGGACGTGCAAAACAAAATTTTTAACTGTACCTCCAAGGGGTATCAAGGTGAAAAAATATGAATCCAAAAGTGAATGAAGCAAAGGGAAAACAGGGGGACTGAACCAGATCAGAGAAGAAAAAGAAAAAGAAAGAGAAAGAAAAAGAAAAAGAAGAAGAAAGAGAAAAATAAAAAATAATGAAGAAACATAGAAAAGGAAGAAAAAAAAAAGGCTCACAAGGGAACCAGGAAGGAAGGAGAGGAAGAGGGGAAAAGAGACAAAGAAAGGGGGTAGAGGCCATGAGTACTTACTAAGTATAATTGTAACAAGTCATAGAAGTGACCCGCAGGAATGTTGAACACCGCAAGCGGTGCAAAAAAGCACCACACGTAATGGATCCAATAGGGATCTAAAGGGCATATGTTGAGACCTACACAGGGATATAGAGCTAGATTTAGTAAGGAGTCATAAATAGGCAGGGGGTTATTGGATTAACACGGTGTCAGGCAACTGACTCACCAGTAGTTTCATTATTTAATAGGTTAAATATTTTGTAGATAGTAAAAAGCTAGTGCAGATCAATATAGGGGGGGCTTGTAGATAGAGCCTCACGTAGTCAACCATTTAAAAGATACCCCAAAAGACCATAACAGTAAAGTCCGCCTGCAATACAAATAATAGGAAAATGGAAGGACAATCATCAACAAATAACAGGAATACTAAAAAGCCCATGTCTTAGTACTGCTGTAGATCAAGGTACCTGGGTGCCAGGGGGAGAAAGTAAGCGACATGTGGTGCCGTCCGTGAGCTGGAGCGGATCGTACACAGTAAAAGAACGCCGTGCGTTTTGAATGCCCATCCTGTCCGTCGTCAACCAATTGGCGCTACCAACGTGATGTCATCCGGACCGGCCAGAAGCTTCCAGTGCGCATGCGCGTCCCTCGGTCGGGAGCGCCGTCCAGTGATAGGCGGCGCAACCCCCCAGGGGGAGGGCCGCACGCAGCACGGAGCAACAATGGCCAGCTGGGAGCTTGAGAGACCCTATGCTGGCCATTGACAGCATCACAGCGCCAAGGGAAGAGGCGTCGTGACGCTGGGCGGCCGCGTAGTGACCAAGAACCCACCACCAGGTGGCGCCCATCCCAAGCCACATCGAAATGGCCAGCGAAAGAAATACCTGAGAAAAAAATCATTGACATTTATATACTTGTATAAACAATAAGTACATTGGACAACAATAGTCTTAATCATAGTGATACTCTAAGCTCAAAGGCCAGAGATCATGCTAGGTTACCCACTTACGAACTTGAAAGTGGCGCTGTGATGCTGTCAATGGCCAGCATAGGGTCTCTCCAGCTCCCAGCTGGCCATTGTTGCTCCGTGCTGCGTGGGGGGATGCGCCGCCTATCACTGGACGGCGCTCCCGACCGAGGGACGCCCATGAGCACTGGAAGCTTCTGGCCGGTCCGGATGACGTCATGTCGGTAGCGCCGATTGGTTGACGACGGACGGGACGGGCATTCAAAATGCACTGCGTTCTTTTACTGTGTACGACCCGCTCCAGCTCACGGACGGCACCACACGTCGCTTACTTTCTCCCCCTGGCACCCAGGTACCTTGATCTACAGCAGTACTATGACATGGGCTTTTTAGTATTCCTGTTATTTGTTGATGATTGTCCTTCCCTTTTCCTATTATTTGTATTGCAGGCGGACGTTACTGTTATGGTCTTTTGGGGTATCTTTTAAATGGTTAACTACGTGAGGCTCTATCTACAAGCCCCCCCTATATTGATCTGCACTAGCTTTTTACTATCTACAAAATATTTAACCTATTAAATAATTAAACTACTGGGGAGTCAGTTTCCTGACACCGTGTTAATCCAATAACCCCCTGCCTATTTATGACTCCTTACTAAATCTAGCTCTATATCCCTGTGTAGGTCTCAACATATGCCCTTTAGATCCCTATTGGATCCATTACGCGTGGTGCTTTTTTGCACCGCTTGCGGTGTTCAACATTCCTGTGGGTCACTTTTATGACTTGTTACAAATATACTTAGTAAGTACTCATGGCCTCTACCCCCTTTCTTTGTCTCTTTTCCCCTCTTCCTCTCCTTCCTTCCTGGTTCCCTTGTGAGCCTTTCTCTTTTCTTCCTTTTCTATGTTTCTTCATTATTTTTTATTTTTCTCTTTCTTTTTCTTTCTCTTTCTTTTTCTTTTTCTTCTCTGATCTGGTTCAGTCCCCCTGTTTTCCCTTTGCTTCATTCACTTTTGGATTCATATTTTTTCACCTTGATACCCCTTGGAGGTACAGTTCAAAACTTTGTTTTGCACGTCCCCGTGGTGATCTTTCGCTGCCTTCTTTGTCTTCCCACCCTTCGCCGCATTGATCTAGCCAGCATTACAGATGTTTATTTATTTATATATATACTTTTTCTAACTGTATGACTACATATTTTGTGTAGCCTCCTATATGGGCACCCTATATGGTGACGTATTTTAATTATATGTTATGTACTTTGTCAGCCACAACACAGTATTCGCTCCTGAAGAAGCGTGAAGACACGCGCAACTAGTTGAGCACCTATGTGATACGAATTTATTCTCCCCTGATCTGCTATTCAACATCACCTCGGACCTGTCGTGACCCTGGACAGCTGTCCTCATGTCTGAGTCGTGTTAATAGATGGTTCTGTATAGCAATACCTTATTATATATTTTTTGTGATCTATGGTTTTTAACGCATTTTCTATGTAAATGTTTTTTCAATAAATTAGCTTTTTAATGTAAATACGTGGTGTTACTGTGCCTACAAAGTCCAAAGTCCCTCTAAAAATTCTTCTTTTGTCATTTTCTACCCTTCTCTGCAGCCTTCCCTCCACCCTTCCCTCAACCCCAGCAGGGGCTGACGAGGGACAACCTGGGCCTTCCTTCCTGCAAGAAGTGAATGCGCCCAGCTGGAGTCAGGTATATTATTTTTATACATATTTATTGCCCTAATATTAATGATGGTAACTAGATGTTATAATTGATAACAAATGAATGATTTAAAAAAAAGTGATTTACATATCAATATACAGTAGTGGCCAAAAAATGTTTGGGACAAGAATAAAAAATGCTGGGGTCAGAATGATAGTCTTTTCTATTTATTAACATTCAATTTGCAAGTCATGAGCTGAAAATTGTGTGTGATTGATGAACCAAAAACTAAAACTATGTCCCTTTTTTATACACAGGATGAGCTCAGCCAGAAGGAGGGTCTGGAAAGTGGCAGGCAGGAGGAGGCCGTGCCCAGTGTCAGCCAGGAGGTGGGCGGGCCCAGTGTCAGCCAGGAGGTGGGCGGGCCCAGTGGCCTCACCCAATCACAAGTGGCTCCCCTCCGCCTTACAACAAAAAGGCCCAAAAAGGGGACAATCACGGAGGAGGCAGCACTGGGCCTCATTAGGGAAGCAAGTGATGTTCTCAGAAGCCCCCCCCACGCTGAAGAGGCCTATGGCTGCTATCTAGCCACTAGATTGCAGAAATTGGAGGAGGGCCAACGCCTCCTCTGTGAGGGAATTTTTGCTCAGACCCTTCAGAAGGGGTTGAGGGGCCAGCTGACTGAGAACAGCCACGTATGTGAGTTCGCCCATCCTCCTTCTCCTCCTTCTGCCACATGTCCACCTCCAGAGCCACAGCCTCCAAGGAAGGCGTGGAGGGAAGAGAAGAAAGTGATGACCTGGCTTCAGTCTGGTCTGACAGAAGACGCAGGCTGGTGTAGTACCACAGCCTGGGGACATAGATATCATCTGCTGCTGGTCCTGATCTCTGGGAGTCCTGGACCAGATTGGGCTCCAAATTATATGGACTCCTCAAGCTAACAATGTTATTTTCCACAGACTTGATCTGGGGGCTAAAAGGCTTCGCAAATTCCAAAAGTTTCTTCATTGTGGCCTTCCTCTTTATTTTGTTACTCAGAATAAATGGATATTTTATTTTCTGAAAATACTTGCCTATGTGTTGTTCTACAAAAAGGACAATTTGTTTGTGAGTAGGCAGGTACATTTCATAAAGACAATGTCAAATTAACAAGGGACACCAACCTCCTTGAGGTGAAAAAATACAAGATAATAATGTTATTTTGGTAACTTGACACACAACAAAAAAAAATGATATATGGAGATCACTAGAAGATAATTTTACAATAATCCAAAAAAAGCAGATCTTGATGAAATAAATAAAAAAAAAAAAACATGACTATAAAAAATAATTCTAAACATTATTATGGCGATCTGGCTTTTAGCCCGGGTTCACACTATAACGGGCTGCGGATCGCACAGGAGCTCTGTGCGTCCCTGTTCCCCGTTTCAGGGATGAATCAGGGCCTATTCTATGTCTGAATTCGGCCCTGAAACTGAGCCAAAGACGCACAGCGTTTTTATGCAGTGCGCTCCGCAGCCGCCCCGGAGATATGTGAACCGGCTCTATAGGGAGCCAGTCACATTCTCCTGCTATGAAAATTAGATGTGGGGAAACGCACATCTAATTCGCATAGGTGTGAACCCGGGCTAAAAAAATAAAAGATTATTAATGAGATCACAAGAAATAATAAGGAAATAAGTTTGTCAGAACTCTGTGTGAATATCAGCAGCAAAACAACTTCATTATTCTAGCATTATAAAGCACAAAAGAATGCGCTGCATTAAAAGATCACAAAATTTGCAACGTGAGGAATGTGATATCTCTATTATGAACGCTAGTTTTACCAGACCGATCGCTTCCGTCTCATACTTGCTTCAGAGCATGCGTCATTTTTGGTACGTCAGAACAGCATACAGACGAGTGGTTTTTCTGATAGGAATTTTTTCCATCAGAAAAATATAGAACATGTTCTCTACCTAAGTCTGTCTGAATTTTCAACGTAAAAAGTCCGATGGGGCATACACACGTTTGGAATATACGATGAAAAGCTCCCATCGGACTTTTTCTGTCGGAAATTCCGACCGTGTGTACGCGGCATAAGTTTTAAACATGGCTGTTGGGGGCCTGATTCAAATTAGGACCTAAGCACCAATACATTTCAGTATGGGAAATGACTAACTAATATATTTGGAGTGTTTTTTTTTCTGCAAATAAACTGTAATGTTGATTTCTGGATTAAAACATGGCTGTAGGGGGACCTTTTCAGAGTCCCCCTGAATAAAGGAAGCTGTAAAGTTCATTTCTGGATTTAAACATGACTGTAGGGGGTGCTTGTTTAAATTGTTGCCGATGCACTCAGTACAATATTTGGGGTTTTATTTATTCTGGGAATTAATGAAATTGTAATATTGATTTCTAGATTTTTTTTGTGTTTTTTTTCTGGGAATAAAGGAAGCTGCAAAGACTTAAACATGACTGTAAGGGGGTGCTTGTTTAAATTAGTGCATTATAAAAAAATAATACTGTAAGCATAGTTACTACAATTTTTGGGGGACTGTTTTTTTATGCAATACATGACACTTTAAATATATGTTTTGTGATTTTCTCAGACTTCCATATGTTTTTTTTGAGTGGACATTTCTCAAACAAAGGTCACTGGAATGCTTGCACAATCTGTTCTCTAATACAATGGTAAAATATATACTATTTTATGTTGGGCCAATATAAACAAGTCATTTGGCAGTGTTCAAGTCAAACAGTGGGTCCATATGTCAATAAAGTTCAACAATAGCATGACCTTTAGACATATTTGACCTATAGCATGTATGATAAAACAGTGCCATCTAGAGTTTGAGTAAAAGAAAAAAACGCTCTCACAAGAAACTGGTGTAGAAAGAAAGAGGTATTGGAATATGCCCATTTGGGAATGGCCACCCAAACTTTCTAAGTAAAAGGCCAGCAGCATAGGCTGAAAGGGAGGGGGCTTCATAACAACCAGGAAGGTCTGCGCCAGAGGACTCCATTACAATACAAGAACTTAGAAGGAAAGTCAGTGCCAGAAGGAACTTCACCTGGGGATGACACTAGCGCCCGATTTCCTGCAATCGCATGTAGAGTAGAGCCTGGAGCCCTGGTTGCCTAAAGAGATTGTGAAGCTGCTATAAACAGGCTAAGTGACTTTTCATGCATCCCAATTGTACACAAACCATTGTTTATGCTCATTCGTTAGGAAGTTTAGGTAACATGTGCATGTGTTGTATGTATATCTGTAATACCTTGTATGTCTTGTATTGTTTTCCATAATTAAAAGTAATTTGTATGTACAGCATTCTCATTAAGTAGAAACACATAATACATACACTATAGAGGTTTATGTTTCCTTGCTTTGACCTTATATAACGCAAAACCTGGTTAAATTCAATTTGAGACGTGAGCACAAATACATCAAGTCTGGTGACACACTTTTCTGTGAATAAATTATACTTTATTTTCGATTTTTAGGTTTTAAAAATGCATGTTTGGGTTCCAGTTCATGTTGGGACTTGAGTGCAAATAAATCAATTCTGGGAATGTACTCACTGCAATATTTCTGGTGTTTTTTCTGGGAGTGAATTAAACTGTACTGTTGATTACTACATTTAAAAATGACTGTTGGTTGCTCCTGTTCAAAATGGGGTCTAGTGCCAATAATCTAATACTGCGCCCACAGATACTACAATATTTTCAGTGCTTTTTAATGTGAATATATGACACACTAAATTAGATTTAAAAATGCAGATAAATGTATGGCCTCTGTGGTAAAGTACTGAGATAAACAAAAATACATGTACCATCATCCAGGAATCAATAATTAGCAAGATTGGGAGCCTGATCCCCAGTCAGGCGACCAAGAAAGTAGGGGCGTATTGGACTATTGCGGTACGGTACACATAACAATATAAAGAATATACCAATAATATAAAAAGTATAATCGATTTTATTGATGCACAAACCAATTCATGGTAATACATTACAGCGTAGTAAAAAATGAATAAAAATCAAGAACATTGGGGTCATGATTTTGTAGTAAGACAGATCATCTCAGATATCGAATTCCTCGACTAGTTTCGCGGACATAACCGCTTCGTCAGGAGGGGATCTGAAGATGGTAAATTCTGACTATCGCCGTGTCGCCGTGGGAGATTACCCTTGGTGGAGGAGCCCTGCGCTTGGGGTCTGCTGGGACATGGGTAAGCAGATTTGTCCCTTCCCCCAGCAATTCTTATTATATGGTTTAACTTTGATGCTGTAACACAGTCGTATTATTATTTCTATATATTTTTTTCCGTTAAATCTTATTGTACTTTTTCCCAATTGTTAGGTTTAGACTGTTTAGTCAGAATTTACCATCTTCAGATCCCCTCCTGACGAAGCGGTTATGTCCGCGAAACTAGTCGAGGAATTCGATATCTGAGATGATCTGTCTTACTACAAAATCATGACCCCAATGTTCTTGATTTTTGTTCATTTTTTACTACGCTGTAATGTATTACCATGAATTGGTTTGTGCATCAATAAAATCGATTATACTTTTTATATTATTGGTATATTCTTTATATTGTTATGTGTACCGTACCGCAATAGTCCAATACGCCCCTACTTTCTTGGTCGCCTGACTGGGGATCAGGCTCCCAATCTTGCTAATTATAGATTTAAAAATGCCTTTTAGGGGTCCCAATCAAATCTGGCAACATACTCACAACAGTATTGAGATATTTTTTATGGGAATAAATGAAACTGCATAAATGATTTTTTTACATTTAAACATGGCTCCTGGGGGAAGGGGGGCACTGTTCAAAATGAGGTCTAGTGCCAATAACTTAAAGCGTTTGTTACCCCCAACACTTCATATTCCTGATATGTGCCTGCTGTACCATGTACTTTAATGAGAAAGTATCCTGTTCTCTTTGTATTGCTTCCTTTATGTGAAATCCCTGATGTTCCTGACAATCCCTCTGCTTTCCTATTAATAACTGATCACACTAAGCAGGAGAGAACACCGTGGTCAGTTCTTTAGCTATGCTGGGAACTCAAACTGCTCTCCTCCAATGTGTCAGTCCTGACATGCCCCTGCTACACAGCCATTCACTGGCAAGCTCAGTGTGCTGCTTCTCCTCCCCCCAGCTTTTATGCAGCTGAGAACAGAGGGAACGTGATCACCTATAAAAAAGGGAAAAAAGGTATTTAGAATTTTTTTAATATCTATACAAAAACGTTTTGCCTTTCATTTCTATTTTAAACTGAAAGGGTTGTTTTACCAGGTGATCGTTTACAATCACTTTAATGCTGTGAGAATAGGTGCTACATTCTTTTGGGCTGTTTGCTGCAAACAAATCACTCTTCAAAATTGATTTCTAGACTCTTGAGGGTTCTTTTAAAATTTGGGCCTAAGCCCAAATAAATAAAATCTATAAATTTACTCACTAAAATATTTGGGGCTTTGAACATGTAATATTGATTTCTAGATTTAGACATGGTTATTTAGAGTTCTATTCAAATTGGGCTTGAACACAAAAATTGGGATTTTTTTTGTGGCTAAATGGCACTCTAAATGTGATGCTTGTTGAGGTTCATTTTCACATTGAGGCTTCAGCCCAAATAAATCAAATCTAGAAATGTATTCAATAACAATTGTGGGGTGTTTTTTGGAAATAAATACAGCTGTAATGCTGATTTCTATATTTAAACATGTCTGTTGGGGTCCTGCTCCAACTGGAGCCCAGTGCCAACAGTTTATTATAATGAGCTTTGGTATTGCAGTTGTATGGACTGTCTTTTTCAGCACATAAATGACATTCTAAATTAGACGTTTATATTTAAAAATGGCTGCTGATGGCCCGACTTAAATTGGGACTGGAACACAAAAATTCAACTGTGGAAACATGCTCAAAACATTTTTTTTCTGGGAGTAAACGAAACTGCTCATTATAATATTTTGAGTTGTTTTATTCTGGAAATAAATTAACCTATAATGTTGATTTACGTATATATTTAAACATGGCTTTTGGGGATCTCATTTAAATTGGGGCCTACTTGATTTGATTGTAGCCATATTAGTGCAATTGTGACAGAGAAAATTGAGTACTGTCCGTGATACTTTTTTTATTGGCACTAACATACAATTTTTCAGGACAAGCTTTCGGGGTATGTCCCCTTCTTCAAGGTCCAAGCAGTACTGATTCACAAATTTTTAAGCAGCATGTTAAAGAAAAAAAAAAAAAAATTGGGGCCTGAAAGCAAAAAAATTAAAAATAAATCTGGGAATGAAAGAACTACAATGTTTGAGGTGTTTTTTTCTAGGAATAAATTAAACTGTAATTTTGACTTCTGGGTTTTAAACATTACTGTAAGGGGCCTTTTCCAAAAAATACTTTAATACTGCAAGCATAGCTACTATAATCTTTTGACTGTATTTTTTTGTAGCAATAAATTACTTGGTACATTTGATTACTAGATTTAAAAATGCCTGCTAGGTGTTGCATTAATTGTATTAATTTGTCCCACAAATAGGGACTTGAGCGCAAACAATTCAGATCTGAGAACAAATGAAACAGTAATGTAAATTTTGATTCATAGATATAAAAATGCCTGTTAGGGTTGCCGTTCATAGAGGGGCTTGAGCGATAATAAATAAATCTGGGAGCATATTCACTACAATATTTGTGGCATTATTTTCAGGGAATAAGTAAAAGTGTAATACTGATTTCCACATTTCAAATGACTGTTGGGGTGCTGTTCAAATTGGGGCTTAATCTAATACTGCAAGCATAGATACTCTAATTTTTAGGTGTTTTTCTGTGAATGTATGATTCTCATTTTTTATGTTGTTGTAAATTGTTTGTGCTATTCAAAATCGGGCTTGTGCTGAGGGAAATTACTACTGGTAACAAACTCACTAAAATATTTGGGTTGTTTTTTCTCTTGAATTGCAAATTGGGACTGGAACAGAAAAATTCAACTGTGGAAACATGCTCAAAACATTTTTTTCTAGGAGTAAACAAAACTGCTCATTACAATATTTTGAGTTGTTTTATTCTGGAAATAAATTAACCTACAATGTTGATTTACGTATATATTTAAACATGGCTGTTGGGGATCTAATTTAAATTGGGGCCTGAAAGCAAAATAATAAAAAATAAATCTGGGAATGAATAAACTACAATGTTTGAGTTTTTTTTTTCTGGGAATAAATTAAACTGTAATTTTGACTTCTGGGTTTAAACATGGCTGTAAGGGGCCTTTTCCAAAAAATACTTTAATACTGCAACTCACTAAAATATTGGGGCTGTTTTTCTCTTGAAATGCGTTTTGCTATATGTTCATTTCTAGATTTAAAAATAACTGTTGGCGGCCCTAATGGGGGTTAAGCACAAATACATTTCTACTGGGAAAGTACTTACATTACCTGGAATAAATATTGTATTGTTAATTTCAAAAAGTGCAAATGGCTGTTGAGGGTCCTATTTAAATTGGGGCTTAAGGGCAAGTAAATTAATACTGGGAACATAGTCACTACAATATTCGCCATGTGTTTTCTGGGAATAAATGCAACTTTAATATTAACCCTTTCATGCCTGAGCCTTTTTCTGACATTTGTTGCTTACAAGTTAAAATCCGTATTTTTTGCTAGAAAATTACTCAGAACACCCAAAAAAATAGCGATTGTTGCAATATTATATGTCACACGGAATTTGCGCAGCGGTCTTTCAAATACATTTTTTTTTAGAAAAAAATACACTTTCATGACTAAAAAAAAAAGTTAGCCCAATTTTTTGTATAATGTGAAAGATGATGTTACGCAGAGTAAATAGTTACCTAACATGTCATGCTTTGAAATTGCACACACTCGTGGAATGGCAACAAACATTCCTACAGTCCTTAAAAATCTCCATAGGCGATGCTTTAAAAATTTCTACAGGTACCAGTTTAGAGTTACAGAGGAGGTCACTGTAACGATCGCAGTGATACCTCACATGTGTGGTTTGAACACCGTTTACATTTGCGGGCACATCTTACGTATGCATTCCCTTCTACGCGTGAGTACGGAGCGACTGGGCGCTTTAAATTTTTTAAATTTTATTTATTTATTTATTTATTTATTTATTTTTTACACCGTCTCTTTAAAAAAAGTTTTACCATTTTTATTGATGTCACAAGGAATGTAAACATCCCTTGTGACAGTAATAGTCAGTGACAGGTCCTCTTTATGGAGGGATCTGGGGTCTGTAACCCCAGATCCCTCCTTTGTACTTAAAAGTATTCAAAACACCAAAATCAGCATTTTGGAATACTATAGATTTTTTTTAAATTGGTGCCCTTGGTGTCTGAGTAAACCTGAAGTGATGTCATGACATCGCTTCTGGGTTACTAGATCAGAGATCCAATTGAAGCCGATTACGGTCTTTGGCCAGCCGGCAGACATTTCGGCTGGTTGCTCGGTCCTCCCAGGGGGGATGGGAGAGCTCGGGAGAGCCACGGAAGGCAGCGGGAGGGAGGGTAACGTCCCCTCCTGCTCCTTAGGATAACAGCCGAGCGGCTTTTAGCCACAACGGTTGTTATCACTAGAAAGCCAACCTCTGGCTTTAAAAAACAGTACCGGGGTGATGCTTGCAGCTGCAGGCATCACCCTGGTATAACCCCTTCAAGCCAAGAACGCATATTTGCATATGGTCGGCATGAAGGGGTTTAATATCTAAAGTTAAACATGGCTGTTGAAGGTTCATTCAAACAGGTTGTTGAGCACAAATAAATTAAGCCTGGAAATGTACTTAATACAGCATTTCAGGTGTTTTTTTCTGAGAATAAATTAAAAAGTAATCTTGATTTTTACTTTAAAAACATTTTTTAAGCTTTGTTTAAAAATTGGGTCTTGAGCACAAAAAGAAACCAAATCTCAGAAGGCATTCAATACAGTATTGGGGCGTTTCCTTCTGGAAATGATGCTGTATTGTAGATTTCTACATTTGAAAATGTATGGTGTTTGATCTATTTAAATTGAGACCTAAAGGGTAACTCCACTTTTGTGGGAAAAAATAGCAAGTAAAAAAAATAGCATATACAATTGTGACTCTGGTCATTTTGTAATTGAATGTTATTAAAAAATACCTTTCACTTTCAATCTGCAGTGCTGTAATTTTCTGTAAAATTCAATGCAATATGGCAACCTGGAGGCATTTTGTATATCGATGGTGTATGGAACACCCCCCCAGAAATGTAATTTCCTGCTTGTCTGATTGGTTTACAGATTTTTTTCACTAATATATGTCAGATTTTGTGCATCCTCTGCAACAAAAATTTGGGTTTTGGTGAGACCCTGTAATTTTTTATTAACATTAGATATTTTCATAGTTATAAATTGAGGTACATTTGTATGCTAAGAAAATTGACCAGCAGTAGGCATGTGTTTCGGACAACAATGAGAGAAAATGTATTCTTCAAGGATAAAATCCTATGTGTGTCCATTATACGGCAACAATGGTTACCGCATAATAATTTTGCAGATAGAAATAATCAGATAGATAACACTGAAAAGGGAGCTGTGTGTTTTGGCATAGATGGAAGGAACAAACTGTAAGTTTGTAGGCAGTAGGCAGCCCAGATGAAGAACAGTAAAGTGAGGAAGACACAGATTTCCTGATGACGTCTGGAGTAGTGATGGCTTCATCTAAACCAGTGGTCTCCAAACTATGGCCCGGGGGCCAGATGCAGCCTATTGTTTGCCTTTATTTGGCCATTGAGGCAGTATTTCTGCCACTGACACCAACATAGGGGAACTATTCCTCCCACTGACACCACAAGTAGGGAACTATTCCTTCCTCCGACACCAACAGTGGGGCACTATTCCTTCCACCACACCAACAGTGGGGCACTATTCCTCCCACTGACACCAACATTGGGGCACTATTCCTTCCACCAACACCAACAATGGGGCACTATTCCTTCCACCAACACCAATGAATATTATTCCTCCCACTGATACTAACTATTTTTCCCCCTAATACCAAAGATGGGGCATTGTTTGCTCTCACTGGGCACAGTCTGGCCTCCCTAAAGTCTGAAGGACAGTAACCTGGTAATTTGTTTTGAAAGTTTGGAGTACCCTGCCCTAGAGTGTTCATTGAGCCAGAAGAATGACTGTTGCTGTGTGCCTGGCTGCTTTTGCACAAATCTTTTAAACAAAGTCCTTTTTATAAAAGAAAGCCTGTCACTTCGATGATTGTGTTTTAAGTGAGAAAAGGACCTAAAAGTACAAACTTCAAGATGCTTATATGTACTCTTAGTTCTGAAGTGCTCCATTGGGTCCCTGTATTCAGTATATATTGCCTACGCCTGGCTCCAGAATGGGAGCTTCACTGCACATTCCCCAAATTAGTGGTAAAGTTGGTATTTGCATATTGTGTAATCTGGGATCAGAGGCTCCCAAGTTGCTCAACTTTTCAGTGTTTTCAAAACACAGACCATCAGATTGGAAAGCCTATATGTTCATCAGGCATTGCAGAGTGCTGTGTTAATCTGAATGTCACATGCATTTATTGGCCTGGGTTAGTCACTCATGCCAATAGCTTTCTGCCAGGGAAGCAATAGCAACTCAGTTTGGTTCTTGGCCAAAACGTTTGCAAGGCACTTATTCATGGTGCGGGCTCTTTTCTATACCTACATTGTCCATCGGACAAACTTTCCATGTTCAAGTTCCCCTTTGTTCCACTGTGGCACAGTATCCATGGCTTGTGGTTTTCATTCATGTGGTTTCAAGGACACCCACTTGATAGTTACATGGGTGGAATTCATTTAATTGAGGCTTCATACACCCCTTTGCCACCAAGTGCATAGTTCGGCCCCAAACAACTCTGAGTAGATACCTGTTTGATATGCCATGGGAATAAAACTCATGGCCTCAGATTCCACATTCACCGCCCTACATGCTGTACCACAGACCTGGACGCACAAGCCTGACAACATTGCCTATACATCCTAAATGTAACCAAGATTCAAGCTGCAAAGTGTAGTAACCAATAGCCTACAGCCTCCCCTGAACAATTTAACTTGACATATAGTAAACAACGTTTTTTTTTTTTTAAATAGTCAAAAATGTATTTCGGTTAAAAACGCATGTAAATGAAACAAGGCTAAATATGAGTTACCACAATTACACACGTTTACAAGCTGTTATGCCGTGTACACACGACCGGACTTTTTCGACCGAACTGGTCCGACGGAACAAATCCATAGGACAATTCGATCATGTGTGGGTTTCATCTGACCTTTTCTGTCGAAAAATCTGTCGGACTTTAGAAATAGAACATGTTTCAAATCTTTCAAACGGACTTGAGTCCGATCGAAAAATCCGTTCGTCTGTATGCTATTCCGACGGACAAAAAAGGATGCAAGGGCAGCTATTGGCTACTGGCTATGAACTTCCCTATTCTAGTCTGGTCATACGTCATCACGTTCAAAATGATCGGACTTTGGTGTGATCATGTGTAGGCAAGTCCGTTTTGTTGGAACTCCGTCGGAACTCCGTCAAAAAGTCCTTCAGGGTTCAGTCCGACGAAAAGTCCGGTCGTGTGTACACGGCATTACAGGCATTTGGCATTTGCCTCTGAACATCCGTCCTGAACGCATTTTTTTTGGTTTCCAAAAAATGCTTCAAAACTCAACTGTCTAGAAAAGACTTTAAACAACCCTGTGTACATGTATTTAAAGATAACATAGAGGAGAGTTCAAAGGCAGCTGTAAAAAATGGGAGGGGGTCCAACACGGAGGGTAAGAGTCCACCTTTATCACTTTCTCACTTATTGGAGTCACCGCCAGTGGATTTGCACCATCCTGCACATCTCTCTCCTTTGTCAATCCACTCATAGGGGGATTAGTTGCTGCTGAGCTGTATAGTGGATGGAAGCTTTTTTTCACTGATGAACTTTTTATGTTTGAACCCATGGACTGAGTTTGTTTGATTTTCAGATTTTCACGCTATTAATATCATTGTACTTCACATGTACACATTTTTTGTTTCTTCTTTTTATTTGAGTTTTTATGTTTTGCACTTATATATTTCTACCACTCATGGAGTCATTTACTTGCTCTCAGTAGATTGTGGTTTTTACTACCACCCACATGTATTCACATCTATGTGTGTATTTTCATATAATTAGCGCACTTTATTTATTTTTTACTTTTTATTTTTATTTTTGAGCTGTAAAAAATGCCCAACTGCTCCTAAACGTCCGTTTACCAGCAGCAGTGTACATCTTTCACACGGACGGCTGTTCTGCCGCAGTTAAAAGCATTATCATGGTTATGCAGTAATCTTTCTCTGTCAGCTTAAGCCAGCAGGGCTGATCAACCTTTGTGTGTTTTGGCTTCCTGTTCCTACCTGCCGTGTGCTCTACGTTTGTTTCTGTTACCGACCTTGGCGCGTTTTCAATTATTCTTGTCTGCTCGTGACCCTGACCTTTGGCGTTTCCCAGACTATCCCTGTTTGTCTGTGACCCTGAACCTTGGTGTGAACTCTGTTGTCCTTGTCTGCTTGTGGCCCACGACCTTGGCTTATTCCCTTACTATCCCTATCCTCCTGTTGCCTACTGTGGGTGTAAACTGGGGGACCCTGGGGGTCAGTTGCAGCCCAGTCCATCCTCACCACTAGAGGCTCTGGTGAACACCTGCTGGCTCTTAGACTCCCCAGGGAATCTTACGCTCTAACCCCGGTGGGATCCGTGCTGGTGTTCCAGCGGCCCTGCCTTCCTTACCACCCTGACTCCCATCTGCAGCAGTCAGCTGTAGGGTCCAGTACCTTGCGGTGCACTCCTGATCCCAACGTTGTGCATCTGTCACCTAGCCTCAAGGTGACCTGACAGTTTGATCAGCCATGGACCCGGCTGATGTGCCGCAGTGATCCTTTGCAGGCCTTAGTTCGCAGACTTGAGGCCCAGGAATCGCATCAGACCCAAGTGATGCGATTCCTTCAGGATTTGGCATTCCGTTTTGAACAGGTTCAGGCCTCATTAGGACCCCCCCATGTTCAACAACCTCAACCGCTATCTGCTGCTGCACCTATCGCACCAGTTGCAGCCACACATTCATTACAACTGCCAGCTCTGACCCGTTTCTCTGGGGACTGCAAGGCTTGCAGGGGGTTCCTTAGCCAGTGCACAATTCATTTTGAACTTCAGGGCCAAAACTTCCTGTCCGATCGGGGAAAGTAGCCTATATTATATCCCTCCTGTCCAGTGAGACGCTAGCTTGGGCTGCCCCTCGGTGGGAACTGAATGATCCAGTGGTTTCTAGCCTGTCTGATTTCTTGAAACTTTTTCGGAATATCTTTGAGGAACCGGGTCATGTCTCCTCAGCGGCTAGCGCTCTTTTACGTCTCCGTCAAGAGTCCGCTTCTGTGGGACAGTATGCTCTTCAGTTCTGTATCCTCACAGCTGTATTGAGCTGGAATAATGAGGCCCTAGTTGCATCCTTTTTACATTGCCTCTCCGATAGAGTGAAGGATGAATTAGCAGGAAGATCCCTTCCTGCTGATCTGGACGGTGTCGGTGTCATCACCTTGTGTAACCAGATCGATATTCGCTTTCAGGAGAGGACCCTGGAAAAAAATACGCCAGCACTCCCCGTTCCTTAGACAGCCTGAGCTCCCAGTCCCTTGTCTTCGATCCGAGGAGCACCCCCTGCCCGCTGAGGAACCTATGCAGCTGGGCTGGACCAAGTTGTCCCCTGAAGAACGCGCTAGGCGCAGAACTCTGGGCCTGTGCCTCTATTTCGTGACACTTGTTCTCTTCGTCCGGAAAAAAGGTCGGTGCTAATACATCTGGAAGGTGGAGTATTAGACCCTGAAATATCACCTTCACCTTCTCATCTTCTTCTTTCTGTGTTCCTTCATGTCGGCGCTTCCTCACGTTCGGTCTCGGCACATCTGGATTCCAGAGCCACTGGAAATTTCATGGATTGGGAAACTGCATCTTCCATAGGACTTACCCTTTTGCCCCTTTCAACGCCATTGGTGGTCTTGGCGATTGATGGCACTGTTCTCCCAGGGGGTCCTATCCGCTTCCAGACCCTCCCTGTTAAGATGTCAGTAGGGACACTCCACCAGGAGTGGATATCCTTCCTTGTCTTACCTAAGGCTTCATCTCCTATCATATTAGGTCTTCCTTGGTTACAGTTCCATTCTCCACACATTGACTGGACTGCTGGATGGATCCTGGCTTGGGGTTCCTCCTGTTCCTCTTCCTGCCTACTCAAGGTTACCCCAAAAGAGAAACTTCCTATTGCCACCATCCCAGTATCTTCTGCTCTTCGCGCTGCATATAGCGATTTCTGGAATGTCTCCTGCAATAGTCGGGCTGAGGCACTCTCTGGGTCATTTGGCACTCTGGATGAGGAACCCACCTGTGAACTTGAGCCGATCATTCACTCCAGTTTGCATGGTCATTTACCTTGGCCTGTTCCTGGCCCCCTTGGGCGCACACCCAGGCTGACTTGTCTACCAGTTTCACTGTCGCTACGCCCTGTGATGCGATTCTGGTGGTCGCTGCTCCTGGCAATGCTGTTCAGTCGGCCTCTGTACCAGTTCAGCCTATGCCCAGTGAAGCTATCCAGCTTGACTATTGTGACACATCACTTTCTAACCAACCTGGTCTCAGGGATCCACTGACTTCTGCCCAGTCTGATGATCCTGTGCTGGATGTCCAGCTCATCTTTAAGGGTCTGGGGGTCCCTGCTCAGACTCCTGATGGTCTTCTTATGCCTTTACCCATTCCTAAGAAGCCTTTAGCCCTCAATAAGTCTTGTCGTTCTATCCCTACCTCGGTTTCGGTCTCTGAGGATAATCTTAAGTATGAGGTTAGACAAGTTCTGGATTCCCGGCGCCGTAGAGGCATTCTTCAGTACCTCATACATTGGGAAGGGTTTGGTCCTGAGGAGAGGTCTTGGATCACTGCATCTGAGATCTTTGCGCCTCGTCTGTTGAGGAGGTTTCATCTGGAGTTTCCCTTTAAGCCAAGGCCCAGGCGGGGAGGGGGAGGCCTCGTAAGAGGGGGGTACTGTCATGGTTATGCAGTAATCTTTCTCTGTCAGCTTACCTTCTCCTCATGTGTTGAGCCTAAGAGGCCAGCCACTCACACCTGGCTGGTTTTATAACCTCTCCTCTAAGCATGGCCCCACCCCAGGCCCTATCAGGGAACCCTATATTAACCTGTGCACTGCAAGCCAGCAGGGCTGATCAACCTTTGTGTATTTTGGCTTCCTGTTCCTGCCTGCCGTGTGCTCTATGTTTGTTTCTGTTACCGACCTTGGCGTGTTCTCAACTATTCCTGTCTGCTTGTGACCCTGACCTTTGGCGTGTCCCCGACTATCCCTGTTTGCCTGTGACCCTAAACCTTGGTGTGAACTCTGTTGTCCTTGTCTGCTTGTGACCCCGACCTTGGCTTATTCCCTTACTATCCCTATCCTCCTGTTGCCTACTGTGGGTGTGAGCTGGGGGACCCTGGGGGTCGAGACCTGGAGCCAGTTGCAGCCCAGTCCATCCTCACCACTAGAGGCTCTGGTGAACACCTGCTGGCTCTTAGACTCTGCGCCCCAGGGAATTTTATGCTCTAACCCCGGTGGGATCCGTGCTGGTGTTCCAGCAGCCCTGCCTTCCTTACCACCCTGACTCCCATCCGCAGCAGTCAGCCGTAGGGTCCACTACCTTACGGTGCACTCCTGATCCCAACGGTGTGCATCTGTCACCTAGCCTCAAGGTGACCTGACAAGCATATAATATGTTCTGTGAAATTCAAGACTCCTGGCACTGCGATCAGCTGCATTTGTACAGTACGATTACCTGCGTTTATGTGCGTTTACATGCGGTTGGGTTTAGCTGCAGTAGTCAATTTTTTTTTGGTCTCTTGAATCTACCCATGATGCATGTCGGTCCTCTGCATTTCAGACCATCTATTTCCTGTCTCTTTGTTGACTGGCTGAGTGTGTGTTGGAGTTTTCCAGTGAGAGGAGTGTTCTGTGTATTGTGCTGAGATTGTTCAAGATGAATGCATGTATGGGTAGTTTGATTGCAATGCTCATATTGCTGCTCATGAGAATGAAGAGGAGAAGAGAGATCGAGCGGAGGAGATGTCCCCGTCGTTACTGGGTGCACCCTTTAACCTCACAGCGTCTTTCTATTGGCTACTTTGCCCTCATGTTTGGTGAACTGAGAACTCACCGAGACAAGTTCTACAACTACACGAGGATGTCGGTGGCAAGTTTTGATGAATTGTTGGGACTTGTTCGAGGACGCCTCACAAGACACAGGACCAACATGAAACAATGCATTAGTGAGGAAGAACGCTGTTACTTACTTTAAGGTAGGTTTTCCATATCGTGAACATATGCATAAATTCATGCACATGCAGATTTATATTATTGACAATAGTGTGTGTGTATATATACATCTATATATATTTTCTACTTTTTTATATTTTCTGAATTGTTTTCAATTTTGTATTGCAGATACCTTGCCACTGGAGCGAGTTTTACCTCCCTTCATCATCAGTTTCTAATGGGAATTTCAACTGTGTCGACTATAGTACATGACACCTGTATTGCCATTTGGGAGTAGCTTAAGACCACAGTCATGCCGGAACCAACAGCCAGTCTGTGGGTAGAGATAGCGGAGGAATTTTGGGAGAAGACTAACTTCCCAAATTGTATCAGGGCATTAGACGGGAAACATATCAGGCTCATCAAGCCATCAAACTCAGGTTCCTGCTATTTTACAAAAAGTACTTCTCCATTGTCCTGCTGGGACTGAGTGAGGCAAACACGCGCTTCATAGCGGTGGACGTTGGAGCTTACGGGAGTTCTGGAGATTCGAGAATTTTTAGGAATTCCATGATGGGCCAGCGTTTGCAGTATGGAGAGTTTAATGTACCATAGTCAAGGCCTCTACCTGGTACTGCTGGACTGGATATGCCCCTAGTAGTGCTAGGAGATGAGGCATTTGCCCCCATCCACTCACCTCCTCAGGCCCTATACAAGGCATGGTCTTACTGCCAAGAAGCGCATTTTTGATTACCATCTGAGCCATGCACGCAGAATGGTGGAGTGTGCATTCGGTATTTGTACCGCCAAATGGCGTGTACTGTTGACTGCAATGCACCTTGAAGTGGATCACGCGGTCAATGTGGTTTTGGCATGCTGTGTTCTCCATAACTTTCTAAGGGGAAAAGAGATTGCGCCCAAGGAATCCCTGTTACCTGTTTGTGAAGAACACAGAGGGCGTGTTACTACTACTCGCCCAAGCAATCATGCGCTACAAGTCCGTGAACATTTTTGTGATTATTTCCTTACTGACGATGGACAGCTACCGAGGCAGTATGATTATGTTTAGTATTTTTTTTGTTACCCATTTGCATCAACCTTCTTGTTATCACTGTTATATGTATTGGTCTTCCGCGCTCAGGACAGGCTCGTAACCGAACTGCAGCCCCCCAGATAAAGAAAGCACCTAGGTGCAATCCAAATGTTGTAAACTCGGAGAAAATAGGGGATTGGCGCTGTTCACTAGTGAATAAATAAACTATTAACAGACTCTCACCACAAGGAAAACATTGCACCACAAATCTGAGTGAATGAAAAACGGTGAAACACAATATAATTTAGTATGTATAGAGGAATATACACACTAAAAATGCCAGAAAGTGTGCAAACTGCTCAAGGTGAAGAAATATATAAAAAATAATAAATAAAAGTATCTCCAAACAATAATATAAGTGGATAATCGATCAAGTGTACAAAAATAACACAAAATCCAAGAATAATGATTAATAAAACGTGTAGGTGAATTGTGCCCTGAAAAAACACAGTGTTATCCACTCCAGAGTGGTGTTATACCAATTATGTGAGGCTGGATAGTGATCAAATAGAAATGAAAACAAACGAAAAAAATCAATATACATTTAGTGTGCATTAAAAATGTTGTGATCAAAAATTACTAAATAAAAATTAATGAATAAAAAAATGTTTTTGAAAAATTTTTTTTTAAAAACTGGCATAATAGTCTATGGTTTCAAGAAAAAATGTCTGTGCATGCAACAAATCCAAAAAAGTGCCAAAAAAATGCTATATATATTAAAAAATGTCCAGTGTGTATAAAAAGTTCTTGTGCAGCAATCTAGTGTATCTTCAAATGGTTCCAGGTATGTCCGTCCCGATAAATATATACCGTCCTGTGTGGAGCCCCCTCTAGTGTCCCCACTCACCAGAACGCCCAACCCCTGCAGGGGTAATAGGCATGTAGACGTGAGTCCGATGATCCAAGAGGTCGGTGTCCCCTTCACCACCTTCTCTCCACTTGTGTCACCAGACCGCTCTCAAATGGCATCCACCAGGACAAAATACCATATACAGGGAGAAGAGAAGAGCCTCATAGTGTGAATCCAAAGATAACTTTATTTAGCTTAAGCTTACATTAAAACTGAAAATAAGAAAATGAAAACTAAGATCTGACAGCTCTCTGCCGGCTGGCTCCACGCCAGAAGCCGCAGACAGTGCAGTGTTCGCGGCGTGCGTTCCACGGCCGTCTACAGAAACCGGAAGTCAATGACATAGACAAAAGGTAAAAGGACGTATGCATACCAAGAGGCCACGCCTTCTTGTTATCACTGTGTAATTTTTTTTTTTAAATAAAGTAGTTGACAACTTTGTCCAATTAAATTGGTTTTATTTTTATCTTTGCTATGTAAATTAACAAAAGGTATAAAAAATAGAAAAACCTTACAAAACATTGATGCTTGCATCTGTAGAAATTTTTTATTTTATTTTTATTCCTTTGGAATGTTGAGATTTTTTTTTATTTTCAAGTAAAACATGACTCGGTACAACAGATAACATCCCATAAAATATAGAGTGACTCAGTAGAACAGATAACATCCCAAAAATCCCTTATATGAACCCTCAAGCAACCACAAATAAAGAGTATTCCTGATATGATGTTCTAAAACCATTTTTTGACTACACAGATGTGGACACTAGTTGCAGGAAACTGAACTTAAATAATTTTTTTAAGATCATTGCTATAAACAACAACAAATGGCTTATTCAAAAGAGGGGTGCAGGTAGCAACATCAGACATCCATTTTGAAATTAAGTGCGTCAGAGTGTGTCCAACATTCTCCTGAGAGATGGCCCCACCGAAAAAGTGTCAGGAACCTAACCTTGGTCTCCTTAACTTAAAGGGGTTGTAAACATTAGTTTGTGTAAAGCAGGGATCTTCAAACTATGGCCCTCCAGCTGTTGCAGAACTACACATCCCATGAGGCATTGTAAAGCTCTGAGATTCACAGACATAACTAGGCATGATGGGAATTGTAGTTGCTGAAGAACTGGAGGGCCATAGTTTGATGACCCCTGGTGTAAAAGTATAAATAACATTAACAAAAACTGAAAAATAAACCATTATTAAAATAACAAAACTACAAGTTTTCATACACTGGGTAAGGGGAACGCAGGAAAGAATGGCTTGGTTTACTGACAACATCTATAGGTGATCCAGATTGGGAAGATGAGGGTGAACTGACTGGGTGTGGCTGCACATGCATTCTTTGAAAACCAGGATGAGATGGGAAAGGTGTATACGTTGGTGGAGGTCCTGCGTATGGGTTCATGGCAGGCGTGGTCTCATGGTACTGATGACCTGGCATTGGTTTATTGAAAGAGCCACTAGGTGTATTAAAACCCAGACCCCATGGCTGAAATTTTGGATATGGGCGTTGCTCTTTGCAAGCAGAAACTATACACGTAAGATAGCCATGTATATCACCCCTGATTTCAGTACGCTTATCAGAAGGAATCTCCCTGACTACACACATTAACATTCTCAAAAAGATCACATCAGGGCCTGAGATGTTGAGGAATTCATCATCTTTTGTGGCAGGGTTTTGTGATTGGTTTCTCATTTCTTTAATTATACGACGGAAACATTCCTTAAAAGGTGGCTCTTGCTGAGTATGGCATGTTTGACGAGTGGTGGAAGTAGACCGGACTCTCCTATTAAGATTTGCCTGCAAATAGATAGAATATATAGATTATGCTTCTGATGTTGAGGTCACACTTGGTGGACAGCATAATGATGACCTGATGCTTGCCCAAATATTGAAGTCGTGTCAGAGCTTGCAGCACCTGTTTTGAATAGATCAGACACAGGCACTTGTTTTTGCCCCAAAAAAACGATGTCACTGAGTTAGCAGCAAGACCTCCAAAGCCAGAAGTACTGATGTGGTACTTTGCCCAAAAAAAAAGAAGCCGTTGTGTACCAACACCAGCTGCCATTGTAATATGTAAGTAATAATTTTTTTGTGGATAGAGGTTGTGACGTTTTGAAAATACATACCGCAGGTTTTTGAGTGACTGGTTGATAATCTTGGGATGAAACTGTCTTGGAATTCGTTTCTTGACTTGGGTCAGCGTCATCATTTTCTGGTGACGTACTTGCATGCCTTGCTCTTGCTCTTGCAGGAACACTTGAGACAGTTCTAGGTAAGAATAACAACATTACAAGTTTAAAAAAAATATATCATGGTTTTAGTGTTTACAGAATACTGTCATGTGTACACTACAGAATAGAACTCTATCTGGAGCTGGGGGTACAGTAAAAAAAAGGGGTTTAGACACCTTTCACACTGGAGCGGTGTGGTGGCAAGACGCGAACAAAAATCCTGCTAGCAGCATCTTTGGAGTGGTGAAGGAGCGGTGTGTATACCGCTCCTTCACCTCTCCAGCCCATTGAAATCAATGGCACAGCATGGCTATACCTCCCACAAAGTAAAATAAATAAAGTTAAAATATATATATATATATATATATATATATATATATATATATATATATATATATATATATATACATAAATAAATATATATATATATAAATACATATATATATATATATATATATATATATATATATGTATATTTACAAGCGCATCTCGGTGGTGCGCCTCAAAAATGACAAAGCCTCTCCATGGGGGTTAGGCCTACGAGGAGTTGAGGGTGCTCCGCTTCTATCTGCAGACCTCTCTTCGTTTAGTTCCTTCTTGTACCGGTCGCGCAGGGACCTCCATCGTGTATAGACCTCCTTTCCTGCAATATATATTTCATTGTATAAATTTGTTATATATCAAACATAACGCATGTTAGGAACAAAAGTTGAGAGAGATCTGCTCTCACCCCCCACCCAAGAAACACTTCTAGGGCAGACACCAACCATTTGATTACCCATTAGTATTGACCCCTTTCACTGCCAGTGACATGAATACAGTAATCAGTGGCTATTTTTTAACTTTGACTGCTACTGTCACTGGTCCCAAAAAAAAGGGTCAAAAGTGTCCAATCTGTCTGCCAAAATGTCGCTGTCCCTCCCGCAAATTTTTTTTTTCACAGATCACCTTACTAGTACAGACAAAAAAAATTACAAATGCCATAAACCTTTCCCAAAGACACTGTATTTGTTTAGAAAAAAAAACTAAACAATTTTGGTTTGAAGCATTGCACAATTGTCAGTGACACAGTGCTGTATCGCCACAAAATGGCCTGGTCATTTAGGGGGTAAATCTTTAGCTTGTGGTTAAAGTTTGGTTGGTATGGGAAACAGCTATGATGCATGTGTACCCTGCTACATAGACACAACTCACCTTGGTTATCCTGTTCAGTTGCAGACCCAGTTCGGTGTGACAAATCTGTATACTTCCTCCCACTTTGATCTCTTCAACACTCGGTCGGCATATCCTGGGCATTCTGAGTCCCATAACTCCGGTTGGGCATGCACCAGGGCTATAATGGCCTCATGGGAGATATCTTGTGCCGCCATGCTGCCTTCTCCTCTTTCCTCTATCCCTATGAACTTCCTGTGTCACTTCCCAGGTATACCTACTGCTTATGATGTGCTTCCTGTTGTTCTTTTTTTTCTCACGCTGCTATCCGCAGTTGACACAAAAGACTGCGATTACCTGCTGTTATGTGCATATAGCTGCGCTAAATCATTCCTGGACGCAGTCAATTCTATTTTTTCTATCCGCACCAAACCGCATGTAACTAAATCGCAGCTAAACACAGTGTGTGAATGGGGCCATAGGAAAGCTTTTAGCTTTTAGCTGCAGTAGAAAACTGGAAAATCCGCAGCTAAAAGCAAAATTCTATCCGTCAATGTGAAAGGGGCCTAAAAGATCTTTGCATCTGGTAAAACTCTCCTTTCAAAAGTCAATTCCCTTGAACCATAGGACATCATCTCAACAGATGGTTTACTAGGGATCTTCTCATCTAGTAAAAATGTAGTTTCAATTCAATTCAATTTCATTCCCTTGCACCACAGAGTACAGTCTCAACTGTCTAAAACTTCAAAAAAGAAGTCTGAAAAGGTGGTTATCTGAGGAGTCAAACTCACAAGCCTTTGCATGTACTAACACTGGCATACACTCAATGCTACAGCCTGAAAGATCTTTGCATCTGGTAAATAGGGATGAGCTTCATGTTCGAGTCGAACCCATGTTCGACTCGAACATTGTCTGTTCGCTCGTTCACCGAATTGCGAACGATATGGGCCGTTCGCGCCAAATTCGTGTGGCGCGTCAAGGCCCATAATTCACTGCAGCATCGCAGTGCATTGCTGGCTGATGATTGGCCAAGCATGCACTATGACCCGCATGCTTGGCCAATCACAGCGCCATCTGTAGAGAGAGCTGTAATTGGCCAAAGCCAGGGTGGCTTTGGCCAATTATGGCTCAGGGGGTTTAGTACATGCCCCACACTATATAAGGCCGCCTGCATGGCGGCCCTGTGTAGTGTGTGTTCCAGCGTTGAGAGACGGAGACAGAGAGACAGTGTCATTTGATTTAAGTTAGATAGATTAGGCAGGACAGTCAGTCAGTTAGCTGCACTTAAGGTGTATTGTGTATATATATATGCATCCCAGGTGTTGTATATATACACTGTATTCAGTTTAGCTAGATCCGTTCCTGTTATTATCTTCCTACTAACAGGCAGGCTTTTGTTGTTACAGTATTTACAGCTACCTGAAGAAAATTGCTGGTGTTCTTCTGATCCTATTAGTACCACAGTCAGGCAACTAGACTATTTACAGTTAGTGTAGTGCGTCCTCCTCACAGTGTTCCTACAAGTTAGTTTAGTGTGACCTCTGCACAGTGTTCAGCTAAAGCTACAAGTTAGTGTAGTGCAACCTCTGCACAGTATCCAGCTAAAGCTACAAGTTAGTGTAGTGCATCCTCCTCACAGTGTTCAGCTAAAGCTACAAGTTAGTGTAGTGCGTCCTCCTCACAGTGTTCAGCTAAAGCTACAAGTTAGTGTAGTGCGACCTCTGCACATTGTTCAGCTAAAGCTACAAGTTAGTGTAATGCAACCTCTGCACAGTGTTCAGCTAAAGCTACAAGTTAGTGTAGTGCGTCCTCTGAACAGTGTTCAGCTAAAGCTGCAAGTTAGTGTAGTGCGTCCTCCTCACAGTGTTCAGCTAAAGCTACAAGTTAGTGTAGTGCATCCTCCTCACAGTGTTCAGTTAAAGCTACAAGTTAGTGTAGTGCGACCTCTGCACAGTGTTCAGCTAAAGCTACAAGTTAGTGTAGTGCGTCCTCCTCACAGTGTTCAGCTAAAGCTACAAGTTAGTGTAGTGCATCCTCCTCACAGTGTTCAGCTAAAGCTACAAGTTAGTGTAGTGTGACCTCTGCACAGTGTTCAGCTAAAGCTACAAGTTAGTGTAGTGCGTCCTCTGAACAGTGTTCAGCTAAAGCTACAAGTTAGTGTAGTGCACAGTGTTCAGCTAAAGCTACAAGTTAGTGTAGTGCGTCCTCCTCACAGCGTTCAGCTAAAGCTACAAGTTAGTGTAGTGCATCCTCCTCACAGTGTTCAGCTAAAGCTACAAGTTAGTGTAGTACGACCTCTGCACAGTGTTCAGCTAAAGCTACAAGTTAGTGTAGTGCGTCCTCCTCACAGTGTTCAGCTAAAGCTACAAGTTAGTGTAGTGCATCCTCCTCACAGTGTTCAGCTAAAGCTACAAGTTAGTGTAGTGCACAGTGTTCAGCTAAAGCTACAAGTTAGTGTAGTGCGTCCTCCTCACAGTGTTCAGCTAAAGCTACAAGTTAGTGTAGTGCGACCTCTGCACAGTATTCAGCTAAAGCTACACGTTAGTGTAGTGCGTCTTCTGAACAGTGTTCAGCTAAAGCTACAAGTTAGTGTAGTGCATCCTCCTCACAGTGTTCAGCTAAAGCTACAAGTTAGTGTAGTGCGTCCTCTGCACAGTGTTCAGCTAAAGCTACCTGTAGAAGGTTGGTGGTGTTTTCCTGATCCTATCACTACCGCAGGCAGCTACATTATTTTAACGTTAGTGTAGTGCGTCCTCTTCACAGTGTTCAGCTAAAGCTACCTGTAGAAGGTTGGTGGTGTTTTCCTGATCCTATCACTACCGCAGGCAGCTACAATATTTTAACGTTAGTGTAGTGCGTCCTCTGCATGGTGTTCAGCTAAAGCTATCTGTAGAAGGTTGGTGGTGTTTTCCTGATCCTATCACTACCGCAGGCAGCTACATTATTTACACGTTAGTGTAGTGCGACCTCTGCACAGTGTTCAGCTAAAGCTACCTGTAGAAGGTTGGTGGTGTTTCCCTGATCCTATCACTACCGCAGGCAGCTACATTATTTTAACATTAGTGTAGTGCGTCTTCTTCACAGTGTTCAGGTAAAGCTACCTGTAGAAGATTGGTGGTGTTCTCATACTACAGGCAGGCAGTTGATTTTGCTAGCTGCAGTATATGTATATATATATATATATATATATATATATATATATATATATATATATATCCCAGCTTAGAGCTTAGTGCAGCTACATCTCACTGCAGGCCATTAGTATTTCTGGAAGGCCAACAAGGAGAGGCAGACAGTCACAAGCCAATAAAAGAGGGCAAGCAGGCTCTGTGTCTAGAGGCAACAGTGCTGGTCATGGAGATAGTGCATCCTCATCAGCACGTGGCCGTGGGACACGCTTGGCCTTTTTTCCGGCAGCTGGCCGTGTTGAGCCCCAACATGCGGAAGACTTGGTCGAGTGGATGACTAAGCCATCCTCATCCTCCTCATCCTCTCTCACCCATGCTCAGGGTACTTTGTCTGGCAAAGCAGCTGCCAACGCGGCCTCTTCCCTTGGCTCAATGGCATCAGTGGCTCCTTCCGTAGCCCCACCATGTCCTCCTGAGGAGTCCCTCGAACTGTTTGACCACAGTGTTGGATACATGCTCCAGGAGGATGCTCAGCGTTTAGAAGGCTCTGATGATGATACTGAGGTAGATGAAGGTAGTAACGTGAGCACGGACAGAGGGGGTGCCAAGAAGGACAGCAATCTGGCAGTCATGCTCCCCCTGCTGCAGCATACTGCCAGGTTTCCTCCAGTGATGAGGAGGGAGGGGATGATGAGGTCACTGACTCAACGTGGGTGCCTGATAGGAGAGAGGAGGAGGCACATCACCAATGAGGCAGGATGCCCTCCAGGGGCCAGCCTAAGGGCAGCACACTGACTGCATCACACCGCAAAGCTCCGCATGTGCAGGGCGCTGCTGTCTCTGCGCGTTATTCCAAAAGTTCTTTGGTGTGGGCCTTTTTTGAGAGGAGTGCATCAGATCGCACCTCTGCTATTTGCAACATATGTCTCAAGTGTATCTCACGTGGCCAAAACATCTCCCGCTTGGGCACCACATACTTGACCAGACATATGTTGACCTGCCATGCAGATCGTTGGCAAGCGTATCTAAAAGACCCACACCAAAGAACAAAGAGGACCTCTCCTTGCTCCTCTTTAGCTGAGATCTCCAACCCCACTATACCTTCAGTCCTCTCTGAGACCTGCACTGAGAGGAATGAAGGTGTAGAATTAGGTGTGTCACAGCCAAGTACTTGTGGGCAATCTGCTTTCGGTTCACCAACGTCAGATTGTACCAGGCAAATTTCCCTGCCCCGACTGCTGCACCGCCGAAAGAAGTTCGCTCCCAGCCATCCACATGCCCAGCGGTTGAATGCTAGCTTGGCAAAATTGCTAGCACTTCAACTGCTACCTTTTCAGTTGGTAGACTCTGCCCCCTTCTGTGAGTTTGTGGAATGTGTGGTTCCTCAGTGGCAGGTACCAAAACGCCACTTTTTCTCACAGAAGGCAATTCCGGCTCTCTACCGGCATGTGGAAGGCAATGTCCATGCCTCGCTGGACAGGGCGGTCAGCGGTAAGGTGCATATTACCGCTGGCTCATGTCCAGAAGGCATGGACAGGGATGTTACCTAAGTTTCACGGTGCATTGGGTGACTCTGCTGGCAGCTGGGAAGGATGCAGGACAAGGTGCAGTAGTGTTGGAGGTTGTTCCACCACCATGCCTCCAAAATGCCACTACTAATGATTCTGACACACCTCTCTCCTCCACCCCCTCCTCTTCTTCTTCCTCCATGGCCTCTTCCTGTGCTTTGTCCTCGGAACCAGCGGTGCTCCGTAGGCGTTCAAGGGGCTACTCAAGTATGCAGGCCAAAAGATGCCATGCGGTGCTAGAGCTGGTTTGCTTGGGGGACAGGAGCCACACTGGGGCAGAGGTTCTGTCAGCTCTGCAGGGGCAGGTTCAGAGGTGGTTGACACCACGCCAACTTAAGGCAGGAATGGTGGTTTGCGACAATGGCACCAACCTTCTCTCCGCCCTCCGACAGGGACAAATGACCCATGTGCCCTGTTTGGCTCATGTCCTTAACTTGGTGGTGCAGCGGTTCTTGGGCATGTACCTGGGCTTACAGGATGTCCTGAGGCAGGCCAGGAAAGTCTGTGTGCATTTCCACCGGTCATATAATGCCAGTGCTCAGCTGGCAGACCTCCAAAAGGAATTTAACCTGCCCAAGAACCGCCTAATCTGTGACATGCCCACCAGGTGGAACTCAACGTTGGCCATGCTGTAGCAGCTGCACACGCAGCAGAGGACCATCAATGAGTACCTGTGCGACTATGGCACCAGGACAGGATCAGGGGAGCTTGTTTTTTTTTTTCCCCACGCCAGTGGGTCATGATCAGGGATGCATACACTGTCCTGTCACCATTTGAGGAGGCCATGAGGATGGTGAGCAGTGACAGTGCATGCATCAGTGACACTGTCCCCCTTGTCCACCTGTTGGAGCACACGCTGCGTGGAATAACGGACAGGGCACTTGAGGCAGAACAGAGACAGGAAGAGGAGGACTTCCTTAGCTCTCAAGGCCCCCTTTATCCAGACAGTGTTCCTGCATGCCCGCCGATAACACACAGGAAGAGGACGAGAAAGAGGAGGAGGAGGAAGAGGAGGATTGTGTCAGTATGGAAGTGGAGCCTGGCACTCAGCATCAGCAGCAGTCTTTAAGGGATCATTTACAGTCCCAAGAAACACACGGACTTGTACATGGCTGGGAGGAGGTGGCTGCGGATCATGTCGTCCTTATTGACCCAGAGGACTCCGGACCGAATGCCTCAGCAAACCTACGCTGCATGGCCTCCCTGATCCTGCAAAGCCTGCGGAAGGATCCTCGTATTCGTGGTATCAAGGAGGGGGATCGTTACTGGCTGGCAACCCTCCTTGATCCGCGTTACAAGGGTAAGGTTGCGGACCTTATCTTGCCATCGCAGAGGGAGCAGAGGATGAAACATCTTCGGGAGGCCTTGCAGAAAGGTCTGTGCAACGCGTTCTCAGAGACTGGGAGGTTACAAACTCCTGTTTCTGGACAACGTGTTGCTGAGGCTTCGGTCAGTCAAAGAAGGAGCGGTGGAGAAGGTGGCCGTCTGACCGATGCGTTCAGACAATTTTTTAGTCCGCAGCCCCAAGGTATGATCAGTTTCAGCAACCATCACCAGCGTCTGTTTTACATGGTGCAGGAATACCTAGGGGCAAGATCTGACTTGGACACCTTTCCCACCGAAAATCCTCTGGGTTACTGGGTCTTGAGGATGGATCACTGGCCAGAGCTTGCACAGTATGCAATTGAGCTACTGGCCTGTCCTGCATCCAGCGTTCTTTCAACGCACATTCAGTGCTGCTGGAGGCTTTGTAACTGATCACAGGGTGCGTCTGTCCACCGACTCGGTCGATCGACTGACCTTCATAAAAATGAATCAGTCTTGGATCACCACCAGCTACCAAGCACCTGATGCTGATGTAACCGAATATATTTTTTTGAAATGTCAGATCCCTTCAAAGACTGCCTATGCTGATGCTGAGTGAGTATCCTGTTATACTGAGTAATTATCCTCTTCCTCCTCAATGATCATGATGATAGCTTGTAAGAACATTTTTGGTTCTGGGCGCCGCCAGTCCTGCCACCAGTGCCTAAGGCCCAATTTTTCAGCCCCTGTTTAACAGGGGCATGTAATTACAATTTTTCATGCAATTCTTTGCAGCAGGACTAGTTCCTGCACTCCAACTAGAGTATCTGTGAGGGGTTGCAGTGTTGTGGCACCAGCACCAGTGCCTAAGGCCCAATTTTTCAGCCCCTGTTTAACAGGGCCATGTAATTACAATTTTTGATGCAATTCTTTGCAGCAGGGCTAGTTCCTGCGCTCCAACTAGAGTATCTGTGAGGAGTTGCAGTGTTGTGGTACCAGCACCAGTTCCTAAGGCCCAGTTTTTCAGACCCTGTTTAACAGGGGCGTGTAATTACAATTTTTGATGCAATTCTTTGCAGCAGGGCTAGTTCCTGCACTCCAACTAGAGTATCTGTGAGCGGTTGCAGTGTTGTGGCACCAGCACCCGTGCCTAAGGCCCAATTTTTCAGCCCCTGTTTAACAGGGGTGTGTAATTACAATTTTTGATGCAATTCTTTGCAGCAGGGCTAGTTCCTGCACTCCATCTAGAGTATCTGTGAGGGGTTCCAGTGTTGTGGCACCAGCACCAGTGCCTAAGGCCACATTTTTCAGCCCCTGTTCAACAGGGACATGTAATTAGAATTCTTCATCTAATATTTCACAGCAGGGGCCATTTCTGCACCCACCAAGAGTATCTGTGAGGACTTACAGTGTTGTAGCACCAGCACCACCACCACCACCACCAAAGGCCCAATTTTTCTGCCCCTGTTCAACAGGACATGTAATTACAATTCTTGATCTAATATTTCACAGCAGGGCCCTGTGAGGGCTTACAGTGTTGTGGCCACAACAACACTTAAGGCCCAAATTTCTGCTGAGTATATAGGGCAGGCCTCTACTTTCAAACATCCAACTTACAAACGACTCCTACTTGCAAACGGAAGGAGACAACAGGAAGTGAGATGAAATCTACCCCTTAGGAAGGGAAATTCTCTCCCGTAAGAGTTAATATGGGTCCCCAAACCCTTTTTAGGACAATACCATACAAATTAGCCTTTAAAATGAGCACTTTTGATTTTGAACGTTCGAGTCCCATAGACGTCAATGGGGTTCTAACGTTCGTGCGAATTTTCGGTCTGTTCGCAGGTTCTGGTGCGAACCGAACTGGGGGGTGTACGGCTCATCCCTACTGGTAAAACTCTCCTTTCAAAAGTCAATTCCCTTGAACCATAGGACATCATCTCAACAGATGGTTTACTAGGGATCTTCTCATATAGTAAAAATGTAGTTTCAATTCAATTCAATTTCATTCCATTGAACCACAGGGTACAGTCTCAACTTCTGCCTAAAACTTCAAAAAAGAAGTCTGAAAAGGTGGTTATCTGAGGATTCAAACGCACAAGCCTTTGCATGTACTAACACTGGCATACACTCAATGCCACAGCCACATACAAAAGGTGAGCTTTTTGTGACCAAACTTGACTAGTTTCTCACATAACCAACTAAAAGTTCTTTGTATCTGGTAAAATACTCCTTTCAAGGGTCAATTCCCTTGGACCATAGGACAAATGATGCTATTGTCTTCAAGATCTTTCATTCAGTTTCAAACTCACAACCCTTTGTGTATGATAACACCAGGATACACTCAATGCCATTGCCTCAGATGACAAGCAGTCTTCTTGTGACCAAACTAGTCTAGTCTCTCACTTGACCTACTAAAAGATCTTTGCATCTGGAAAAACTCTCCTTTCAAAAGTAAATTCCCTTGAACCATAGGACATCGTCCCATTATCTTCATGATCGTTCACTACACATGATCTTCATCTCTAGGCAGTCTGATCTGGTTTACTAAGCAGACTTCTCATCTGGTAAAAATGTAGTTTCAACAGTCCATTCCCTTGAACCACAGGGCACAATGTTAACTGCTGCCTAAATCTTCAATAAAGATGTCTGAAAATGTAGGATTTGAAGTCACAATCCTCTGCTTACAATAGTTCCAGCATACATTCAAATCTGCAGCCTCAGATGGTAAAGGAACTTGTTGTGACCAAACTAAACTATTGTCTTCTAAAAGATCTTTGCATCTGGAAAAACTCTCCTTTCAAGTGCACACTCATCTTGCCCTGGTATTTTCCTTGAGCCCTGACCTGCAGCCTGCATCCTGATTACCTGATTCCTGAAATCTGATTCCTAGAACCTGTGGATCCTGTTCTCTGTCTGTTACCTGAACCCTGGACCCTGAGCCTTGTATCTTACCTGTCCCTCCTGTGATCCATTCTCTCTTTGTCCTGTTTGTTTCCCTTCCCCAGCTGCTGACCTCCTGTTGACGACCCTGGCCTGGCTCTGTTTACGATCTCGGTATTTCCCTTACTTGTATATACTTGTTTTGTTATTAATATTATTTGTGGGGTTTTGTTTTGTATTGGTTGTGGTGCACTGAGTGATATTGGAGGTGGTTGTGTTATATTTATTCATTTATCTTCAATAAATCATTTATATTTTCACTTACACACGTCTGGGTTTCCTCTGTTGCAGTCCACACAGTTCTGGTCTTATCTGGTACATGACAGAATACTAGGGCCATCCCTGACCAGAAGTGGCTGCACAGAGGAACCATCTTGGTTCTGCTGGCTTTGCTGGAATGAATCCCAATGTGATCCCATATTATGCTCTGCTGGCATCAGAAAGTGGCGAGTATCTCCGCCTGTCACTAAAAGAGTGGACCAATGACCAGCTACTTGAGCTCATCCGTTTGGCTCACTTCCTGGTTGACCAGGGCTGTATGTTGTTTCGGGATGTGCAGCCTATGATCCAAATATGTGCTGAGCTAGCCCTGTCCTGTGTTCCTAAGACCCGTGATGATTTTTCTCCCCCTTTCAGTGCTGATCAGGTGGAGTCTCTGGTGTGGCTGTTAGAGGATGATTCCACATGCTTTTTTGAGCACTATTCCATCTGTTCTCAGCAGAAGCTTTTGGAGTGTATTCACTCAGTACAGACCCTTGTTAAACAGGCAGCATGTGATCCGTCCTTTGTCCAACCCATACTCTCAGCATGGTCTGATATGTTACAACCAGCCCCAACCAATCCACAAAAAACCACATCTGCCATCAGACACCTACCTGCCCACAAGTCTGTCTCTCCATCACCCATGCCAAACTCAGTTGCAACTCAGTATACATTGCTCCCAACCAGATACGCATATCTGGTCTCTGCTCCCTGTACCTATCCTGCATTCAACCCACCTGCCTCTTCTCAGCTGCCTACTAATCCACAAAAACTTCCCCCAGCTACTGTTATCCATTCTCCACCATATCCCAATCCTCCTTTCCAGTCTGCTGCACCCCCCACCTAAAGAGCCTCAGTGACTAAACCCAAGAAAAAACGAACGTTTTTTCCAAACAAGACGATCCTGCCAGTAACGCAACCTGCCTCCGCACCAGCTAATCCAATCCAGTCTGACAACCCAGTGCTTGCAACCCAGTCTGACATCCCAGTGCCTGTTATCCAGTCTGACGTCCCAGTGCCTGTTATCCAGTCTGACGTCCCAGTGCCTGTTATCCAATCTGTTGTCCTGATGTCCACTTTCCAGCCTGAGGGGCCAGTGTTCCAGCCTGAGGGGCCAGTGTTCCAGCCTGAGGGGCCAGTGTTCCAGCCGGAGGTGCCAGGTTCCAGCCAGAGGTACCAGTGTTCCAGCTGGAGGTGTTCCAGCCTGAAGGGTCAGTGTTCCAGCCTGAGGGGGTCAGTGTTCCAGCCTGAGGGGTCAGTGTTCCAGCCAGAGGTGCCAGTGTTCCAGCCTGAGGGACCAATGTTCCAGCCTGAGGTGCCAGTGTTCCAGCCTGAGGGGCCAGTGTTCCAGCCAGAGGTGTTCCAGCCTGAGGGGCCAGTGTTCCAGCCGGAGGTGTTCCAGCCTGAGGGGCCAGTGTTCCAGCCAGAGGTGTTCCAGCCTGAGGGGCCAGTGTTCCAGCCGGAGGTGCCAGTGTTCCAGCCGGAGGTGTTCCAGCCTGAGGGGCCAGTGTTCCAGCCTGAGGGGCGAGTGTTCCAGCCTGAGGTGCCAGTGTTCCAGCCAGTGGTGCCAGTGCCTACTTTCCAGCCTGATGTGCCCGCTCTCCAGCCTGATGTGCCAGCCTTCCAGCCTGATGTGCCATTGTCTGCTGCTCAGCCTGATGACCCAAAGCTTGCTGCTCAGCCTGACGACCCAGAGCTTGCTGCCCAGCCTGATGAACCGGAGCTTGCCGCCCAGCCTGTGCCCATGCCCGCTGCCCAGCTTGATGTGCCTGCTGCCCAGCTTGAAGTGCCCGTGCCTGCTGCCCAGTTTGAAGTGCCCATGCCTGCTGCCCAGCCTGATGTGCCTGCTGCCCCGCTTGATGTGCCTGCTGCTCAGCTTGAAATGCCCGTGCCTGCTGCCCAGCTTGAAGTGCCCGTGCCTGCTGTCCAGCCTGATGTGCCTGCTGCCTCGCTTGATGTGCCTGCTGCCTCGCTTGATGTGCCTGCTGCCCAGCTTGAAGCGCCTGTGCCTGCTGCCCAGCTTGAAGCACCCGTGCCTGCTGCCCAGCTTGAAGTCCCTGCTGCCCAGCTTGAAGTGCCCGTGCCTGCTGTGTGCCTGCTGCCCAGCTTGAAGTGCCTGTGCCTGCTGCTCAGCTTGAAGTGCCCATGCCTGCTGCCCAGCCTGGTGTGTTCCTGTCCGCTGCCCAGCCTGGTGTGTTCCTGTCCGCTGCCCAGCCTGGTGTGTTCATGCTCACTGCCCAGCTTGGTGTGTTCCTGCCCGCTGCCCAGGTTGGTGTGTTCCTGCCCGCTGCCCAGCCTGGTGTGTTCCTGCCCGCTGCCCAGCCTGGTGTGTTCCTGCCTGATGCCCAGCCTGATGTGTTCCTGCCTGCTGCCCAGCCCAGTGTGTTCCTGTCCACTGCCCAGCCCAGTGTGTTCCTGTCCGCTGCCCAGCCCGGTGTGTTTCTGTCTGCTGCCCAGCCTGGTGTGTTCCTGTCCGCTGAACAGCCTGGTGTGTTCCTGCCTGCTGCCCAGCCTGGTGTGTTCCTGCCTGCTGCCCAGCCTGATGTGTTCCTGTCCATTGCCCAACCTGATGTATTCCTGTCCGCTACCCAGCCTGGTGTGCCACTGCCCGCTGCCCAGCTTGAAGTGCCCACTGCCCAGCTTGAAGTGCCTGCTTCCCAGCTTGAGGTGCCCGCTGCCTGGCTGGACACCATGGACTTTCCCCAGCAACGGCTAGTTGGAGCATCCGGAGGTCGCTCCTTCGAGAGGGGGTACTGTCAGCAAAGGTCCCCTCCGCTGGTAATATCGATCATTTGGCGTGCAGTACTGAGGTCCACCAGCAGGTGTCTCCTGGCAGTTTGGAGCTGTCAGACGAGCTTTTTCCTGCTGGTATTCTGTCACCTTTTGGCCGCAGTACTGGCGTCCACCAGCGGAGGAATCCTGGCAGTATGGAGCAGGTATTCCCCTCTGCAGACAGGTGTCACCTGACCTTAATTAGCAGCTGCAGTATAAATACCCGGCAAGTGCACACTCATCTTGCCCTGGTATTTTCCTTGAGCCCTGACCTGCAGCCTGCATCCTGATTACCTGATTCCTGAAACCTGATTCCTAGAACCTGTGGATCCTGTTCCCTGTCTGTTACCTGAACCCAGGACCCTGAGCCTTATATCTTACCCGTCCCTCCTGTGATCCATCCATCCTCTCTTTGTCCTGTTTGTTTTCCTTCCCCAGCTGCTGACCTCCTGTTGACGACCCTGGCCTGGCTTTGTTTACGATCTCGGTATTTCCCTTACTTGTATAAACTTGTTCTGTTATTATTATTATTATTTGTGGGGTTCTGTTTTGTATTTGTTGTGGTGCACTGAGTGATATTGGAGGTGGTTGTGTTATATTTATTCATTTATCTTTAATAAATCATTTATATTTTCACTTATACACGTCTGGGTTTCCTCTGTTGCAGTCCACAACGTTCTGGTCTTATCTGGTACATGACAGGGGCATAATTCCCCCCCACTGACACCAATGAAGTAGGCACAATTCCTTCCAATGACACCAACGATGGGGCACAATTCCTCCCAATAACTCCAATAGTGGAGTCTACCTTGATGCATCCCACATACATCGATCGATTTTAGATAGTTTTACCCCTCTCTCTCATTTTCAATGGTATACCCTGTCATAAGGGTAGAGGGGAGGAATCAAACAAGAACACCACATCCCAATGTTAAATAAAAAATTGAAAAAAGAGGGACTTGAGGCCTCCAAAGAGGCCACAGGACTTTAAGGGTGCTCAATGGACAAGATGAAAAATAGCAAGAATAAAAAAATATATGCTTTATTAATAAATCTTAAAAAATCTTTTTTTTTTAAAAGGACAGATATGAAACAACAAAACTGATATATTTCCAAGATGAATCTGTACAGATATGATACAGAGCTTAATACCACTTTCTCGACATGTTTTGCTTTCTAAAGCTTCTTCAGGAGATATAGTGTGGCATCTGATCGACTATAAAATGAAAAACGAATAAACAATAAATGTTCATGTCCGGAAATATGCATAATAACCGCATTGGTTACATTCAATATATATCATCATTAAATTAGCATACATCAGTACATTTTGTGTAAGCATTTACATGGTATAGATATCACAGGCATAATGTATCAAAAAAATTGCAGAAAAAATACACATTTACAGGGTGAATAATTACAATGGGCATACATAGATAAAACAGGAAGATTTTCGTCCGGCTCCGATTTTTACACTACCGGTACACGATTTAAAAAAGACGACCAATGCGGAACCATTACTTCAGAAACAGCCGAAAAATTTGAAGTAATTAATTTGTCTTCTATTCCCCTCAGTACTGAGCAAGTTTCTGTCTTAGAACTAGGATTATCCTTCTGTTCGACACAGAAAATTGATCAGTTTGAACTCATTAAAGACCTCAATTTATTTTCTCGCAAGCTGATGCTTCGTATCCTGTATGATAAATCCAAACAACCTACCCAGGAGACATCCCCCAGGGAATTCCCATGGAAAAACATGACTCTAGATCAGGGGTCTCAAACTGGCGGCCCTCCAGCTGCTGCGAAACTACAAGTCCCATCATGCCTCTGCCTGTGGGAGTCACGCTTGTAACTGTCAGCTTTGCAATGTCTCATGGGATTTGTAGTTTTGCAACAGCTGGAGGGCCACCAGTTTGAGACCCCTGCTCTAGATGATATTAAAGCCATGGAGGAGCTCATGGAGCTATGGGATGAGGGACACATTGACGAAACAGAGCTCTTGGAAGCCCATATCCTGCATCAGGAAGAACCCCTTGGCACTTCTTTTGATGCCCCTCCCCCTTAGCTCTTTCCTCTCCCAGGGAGTATAAACCCAAATCCAAGACCTTTCCCACATTACAGGGTAACCCCAATGTTTGGGATTTTACCCAACAAGTCACGGAAGACATTTGCAAGACCAAATGGAGGGATCTGTCACAGTCTAACCTGACATGCCAACAGAAAGCAGCCTTGAGGTCATTACAATCGGACTCAGGTCTGACTGTAAAACCTTCGGACAAGGGAGGGAACCTTGTTGTGATGACTAACGATCAGTACGAGTCAATGGTCTTGGTCTTTTACAGAACCGAGACTGGTACAAAAAAGTGTCTGCAACTCATGTAAACAACATGATCATTCGTTACAGACAACTAATAGGGACTGCCTATCATCAAGGTCTAATTACAAAACAGACACGGGACTTCCTCAATATCCCGTGCCCTAGGATTCCCACACTATATGCCCTCCCAAAGATCCACAAGGATTCACAAAATCCTCCTGGCCATCCTATAGTGTCCGGTAATTGGTGCCTGACTGAGAGGGCTAGCCAATTAGTCGACGACTTTCTCAGACCCTATGTTGAAAGTCTGACATTGTACTTACAGGACACTAGTGATCTTCTTAGAACACTAGACGGTTTAGCTATCCCAGAGGAAGCATGGCTTGTTACCCTGGATGTGGAAGCCCTCTACAACTCCATTCCCCATCATTTGGGGGTGGCAGTTGTGGAGGGCTTCATCTCTCGAAACACTGAAGTATCTCCCGCCTATAATGGGTTTATTTTGGATCTCTTGAGGTTTATTCTGACAAACAATATCTTCATGTTTGCACACTCCCATTACCTCCAGGTACAGGGGGTCGCTATGGGGACCAAATGTGCCCCCTCTTATGCGAACCTGTACCTGGGGGAATGGGAGCAGAATCTGTTTTTTAGGGAGGATATGCAGACCCTGGTAGAACATATACCATTATGGAGACAGTACATTAACAATGTTTTTCTAATTTGGACGGGCAGCAGAGAGGATCTCTCCCGCTTTTTTGATGGCCTTAAGTCAAACTCGTACAATCTCTCTTTCACTATGGAAGCTAATCAGTCCACTCTAACCTTTTTGGATATAACAATTTTTGTTAATCCGGATAGGATCATAGGGACTACCCTTTTTCGGAAGCCTTCAGCGGGAAATTCTCTCTTGCATGCCACCAGCTCACACCCACATTCCATGATAAGTAATGTTCCGTACGGACAATATCTGAGGCTCAGAAGAAATTGTAGTGTAAATGCCCACTTCGAATCTGAGGCCAAAGCGCTAAGAGACCGCCTTAGACTATGTGGCTACAGCAACAAATGTCTAAAAAGAGCATATTTGAGGGCAAAAAAGCAGGACCGGGCCCACTTGATCCATAGTAGAACTACCCCCAGACCGGACCCTGGCACAAGTGCGACTTTTGTAGATATATCTACTCATCGCATAATATTGCTCTTCCCAACGGACAAGTTTACAATCCAAACTTTCTGGCCACTTGCCAATCCATCGGTGTGGTCTATTTAATGATATGTGAGTGTAATGCTTTTTATGTGGGGAAAACTAAACGTCCTTTTTTCCACCGAATTAGAGACCATGTCTCCCTAGTCACCAAAAAGAAGTTGGAGACCCCTATTAGCTGTCACGTAGGTTTATGTCATCAATTTGACGATAAAAAAATGCATTTTTTCGCCCTTGAATATGCCCCCCCAACGAAAGAGGGGGGCTATGACAGGGTTTTGCTGCAACGAGAAACTAGGTGGATCTTTGCTTTAAATGCCCTTAAATACCCTGGTTTAAACGATATGTTAAGTTTCAAGCCTTTTCTTTAATTAAACATTTTTTTTTCACATTATTTTATTCACCACCTACCTTATTTTCTAATTAGGCATGATTGTTGCTATTTTTCATCATTATATTTATTTTAATTTTTCATATTTATTATGTCATTTAATCTGCCTATTTTGCCTTTTGCCCTTCCAGCCTTTCCTCCATCTTCTTTTTTTAGGTATGTACGGACACCCGGGGCACTTTGCTGTGGGTCTTTAATCAATATTCCGACAGCTCTGTGCCCTCCACATGCCTGTGGCCTCTGCACCCGGGTTCCATCATTTTCCATCCCTTTTTCCTCGAAGATTGGGAGGTTATTCCTGCCCCCCTGCATCTCCGGTGGTTTTCTTTTCAGTTCCCAAATTTTCTAAAATGCCCGCCGTGCAATGAACGCTTTTTGCGTCACGAGCGCCGCCGTCATTTTGTGAGCCCTGATGCGTGCGCATGCACGGTCTTCTTTTTCAGTCAGATGCCGTCACGCCGGAGGGGGCATAAAGTGGGGATTTCCCCGCTACCTTCTGGCATTCCTTCCTTCCTGTTATTATGCATATTTCCGGACATGAACATTTATTGTTTATTCGTTTTTCATTTTATAGTCGATCAGATGCCACACTATATCTCCTGAAGAAGCTTTAGAAAGCGAAACATGTCGAGAAAGTGGTATTAAGCTCTGTATCATATCTGTATAGATTAATCTCGGAAATATATCAGTTTTGTTGTTTCATGTCTGTCCTTTTTAAAAAAAAGATTTTTTAAGATTTATTAATAAAGTATATATTTTTTTATTCTTGCTATTTTTCATCTTGTCCATTGAGCACCCTTAAAGTTCTGTGGCTTCTTTGGAGGCCTCAAGTCCCTCTTTTTTCAATTTGAATGGTATACCCTGGCCAATGGAGGATTATGATGTACTATTTACTTGTTCATGCCTTGTTGTTATGTAAGTTATTTCAATATATACTGCGATTGATTAATTTTTACGATTTATGTATGCAATACTGTTCTTTATGCCATGTCGATCATTGGTCTCAATAAACATACATATGTTTGGACTTATGTGAATTTGATTAGTCCCACCATGCATGCCTCATTCAAAGTCCCAACCTCCCTCCTCTTATGTACGCAATAGGGATGGGGGCGTGAACCTTTCCTCATGTTCCATTCAAAGTCCCAGGTTCGTCCTTTCCCCCACTTTTTCCCCCAATAGCTCCAATAGGGATGAGCCTGATGTTTAAGTCAAACGTAAGTTCGACTTGAACATCAGGTGTTCGCCTGTTTGCCGAATAGCGAACAATTTGGGGTGTTCACGGCAAATTCGAACGCCACGGAACACCCTTTAAAAGTCTATGGGAGAAATCAAAAGTGCTAATTTTAAAGGCTTATATGCATGGTATTGTCATAAAAAGTGTTTGGGGACCTGGGTACTGCCCCTGGGGACATGTATCAATGCAAAAAAAAGTTTTAAAAACAGACGTTTTTTCGGGAGCAGTGATTTGAATAATGCTTAAAGTGAAACAATAAAAGTGAAATATTCCTTTAAATTTCATACCTGGGGGGTGTCTATAGTATGCCTGTAAACTGGCGCATATTTCCCATGTTTTAACAGTCCCTGCACAAAATGACATTTCTAAAGCAAAAAAAGTCATTTAAAAGTACTTGCAGCTATAATGATTGTCGATCCCGGCAATACCCATAAAAGCCATTGAAAAAAATGGCATGGGATTCCCACATAGTCCATTACCAGGCCCTTTGGTATGAATATTAAAGGGAACCTCGAACCAAAATTTTTTTAAAAATTGCGTGGTGGTACCCCCAAATTCCATACCAGGCCCTTCAGGTCTGGTATGGATATTAAGGGGAAACCTGCGGCAAATTTTTTTTTAAAAATAGCGTGGGGGTCCCCCTCAAAATTCATACCAGACCCTTCAGGTCTGGTATGGATTTTAAGGGGAACCCCACTCCAAAATTTAAAAAAAATGACGTGGGGGTCCCCCCAAAAATCCATACCAGACCCTTATGCGAGCATGCAACCTGTCAGGCCGCAGGAAAAGAGGGTGGGACAAAAGAGCGCCCCCCCTCCTGAACCATACCAGGCCACATGCCCGCAACATGGGCAGGGTGCTTTGGGGTAGCCCCCCAAAGCACCTTGTCCCCATGTTGATGGGGACAAGGGCCTCATCCCCACAACCTTTGCCCGGTGGTTGTGGGGGTCTGCGGGCGGGGGGCTTATCGGAATCTGGAAGCCCCCTTTAACAAGGGGACCACTAGATCCCGGCCTCCCCCCTGTGTGAAATGGTAACGGGGTACAAAAAAGTGTGAAGATGGTAAAAGGGACATGACACGGCTTGGGACAAGTCCTTTATTAAAAAATAAAAAAATATGGACCGAGAAAAAAAAAACCCTGCACGCTGCCATCGATCCGCCTCCATGGGAGGCACCCACCGTAATGACCTTCCTTTCAGGTGACAGTTCTTTTATAACTGAGGGCAGTTATAAAAGAACTGTCACCTGAAAGGAAGGTCATTACGGTGGGTGCCTCCCATGGAGGCGGATCGGTGGCAGCGTGCAGGGTTTTTTTTTTCTCGGTCCATATTTTTTTATTTTTTAATAAAGGACTTGTCCCAAGCCGTGTCATGTCCCTTTTACCATCTTCACACTTTTTTGTACCCCGTTACCATTTCACACAGGGGGGGAGGCCAGGATCTGGGGGTCCCCTTGTTAAAGGGGGCTTCCAGATTCCGATAAGCCCCCCGCCCGCAGACCCCCAAAACCACCGGGCAAGGGTTGTGGGGATGAGGCCCTTGTCCCCATCAACATGGGGACAAGGTGCTTTCGGGGGGCTACCCCAAAGCACCCTCTCCATGTTGAGGGCACGTGGCCTGGTACAGTTCAGGAGGGGGGCGCTCTCTCATCCTCCCTCTTTTCCTGTGGCCTGCCAGGTTGCGTGCTTGGATAAGGGTCTGGTATGGACCTTTGGGGGGACCCCACGCCATTTTAAAAAAAATTTTGGCACAGGGTTCCCCTTAAAATCCATACCAGTCCCTTCAGGTCTGGTATGGATTTTGAGGAAGACCCCCACGCCATTTTTTAAAAAAAATTTGGCGTGGGGTTCCCCTTAATATCCATACCAGACCTGAAGGGCCTGGTATGGAATTTGGGGGGACCACCACGCAATTTTTAAAAAATTTTGGTTCAGGGTTCCCCTTAATATTCATACCAGACCCAAAGGGCCTGGTAGTGGAATGTGGGGGAATCCCATGCCTTTTTTTGAATGACTTTTATGTGTATTGCCGGGACCAACAATTCATTATAGCCGCAAGTACTTTTAAATGACTTTTTAAATGACTGTTGTAAACATGGGAAACATGCGCCACTTTACAGGCATACTATAGACACCCCCCAGTTACGAAATTTAAAGGAATATTTCACTTTTATTGTTTCACTTTAAGCATTATTAAAATCACTGCTCCCGAAAAAACGGCCATTTTTAAAACTTTTTTTTGCATTGATACATGTCCACTGGGGCAGGACCCAGGTCCCCATACACTTTTTATGACAGCAACTTACATATAAGCCTTTAAAATTAGCACTTTTGATTATTCATGTTCGTTTCCCATAGACTTTAATGGTGTTCACGCATTCAAGCAAATTTTTTGCCTGTTCCCATGTTCTGCTGCCAACCGAACCGGGGGGTGTTCGGCTCATCCCTATTAAAGATAAATTTGGGGAATTTACAAAGACTGGTGCAGACATTTGAAACAGTTATGCATGCCGACCAATCATCTTCTAACTTTCCTTTTCAAAGCGTAACTAAACAAGCTGACACTAGAAGCTGATTGATTACAATGCATAGCTGCTCCAGATTTTGTTTGCCCCAGCCTTAGTGAATTTGCTCCGTGTTTTTATGGATGGTGTAAAATGGGGAGCCCAAGATCTACAGCCAGCCACTTATAAAAGTAAATAGTCTTATTGGTCTCTCAAAACAAGCAAACACAAATAGCTTTCTTCAGCAAAATAAAGGCAAAAAGGCAAACAGTCCATTGTCCTGGCATGAAAAATACACAGATTGGCTCACCACTAGTATCTTGGTCCCACACTTGGGATTAGAGTTCCTATCTATCTTGGGATGCAATACTCCACTCCATCTCATAGACACCTGTTGCTTTTCAAGCCTCCCTTGCAGGGACCTTTTGGGACCAATGTCCTTGTAACCAGGGTTTGGAGGGTTTTCTCCATCCAAAGTCTCTGCAAGCCTTCAAATTCCAGGACCCAAATAAAGAATTATCAACCCAGTGAGCACCAAAATCAGTCCTCTGCTCTCTGACCAGACTAGCCCAGAACCCCTCACCCTACATGGGTGAGAACCCCTAAGTTTTAAAAATGTCCCTTGAACTCTCCCTTAAAGGGACCACAACCCAAATAGTGGGGGAATGTATCTCCTGTCCAGGACCCATCGCTTGCATGCTGTACAATGGGGTAAGGGTATTAGGAGTATAGTATTCATAATTTGTCAGCATTTGTGTGCTATAAACAGTTAAGAAACCTTTGTGCCCTTCTTAGCTTCCTTTACTACAGTAATAAACCTCACTGTCAAAGTGGAGGAGGTGGTGGGGAATTGTTTCAGCTTATGAATATTAGGATTTGAAATGCTGGTATCATGTGACAAGAGTGGCCATGAAGCTAGAAAGAAGGTTGGTATGTACACATTTTAAAACAATGGTGGAGGGCTCCAAGCAGAGTGGCAAAAAAAATGGTGCTTCTCAACTTATAGTTTGATTTTAATGGTTAGTCTACAGACTAAAATTTACAAAAAGCTCACTCCCCATTTTGTGTTTAATCTTTTTAATAAAGTTTACAAATGTATGCAACAAAAAGTTACAAAGCCCCACAGGTGTAAGACAAAATTCCACTCCCCATTTTAGACTAAGGAATAGCAGTGCATGTAAAAGTGAACGTATGAGGATAGAGAGAGATATAGTATTTGCCATTGTTTTTAAAAGCTGCAGGCTCTAGGGATACCGTTCTTGTCTTAACTTCACTATCTAGGTATTGCAGGACTTCCACATGATCTAGACTTTATTTGCTGTATGCTTGCTCCAGGTTAGTGGCTTACTAGGTTGCGCCTAGTAGCAGTGGTCGTTTCCACATTGCTCTTCTCAAACCATTGATATTAATACAAAGATAAAAATAAAAAACAATACGATGGGACACCCTTCAACCTATAGAAGTGCAAAGATGAAGCACCTTTCCCTCTGGTGCTTTACATAGCAATTTTAACAATTTTGTAGTTGCGATCACTCAAACTCTCAACTCAAACTGATTCTAGATCAGAGGAGTGAAGAAATTTGATTGAATAGGGAGATTGAGTGACTGTCGGTACACTAATCTCTAATCCTTGTTGTGTTTGACATGATGACTTTAGTTGAGATAGATACCAGTTCTGACACAATAGAGTACATTATCCTCTTGCCGACCAGCCGCCATCATTATACTGCGGCAGGTTGGCACGTTCCCGCGAGCCGTCGTAACTGTACGTCGGCTCTTTAAGCAGGAATAGCAGGCGACCACTGCACTGCGCGTGGCCGGCGGTCGCAATGACAGGCACGAGAGCTAGAACAGGGACATGTGTGTAAACACAAAAATCCCTGTTATGTGAGGAGAGGAGAGACAGATCATGTGTTCCTACTAGCTAGGGACAACGATCTGTCATCTCTTCTAGTCAGTTCCTTCCCCCTACAGTTAGAACACACACGAGGGAACACAGTTAACCCCTTGATCGCCCCCTAGTGTTAACCCCTTCCCTGCCAGTGACATTTACACAGTAATCAGTGCATTTTTATAGCACTGATCACTGTATAAATGTCAATGGTCCCAAAAATGTGTTAAAAGTCTGTTCTGTCCGCTATAATGTCGCAGTCCCGATACAAATCGCAGATCACTGCCATTAATAGTAAAAACTAAATAATAATAAAAATGCCATAAAAATGCCAGAAATATTTCCCATAGTTTGTAAATGCTATAACTTTTGTGCAAATCAATCAATATACGCTAATTGCTATTTTTATTACCAAAAATATGTAGAAGAATGCATATTGGCCTAAGCTGAGGAGAAAATTTGCTTTTTTTAAAAACAATTGGGGATATGTATTATAGCAAAAAGTAGAAAATATTGTGTTTTTTTCAAAATTGTCACTCTTTTTTTGTTTATAGCGCAAAAAATAAAAACGACAGAGGTGATCAAATAGTACCAAAAGAAAGCTTTATTTGGGGGAAAAAAAGGACGTCAATTTTGTTTGGGTACAACATTGCACGACTGCACAATTGTCAGTTAAAGCGACGCAGTGCCGTATCGCAAAAAACGGCCTGGTCATTAAGCAGGCAAATCTTCGGGGTCTGAAGTGGTTAAACATGAATAGGAGTAATGACGTTTTCTCCTTTCTTTTTCATACCAAATGTCAGTGCTATTTTTATATTAATATATACATTTATTTATACTGAATGTAAGGGAATACTGTACATGGTCAATTAACAAAGTTATCTCTGTAAGCTCACACTCAGGTGAGCTTACAGAGACAAACTAAGACGAATTTGGGTGGAACGTTTTTGTTGTTAGGAGGAAATTTGGGCACATGGAGGAAATACAAACAAACTCAGAGACACAGTTTTATATATTTTTTTTACATATATGCCAAATTGGCCATACTTCTCTTTTAAAGGCAGATAGAGAGGGTAGTGATGTTTTTTTTTTAAGCTGGTTTACTGCTTGCAAAATATAAGTAAATTGTTTAATGTCCATATTGTGGGCACAAGTGTATGAGTTGCAGTCAGATAGAATCTAATCGATATGGGCACCCTAAGAACCTTTAGAGAGCTTACAGTTTGCGTAGCTGATAATTGCAAGTGGTAAATGGGCAATATTCATTTGCAACGTTTAATATACAGTATTTACCTGATTAAAAAGCTAATGTATTTCTGAACTTAATAAATAAATAAATATATTTTCAACATTATACATTACCTTTAACTAATTGTAGGCCTTCTTTATGGACAAGATATTTTTTATTTTACACGGAATTATGTATGTGCTGTTTATAATAAAATATTGTAAAATACCTACAGTATATTTCATATATTTTTAAAAAGGTAGTGCTCATATAGTAAACTCTCTGAGTTTTAGCCATAGAGTAACAAAGTACACTGTCATTTCTCCTGCCACAGCCATATGAGAACTTTTATCATTTTCTGATGGAATCAGTGTCTTAATTTTCAGTATGTAAACTTCATCAAGCAATTAGACCATATTAAGTTTCTTAGTGCTGTGACTGAAAGGTATAATTGCAATTCCTCAATGTAACTACGCATGGAATGTAGGAAACATTATTGACGACTATTAATTATGTTGTAACATAATTCACTAATGTCCTAAGACTCATTATTATGTCACAACAAAAAAGAAATTAAGTAGCACTTTTTCATTTTTGTACAATTCTTAAAACATGGTTGTTAATTTTCCAAATTAGAGCTCACAGATTTTGATGAGCATTCAAGATGTTTTTCTATTACATATCTCTGGTATGCTTAAGGTGGCAATTCATGCTAAGATAAAGTCTGCTAGGGAGGCATGACCTGGAGCATGAAGGGGATGTGTTCTGAAAGAGCTCTGAGAGAAAAGTTTATCTCAGCTTAGATTAGTCTCTGTATTACTGAGAAAATTGAGTACTGTCCGTGATACTTTTTTTATTTGCACTAGCATACAATTTTTCAGGACAAGCTTTCGAGGTATGTCCCCTTCTTCAAGGTCCAAGCAGTACTGATTCACAAATTTTTAAGCAGAATGTTAAAAAAAAAAAAAACCCACATCTCTGAGGGAAAGGAGAGAGAAAAAAAGAGAAAAACAAACATACAAATCAATGGTAATAAAGATAGCAGCAGAGTTAGTGAGATAAGACAGAGGGGATGATAGTCACAGAGGGGGTCGTAAAACTTTAGTATAATGGGTAAGGAAACCAATATCTAAATTCTGCCATTATTTTTTTTTTTTTTTTATTTTATTTTTTTTTTTTATTGCCACATCAGTTAACTTTTATCCCGAGACTATTTTCAGAGTGATGTTCATATATGTCTCTAATCCAGTCACATCATTATGGCCTTTCCAAGTTTACTCCTTTTTTTTTTTTTTTTTTTAAATATAACTTTAGGTATTGTTACAGTATACAATACAGCATATATATAATTGTATCAGTGTCGTATTACTACTATGCGTATAATGTATTGATGCTTTTCTTTCTAAAGGTCCCGCCCCCCCACCCTCCTGTGACCCCCCCCCCACCCTCCTATAACCCCCCCCTTTAAACCCCTATAATTCCAAAGCACGTCCGGTGGACAACGTAGGGTCGTGCGTTATTCTCTCTCGGCTCTAGGCTCTAAGCTGCTCCTAGCTCAGCCTCTCCCCATTAATAGGGAGACGGATATTCTCAGCACTAGGGTAGCACTGTTGACGGGCAAGGCATTGTTTGAACCCACAGGTTCCACATTCTTGCAAACTTATTATAATTGCCAGACCTAGTGTAGAATGTTCTTTCGCTCCACACTGTGGAGTTGACGGCTCCTATCCACTCTTCCGGGGTGGGAGGGGTCCTAGATTGCCAAGACTGTGCAATTAGTTTTCTAGCTTGGAATAGACACCTTGCTACCGCTACCCCCGTGCTACTGTCTCTCAGTCCGCTTATAACATATCCCAGCACACAGATCTTAGGGTCTAGCTCTAGATTAACTATAAACGTGGTGTTTATTTTCTTTAGGATCTCGGACCAGTACCTGACTAGTTTTGGGCACCTCCAGAACATGTGGATCAAGTCGCCTGTTCTTCTACATCTAGGGCATTCGTCATTAGTTCGGCGACCAAACATAAAGAGCTTTTTTGGTGTATAGTAGGATCTGTGCAGCAGCATCAGATGGGAGGCCTTTTGTGAGGGAGAGACCGACACCTCTGGTCCCAGTTCCAGAATCCTTTTCCATTGTGTGTCTGTTATCTCCCCCACATCAGCCGCCCACCTATCTCTACCCCCCGAAGAGCCCGCCTGCGTATTTGTTTTCTTTATTAGCTGAGTATATATCTCTGTGGTTAACCCCTTGAAGGTCTCTGATTTGATTATTGTTTGTAGTAGTGGGATCTTGCACCATGTGGGAGGTTGCCTTCAAAACTGCTTTCCCAAAGCGTGTCTAATCTGTAGGTAACTATAGGATGCACAATTTGGCAGCCCGTACTCTTGCCGCAGTTCCTCGAAAGGCTTCAGGGTGTCCCCCTCATATATCTGTATCAACCGACATATCCCATTCCTCTCCCAATGCTTATTCCTATCAACAGGTAGTAATTCCTGCAAGTTCTTGTTGTTCCAGATTGGTGAATATTCTGAGATTCCCTTATACCCCATTATTCGCTTGGCAGTCTGCCAAACCCTGGAGATCATTTTAAGTGTCGGGATCTCTCTTTGTAATGAGTCTGCCTCCAGCGCTTCAACTAGTGAACTATGTGGGCTTCCCTGTAGGATAGCCTGGGCGCTCTTGCTTCCCCCTCCATCGATGGCGCATCCCCCAAGTTGCTGTAGCTGGGCTGCCAGGAAGTAGGTAAACGGGTGGGGGACCCCCAGTCCCCCCTCCGTGACGGGGCACTGCAGTTTTTTTAGGCCTATCCTGGCCTGCCCTTTTTTCCAAATTAATTCCCTAAAAAGGGATTGGGTTTTATGGAACCACTTCTCCCCAATCCACACTGGGGAGTTGTGGAGCAAATATAACAACTGAGGCAGCCATACCATTTTGATCAGATTGGCCCGGCCTGCCACGGAAAGGGGGAGTCTACTCCAAATATCGCATTTTTTTCTAAATTTTAATAGGAGAGGGACCAAGTTGTCCTCAATAAACGCACCGGGATCCTTGGACAACACGACACCAAGGTACTTCATTTTCCCCGTGACTCTCAATTGGGGCAAGCTCGTTAGGATAGAATTGGCCAATGGGTCGACCAGCAGGAGCGATGATTTCTCCCAATTGATGGTCAATCCTGAGAATTTTCCGAAGTCCTTCACCAGGTGCATTACTTCCTCCAATGAGGAGGTCGTATCCCCGAGGAAAAATAGGACATCGTCCGCAAAAAGGGCTATTCTCTCCTCCTCGCCCTTCCTGTGGAAACCCTGCAATTCAGATGATGATCTCACCGCTCCAGCCAATGGCTCCATGGCCAAGACAAACAACAAAGGGGACAAAGGGCAACCCTGTCTATTCCCTCTTTCGAGGGGGAAGCTTTCCGAGTAGTCATTATTTATCTTGAGTCTTGCCTTTGGGTGATTATATAGGATTTTTAACCAGCTAATAAATACGGGGCCAAATCCAAACCTCTCTAGTACCCACCAGAGGTATTCCCACTCCAGGCTATCGAAGGCCTTGGCGGTGTCCAAAGACAATATGGCTCTAGACCCCGCATTCTCCGCTGGGACCTGGAGGTTCAGATACGCCCTTCTGATATTGATGCTGGTAGACCGACCAGGGATAAACCCCGATTGGTCTGGGTGTACAAGTTTTGCAATGCACTTGTTTAACCTGGACGCCAACACCCTTGCTACGATCTTGGCGTCCGAACACAACAATGATATCGGCCTATATGAGGTGACTTCCAGTTGGTCTTTCCCCTCTTTTGGTATCACCACTATGTCAGCCTCCAACATTGATGGGGGTAGCCTTCCGTCCCTTGTCGTCTGTTCCAGTACTTTTAAAAGCTCCGGGAGTAAAACCTCCCCGTACTTCCTGTAGATTTCCAATGGCAAGCCGTCCGGGCCAGGAGATTTCTGGCCTGACAGCTCTGCGACAGCCTTTTGCAACTCCTCCAGAGTCAGGGGAGACTCCATCTCACTCCTGTCCCCCTCCGAGAGCACAGGCAAAGCTACCCCCTCCAGAAATCTATCCATATTGCGCCGGTCCGACCTATACAAGTCCTTATAAAACGTGGAAAAGGTTTCTAGGACCTCGGCGGGGTCTGAAGTAATCTCTCCAGCCGGCGTCCTAATTGAAAAAATGGCCGATGGGGATAGGTTAGACTTGGTTATAAGTGCCAACATCCGACCTACTTTCTCCCCTTCGCCATAGTAATTTTGTTTCTGGAAGAGTCTTTTATTTTCTGTTCTTCTATTAATTAACTCTCTGTACTCTTGTTGTCTACTGAGCCATACCTCCTGTTTTTCAGGGGTTGGGTCCGCCACGTATTGTGCTTCTGATTCCATGGCTTCCCTGCTGGCTCTCGCCTCCCATTCCCTTGACATTTTCTTTACTGTGACGACCTGCTGGTGAAGCAGTCCCCTAAGGAATGCTTTTAAATGTTACAAACTCTTTTAATTTAGATGTGACTTCTTCTGGGCTGCTTATTAAGTCCAACCATAGTGGCTTTATTGTCCACCTTTTCCGATTGGGTTTGATGCTTAAATTCAGAATCAAGGTCAGAGGAGAATGATCTGAAATACCCCTCGGCTTATACTCTATATTCCCTATTAGTTGCAAAGCCTCATTGTTGCCTACTGCCATATCTATACGCGAGAGAGTAGAGTGTGATCCTGAATAGCAGGAATACTGCCGAGTTTTTGGATTATGGGATCTCCATAGGTCACACCACCCAACCTCTGCCAGGAGTTGGCCTAACCGGCCCTCCGATAGCCTTTCCGCCCGGTTCATAGGCGGAAACCGGTCCATTTTATTATTCAAAACTGCATTGAAATCTCCCACCAGTATTATCGGTACGTCTAACTTGCTTTCCACAAATTCCAACAGATCTAAGATGGTCTCTGTTTTAAACGGAGGAGGAATATAAATGTTTGCTATTACTAGAGGCTTATTTTCCACAACGCAGCTGAAGAAAACATAGCGTCCCAACGTGTCAATTCTGGCTTCCCTGCAGGAAAACGAGATACTTCTCCCCACCAATATGCTCACCCCTCTTGAATACGAAGTGTAAACTGAGTGGTACTGTTCTTGAAATTTGTGGTTCCGAACATGTAGTTTAGTGTCATTAGTAAGGTGGGTTTCCTGCAGGCAAGCCAGCTCAATGCCGTAGGCTTCCAATGCCGTGAAAACTGCTGCCCTTTTGGCAGGATCAGCCATGCCCCTGATGTTCCAGGAGCCTATCTTTAGCGTTTTAAAAGGCATCTAGAAAAAGAAGGCAAGGAAAATAACAAGAAAAGCCAAAAAAAAAGAAAAGGGAAAAAATGCCGAAGAAGAAAAAAAGAAAGGGCAATTCCTTAGTGAATTTGTGAATACCAAATTGGTCGTGGACGCTGTGATTGTGTTGACCAAAGAAAAGAGAGGGAAAAAAAAAAAAAAAGAAGAAGGAATAATAGATAGATAAAGTGGAGAAGGGCAGGGGGCCCCCACGTCCAGGGACCCCCCCCCCCCACATTTCCTAACTGCGAATGCAAACCACCTGTGCTGATATACTTTGCTTTTGCTATTGTGAACCCACCCTTCGTAGCTCTGTGTACCTTACAATCACCCCTTTGCCTAACCCTATGACTCGCTGTAAGCCCCCCTCCCCCCCCACCCTCTCCTTTATACAACCCCCTTCTTGCCGCCCTTCTTCGTGACCCCCCCTCCTGCCTAATTAGGCTAGCCCTAGGGGCTGTGCTTGTGACCTTTTTCCCCCCGCCCAACCACACAAAAAATACCTCCCCACACATGCGCTGAAAAAATACATTGTGACTCACTACCACACTCATCCCCCCCCCCCTTCCATGACCCTCCTCCAAACCCCCAATACAACGCTTGAAACAAACAAAACTAGTGGAGTCATGTTTTTCATCCGTGCTTCCGTCTCGCATACCCCCCCCCTTCCCCCCTCCTCCGTGCCAACTGCTCATTATTGTGAGAAAGGAGAAAAAGAGAAAAAAAAAAAAAAATCGCACCTTCCTCCTTTCCTATCCAAATTTAAATAGCCTTGTTTAACCCCTAACTCTGCAGGTCCGCTTTGTTATCCTCCAGCCACCTTGTTACCCCTGCTGTTGTACCAAAAAAATGGGTGGTCCCTAAGGCAGTGACGCGTAACCGTGCAGGATACAGCAGAGCATATTCTATTTTATAAGTCCGTAGATTACGCTTAATGTCCCTGAATTCTGCTCTCCGCTTCTGGAGGTCCGGGGAGTAGTCAGGGAAGAATGAAATTCTGACTCCGTTGTACAGGATCTCCCCCAGCTCCCTAGCCCTACGCATCAATGTCACCTTGTCTCTAAAGTTAAAGAGCTTCATTATTATTGGCCTAGGATGCCCCCCTGACAGTGAGGCCCTGGTTGGCACCCTGTGGGCTCTTTCAATGGCGAAGAGGTGAGAGAAGGTTTCCGTCCCGAATATTCCCTTGAGCCATTTCTCCAAGAATTCCTCCGGGTGGGGGCCCTCACACCGCTCCGGCAGGCCTACCACCCTCACGTTGTTCCTGCGGGACCTATTTTCAATTTCCTCCATTTTAACTTTATGCAAACCCATCTGTGTTTTCAATGCCTTGAGCTCTTGCTTCAGTGGGGTTAGTTCATCCTCAGCCTGGCTAACTCTCTCCTCCAGAGCAGTAGTTCTGGCAGTAGTCCTTTGCAGTTCTTGGCTTACTCTAATTAGTTCTTCCTTTAGTCCCGTCAGCTGGTCGCACAAGTCACTTAGGGAAGCCCTACAGGAGTTGACGGCACATAGGACATCTTTTAGTGTGGGTTCCGCTTCTGCTGGTGCGTCTTGCGCAGCAGCATTGTTAATTGCTAATCCCGCAGGCTCACCCGCGGAGCTTTTACCGCTCATTGTTTTTATTGTGTGCATTGCTGCTGGTCCTTTTCCGAGGCTCTTCCTGTCCCCTGAACCCCCCGCGTGCGATCTGTCCTGCTGCTGCTGGTTGTTTTTAGATGGTGATGAGGTGGAGGGGTGCGCAAATTTTTCCAGTCTGGCCGCTGCGGCAGCTGCTGCCTGGTTCACCTTTTCTATTGAGGTACGGGTCATTTGGGAACTAGTATTGTCCTGCTGTTGCAGTTCCTCGCCCTTTTTTCTAGTCATGGCTATTTATGTAAGCAAGGGGGAGTATATAGAAGAGACGAGCCGCTCGTGGGATTGGTGTCTACCCCCCCTCTCCTCGCCCCTCTCTTCACCTTTCCCTTACTCTACCTCCCTTCCCTCAGTATTATCTCAGCCCCAGCAGTGCCCTTCTGATTTGCAGCTGTCGCTAGACTAATTGCCCGGTTTAAAATAGCCGGTATTTCAGCTCTATTGAGGTTGTGTAGTGTGGCAAAAGGTTAGTGACTTTCACATTAATGCAGCCCTCCACCAGCCATCAAAGGGGTATCTTCTCCCTGGTGGACACAAATCAGTGTGTGCCAGTGTGTCAGGCTGCCCAAGCCTGCCAGGACCTGAGGGCTGTTCGTTAAGTGACAGTGTAGCCGGCTGCCTGGGCCCTCCCATACCTCCACCCCCCCTCGTCCGTGGCAGTAGGCTAGTCCTTGGAGAGAGGCAGTCCGCCTCTGAGTTAATCTGCAGGGGTTGGTACCTTGGTGCTGCCAGGGCCTGGGCAGTACAGGGACGCTTCTAGAGGCGATTCCTCACGCTGATGGCGCACGCTGTCCCCGCCGCCTCTTCCTGTTTAAGCCGTTGCCCGGGTAACCTAGCCCGAGCTCCACCTCGCCGCTCCGAGGGTTCTTATCCACGTCCTTTCCCGAGCGGCTGTACCGAAGCACCGCCGGCACACTCCGGGCTGGGCGGCGATGGAAGAGCCAGGCAGCCAGGCAGGCGCGAACGCTGCGGGGGAAGGGAGGCTCACACAGCCGGGCCAGAGCACCAAGATAGTTCCGGTGAGCACGGAGGCATCGGGCTGGGGGAAGCTCACTCGCCCCTCCTCTCACTCCTGCATCCGGTCACGCCCCCCATTAGTGAGAGCAATAATTCTAGCACTAGACCTCCTCTGTCGCCATTATTTTTAGTGTCAAAAAGAATTATCATTCTGAGTTCAAACATTTTCCTTTCATGGATAGTTCTGAAATTCCCTTTAAGAACTAAAACATTGAGGTCTTCTATAGTGTGGTCCGGTTGTGAGAAGTGATGACCCACAGGTGTGCATAAACTGTCTTCTTTATGTTTCTTGATGGTATGTCTGTGCAAATTCATCCTCACTTGCAACTTCTGTCCTGTTTCACCAACATAAGATCCTTTGCTGCACCTTTTACATTGGATGAGGTACACAACATTACTGGAGGTACAGTTGTAAGATCCCATGATATTGAAGGTCCCATTTGTGTGTGTGACTTTTGGATAGATTCATTGATCTGGTTGCATAGTTTGCAGCATTTTTTTTATTGCAGGGTTTGCTTCCATTATTTGTGACTTCATAATCAGAGTGAAGTTTCCTGCTGATTAGTTTGTATCTGAGGTTGGGTGGTTGTCTGAAAGCCAATAATGGGGGTTGTTGGAATATTCCTTTCAGAGTTTCATCCTCTGTTATAATGGGTTGTAAATATTTGATTATCTTTTTGATCCCCTCAAGTGCTGGGTTGTATGTGGTGACTAGAGGTACTCGGTTATTTGTTTTTTTGGGTTTTCAAGGCAGTGTTTATGCTGTTGTTGATGGTTCTGTCTTTGTAACTTTTCTTATGGAAGGAGTCAGTGTTCTGAGATGTGTATTGCTGTCTTCTGGGTCTGAACAAATTCGGTGGTATCTGATGGCCTGGCTGTGTATGATGGCCCATTTAGTGTGTTGGGGTGAAAACTGGAACTGTGAAGATAGCTGCATTGGTCAGTCGGTTTTCTGTATATCTACGTGTGAAGCTTGTCATCCCTGATGTATACTGTAGTGTCTAGGAAGTTGACATGTGTGTTCGAATAATAGATAGATGGGTGAAAAGTGTTGATCAATGAGAAGAATTGGTTTAGATTTTCTTCACCTTCAGTCTATATCATGAAGATATCATCAATATAATGATAATATCTGTATGGCTTTTGTTGTATGCTGTTCAGGAATTTGTCCTCCAGGTCAGCCATAAATAAGTTTGCATATTGGGGTGCCATTTTGCTTCCCATAGCAGTACCCATACACTGGAGATAGATGTCATTATTGAAAGTGAAGTAGTTGTGTGTAAGAATTAATTTGATGAGCTGTGTCACATCCTCAGCAGTGTATTTTTTTTTTTTTAATTCCTTTATTTTATTATAAAGAAGGCATGGATAAATAGTCCAGTATAAAACAGGTCATACATTTTCATACATTAACATGTTTTGGATACGGTAGATTGAGATCATAGACCCAGATTAGGTTATCCACCAAACAAGTGGGGTAATACATGTGTGTTCCAGCCAACTATACATCATTCCTAAACATAATAAAGCAAGGTAGCCTACACTGGGCCTCCTTGCATAAGCCTTGCAACAGATCTTAAACAGTATCGATATATAATGTAATACTTAAAATATTTTAAGACAGATGTGTCTAATGCTGTACGAGTATGTATTTCCTGCTCACCGTGAATAACATACTCTCGTTAATTCGTTAACGCCGTCACTACGGCTACCTGGTGAGCTTATCAGAACAAAAGAACAGAAAAAAGAGGATATAGTAAAGAATAAGAGGGAAAGCGGGGAGAAGGAAAGACAAGAAAGGCTTAGGGAGGAGGGGGAGAAGAGATCAAGAAGGTGGTTGGAAGGGTATGGCTGCGACACCGCCCCCCATCGAACCCCTCTGCCAGACCCCAAAGGGGCAAGTACAGGTGCCTGTTTTAGTAATACCTACAGGGATGCCCTCTCAAGTAGGTTGGGTTTGTGCTTGTGCCAACTCCTGTAGATATGTGTTAGTACCAACAAAATATCTCCAGGGTCTCCACTTGTCCATAAATTGTTCCTCCTTGTTTTGTAGAGTTGCGGTCAGTTCCTCCATACGTAGGATACAGTTTACTTTCGAATACCACAGGACCCTGGTAGGTGGGAGGGGATCCCGCCATAATACGGGAATACAGGCTCTCGCTGCGTTCAGGAGTTGCATTGTCAAGGTTTTCTTGTATTTACGAGTAGATCTGGTGGTTAGGTGTAGAAGGCATGCAGCTGGGTTGTCTTTAAATTCGACCGAGGTCAAGCTTTGAATGGTCGAAGTCACCTCCTCCCAAAAGGGTCTCAGGACCGGACACGACCAAAAGACATGCAGCATATTTCCCACCTCTGTGCCACACCTCCAACATCTATCCGACAGTGTAGGTTTCATTTTGTGCAACATATATGGGACTCTATACCACCTGGTCAGGATTTTGTATCCCGATTCTTGATAATGGCTCGCAATCGAGGACTTGTGAGCCAAAGCCAAGATCTTCTCCCTTTGTTGTGTGGTAAACTGAGTCTCCAGGTCTCTTTCCCACTTCAATAAAAACTCTGGCCTCCCCCTGAGTAGTGAGGAGGCTATATAAAAATGAGAGTGCGTGTCTTATCGGTTCCCCGATTTACACAGAGATTCCAGAGGAGTGTGACCCCGTGGGACATAGGGAGCCTTCTGAAGAGTCTGCAGAAAGTGTCTAAGCTGGATGGTACTGAGGCTGTCTAATGGAGGTTCTGTGAATCTAGAGATGGTGGAAGAAGATGGAAGCTCCCCCTGGGGCCAAACCTCACCCAGAGACTGTTTCTCATAAGTAATTAATTGTCTCAATCTACGACTTGTAAGTCCGGGAGTAAAATCTGGGTTACCTATGATAGGTGTCAAGGGGGAAGGTAACGGTGATAGGTCTGTATTACGGAATATTTTCCTCGCTACCTGAAGGGTAGCTCCTATTAGCGGGTGAGTTTTCTGGTCTTCTGGAAGTGGGGACAAGAGCCACGGGGACGGGAGCAAGGGGATAGAGGAGTCCTCAATTTCCATTCCCACCCATTGTTTTGAATCTTTGTTGCAATGCCAATCAACAATCCTGGCAAGGTGTACAGCTCGGTAATACCGGGAGATGTCTGGGATACCGATGCCCCCCTTCTCCTTGGGTCTGGACAGTGTTTGCATGTTTATTCTGGGGGATTTATGAGACCAGATAAACTCCCTCACGATGGACTGTATTTGCTTAAAGAAGGTCATTGGCAGCTCTATCGGTAATGTTTGAAGTATGTATAAAACCCGGGGTAGGGCCGTCATTTTCAGGGCATTGCATCGCCCAAACCAGGTCAAAGTGAGTTTGTGCCAAGTCTGAAGGTCTATTTTCAGTCTCTGGAGTAAGGGTTGATAGTTACATGTGTACAGGTGTGCCAAGTCCGGAGTGATGTCCACCCCCAGGTAGCGGATAGATTTCTCCGCCCATCGAAACGGGAAGGATTTGCTCATATTTACTGCTTCCGCGGCTGATATTGTGATATTCAACACTGCGGACTTGGCACAGTTGACCTTGAAATTTGAAACTTCGCCATACAACCGCAGAGCTGCCAAGATGTTAGGTAATGAGATTCGTGGGTTGGAGACGAAGAAAATCAGATCGTCGGCGAAGGCTGCGATTTTGTGATGTCCGGAGGACTTCGTGATCCCAGTTATATTGGGATTCCTACGAATGCTACACAGGAACGGCTCAAGAGTCAAAATAAAAATCAGTGGAGACAGGGGGCACCCTTGTCTCATCCCGTTAGAAATGTCAAAAAAGTCTGACCGCCACTCATTGACCCTTACCGCCGCCGAGGGAGCCGAGTAGAGAGACGATATCCAGCCTCTCATGTTTGGGCCAACACCAATATGTTCCAGAGTGGCCCGCATAAAATGCCAGGCCACCCTGTCAAAAGCCTTTTCTGCATCTGTAGAAAGTAGCAGAAAAGGCTTCTTGACGGACCGCGCTTCGTGGATCAGGTTGAGGACTCTTATGGTATTGTCCCTTGTCTCCCTCAGCGGCACAAACCCTGCCTGGTCAAAGTGGATCAAATGTGGGATATGTGGCAGTATTCTTTGGAGAACAATTTAAGATCTACTTTTAGTAGAGCAATCGGGCGGTAATTACTGCAGTAGCTAGAATCTTTCCCCTCTTTTGGGATCAAAGAAATAAATGCCCGTAGGGAGTCTACCATATTGATGCCACCTTCTTTTAATGCGTTGTAGGCTTTCAGAAAATGTATCGATACGTTAGACCCAAAGGTCTGGTAGTAGGTCAGGGTGAAGCCATCCGGCCCGGGTGCCCTCCTGGGCTTCGTTTGAGCCAAGGCTAGTGAGAGTTCTTCAGGGGTGATGTCCGCCTCAAAGGAGTCTCCTACATCAGCTGGCAAAGTAGGCATACCCGAAGACCTGATGTATTCACCCGCTGCCACCTCCCTCTCTGTCAAAAGCCCAGCAGGTTCCCCCTTGTGTAAGTTATATAATTGTTTATAGTATGCAGCGAATTCATTAGCTATATCCCTGGAGGTGTGGACTGTAGATCTCTGTGAGGTCACTATAGAAGGAATGTAGGTGCGTTGTCTCGGGCCACGAAGTAGTCTGGCCAGCATGGTACCTGGCTTGTTAGAGAATTCAAACATGGACCTTCTAGCCCAGGCCAGATTTTGTACCGTTTTATGGTACAAGAGGTCTTTCAATTCACCCCTGGCCTTCAATAGAGCCTTGAGGTGTGTTTCCGCTAAAGACTTCTTGTGAAGTAGCTCGAGAGTCCGCACCTGGGAGATCAAAAGGTCAATCTGTTTAGTCCTTTCTCTTTTTTTCGCTGCCCCAATCCTAATTAATTCCCCTCTTATTACACATTTATGGGCCTCCCAAACTGTCATTGGAGACAGCGAGGGATCTATGTTTTCTGAGAAGTAGTTGGTCAGTGTCCTGCTTATCTCCTCACGTACCTCTGGGATTTGTAGTAGTGACTCGTTTAGTTTCCAAGTTGGAGAGGACCTGAGTTCTGTATCCCAGCACAGGGTCACGTGCGTGGGGGCATGGTCAGAGAGGGAAATGTAGTCAATCTGGGATGCGGTGACATACGGTAGATCTTTATGTTGGATCTGAAAGAAATCTATCCTGGAGTATGTACCATGCACCGCAGAAAAATAGGTAAAATCCCTCTCCCCAGGGTGCATGATCCTCCAGGGGTCAACCAACTGTAGATTGGTCAATTCTACCTTGAGTTTTTTAAGGTATGAAAAAGACAAATGAGATGCCCCTCTCGACACATCTAATAATGGTTCTGGAGCAAAATTGAAGTCTCCGCCCATCAGGAACAAACCCTCCCGGAAATCCAAGATTAAGGGAATGAGAGATCGCAAAAAAGACAGGTGGTCAGAATTAGGGAAATAGACGTTTACCAGGGTCACTGTGGTATTTCTGATTTTGCCTTTTAAGAGCAAGAATCCGCCAAGTGGGTCAGCTCTCTCTTCTAATAGCGTCCACGGCAGTGATCTGGCTATCAATATGCTGACCCCCTTAGATTTCGATAGAGGGGAGGGAGCATGGTATACATTGGGGAAGTCCCTGTTACGGAGTCTGGGGACTGCCGACTGTTTGAAATGCATTTCCTGAATGAGCGCCACCTGTGTGCGCGTTTTTTTGAGATCTGAAAGCAGTCTGGAGCGCTTTTCGGAAGTAGCTAGGCCTCTGACATTGAGGGAGGTAAATTTTATCTCCCCTCCAGAGTGTGAACCCGGAGGTCTTCTCGGGGGGGCCATGTCGGGCACCAATATCAAGTCGGGGAGGGTAAAAATAAATCGGAGAGGTATAGGGAAGGGATAAAAAAGAAAGGGGGGAGGGTTAATGAAAAGAAAAAGAAGGGGGTGAAAAAATCCATAAACAACTTGATTCTATGCTATAGAATCTTCAGATTGTGTGAATGCAACCACCTACAGTAAAATGTATATCACTTAAGAGAGCTATGTAATCCAACATTCCTAATACAGTAGAAGTTTAGCAACTATCGCTCTTGACAAGGAGCAAGAGGGTAAAAAACTAAACATGACTCCGTGCCTTTTTGAATTAGGGCCCCCCCTACCCCTCCACCTCATGTCCCACACAAAAAGGGAAAAAAGAAAAATAACAAAGGGTGTCAAAACTGCCCTCAATAAAACTGTGGAACAATGAGGTGGAGGTGCGGCGAGACTCCCCCGCAACATTTAAATCAAAACACCAATCCAAGGCACTTCATCTTTTCACGGAGGAGTAAAAAGTCCCTCCCGCATACATATACTATACCCCTGAAGCACCTTATGTCCTACTCATAAAACTCAGATTATGTCCTACTCATAAAACTCAGGTTTTTTTTTATGTGCGGTCAAAAAAGGATATCAGTGTGGTCTAGAATTCTGAGGACCATAGGAGTCCCCTTCTTGCTTCTCAGTAAGTAGCCTTCTGTGCCAGTGTGATCGATTAAGACTCCGGCGAGGTAGGATTGTCTCTTGGAGTTGTCCTGGATCTTGAGCGCCATTGTCGTCTGCTGGCTCTTTGAGGTCTTGGTGATATAGATCGCGAGCTGTTGAAGGTGATCGGGAAGTCCAACCAGTTGGGTATCGAGAACCCGGGGTTCGCCAGGAACCTGAACAAGTCCAGAAGTTGGTCTGGCCAACGCAGCACAAAGGAGTTGTTCCCTTTCAGTACGATCAAGTGGAAGGGGTGACCCCATCTGTAGGTAACTCCTGTCATTCTGATTGCTTCTAGCAATGGTCGTATTTGGCCTCTCATGCGCAGGGTAAGCCGCGATAGATCAGGGAAAAGTTGCACCGACGCCCCATCAAAGTCCAAGGGGCCCTGGGACCATGCCCTTCTCAGGATTTCTTCCTTAATTGTGTAATAGTGAACTCTCGCCAATATGTCTCTCGGTGCGAGATCCTCTCCTCCCCAAGGACCCTGCACACGGTGCACGCGGTCCAGTTCTAATTCCGCTGTAGGGGGCTTATCCAGTAGTCGATTGAATATGGCCACAATCGTTGCTCTGAGATCACCTCCTGAAGTGGCTTCAGGCAGGCCGCGCACTCTGATGTTGTTTCTCCTGCTGCGATTTTCGCCATCATCTATTGACAGTTGCATCAGGATCAGGCGCCTTTTATAATCCACATGAGCCTTTTCCATGTCTGACATTCTTGACTCCAGCAGAGAAGTAGATGTTTCTACCTCTGATACCCTGGAGTCTACAGTATCTATTCTCTGCTTTAGATCATGAATCTCTTTAGACAGGGTATTCACAATAGTAGCTGCAGATTCAGTGATGTCCTGTTTAGTGGGGAGGAGGGCGATTATCCCTTTCCAGCATTCAGGGAATGATTGCTCCTGGGTGTTAGCAGACTGTATGGATGAGCAGCTATCAGCCCCTGGGATTTCTGGGGACAGGATCGGGGAGTCCGGTCTGTTAGGAAGAGACCCATTACCTTGTGGGGCATTAGGGAGCCCCTTGCCTGTCTTCTTGAGCGATGCTGTGCCTGCATTGCCAGTGCGTGGCGGCGCCATCTTGGACTCCGGGGCCTGTGACGGAGTTGCCGACTTCCGTAGAAAATAGGCAGCAATGTCCACGGTTCTGTTAGCTGCGGGTGATCCCGGAGGTCTGTCTGTCATGGACATGTAGTTTTAAAGCCGGTACGTGCGCTAGGTCTGGTTCTCAGCCTAAACGAGGCACGGAGCTCCCAGGGAAAACAGCCTCACAGCGCCATTGCCAAGCCACGCCCCCTCAGCAGTGTATTTGTGGTTTGGTGAGGATGATAAGAATCTGTGACAGGCCGCCAACCCATCCTTGTGAGGGATGTTACTGTACAGAGATTCTGTTGCAGAGTGCGATTGCTAGGTGCAGCGGAGTCAATTCAGATCAGACGTTGTGGAGTAACAGGAACTGACTTCTTTATTGGAACATAACTGGCAAGAAGTACACAGATATCACCTCACATTGTAAGAAGAACACAGACAGGAAAAAGAAACCAACAAGTACAACACTATACACAGGAAATACAACATATCATAGAAAACTGCACAGCACAGCATACCACTGAGCATTAGCAACATCTAGTGTCCTGTTTGAGAACTGCAGTTAATAGGCTAAGCTGAAATCTGTTGTATCTCCAACACCCTTTCTCAACAGTTAAGGCTTAGTCTGTTAAACCTATCTTCTTTGTAAGCCTTGAATGTCTTTCAGCGGTCAGGGGCTTTGTAAGGATATCTGCTGTCATATCCTCGGTTGGGCAATAAAGTAACTCAAGAAGACCTTGCTCTTGAAGATCCCTAAGAAAGTGAAACTTCACATCAATGTGCTTGGTTCTTGAATTAACTCCTTCCATGTGCGCAAGTACAAGGCATCCTTGATCGTCCTCATAGATTTCTGTTGGTCCCAACTGTGGTTGACCCAAGTCTGTTAATAACTGTCTTAGCCATATAACTTCTTGGCTTGCCTGCGCTGCAGCAACATATTCTGCTTCAGTAGACAACAGTGTAGCAGAGAGTTGCTTTCTACTAGTCCAACTGATGGCACCACCTGACAGAAAGAATAAGTAGCCACTGGTAGATTTTCTGTCACTGGTGTCTCCTGCCCAGTCAGCATCCACATATCCTGTTAGGGTGATTTCATCACTTGCTGGTAACTTTAACTTGTAGTGCGAAGTCCCTTTCAGATAGTGAATGATTCGCTTTACAGCATTCCAGTCCTTTTTACTTGGCATCGAAACCTTTCTGCATAGGATTCCAACAGTTGCTGCAATGTCCGGCCTTGTAGCAGTAGTAAGGTACAGCAATTTCCCTATTGCTTTTCTGTATTGAGTATTAGTAGGTAATGGGTTATCTTGACAATTCATCTCCTTTTGGTAGTTGGTTTCCATGGGAGACTTTACCAGTTTGGCGTCTTCCATTCCAAATATTTCAATTATTTCTTGTATTTTGTGTCTTTGGTTCAGAAGAAAGCTGCCATCTTCCTCTCTCTCGATCTGGATACCGAGGTAATTCTTTATGTTGCCAAGATCTTTGGTGTCAAAGTGCTGATTTAGTTTTTTCAGTATTTCTGCTTCATCCCTTTCTTGCTCAAAACAAATCAGGATATCATCCACATAAATGAGCATATAGACCCATCAATTTGCCAATTTCTTTGTGTATAAGCAGGGGTCTGCTTTACTCCTTAGAAAGTTTTGATGTGTAAGCACTTCATTTATTTTTATATTCCAAGCCCTGGCTGCTTGCTTTAGACCATATATACTCCTGCGAAGTTTGCATACTAGGTCTGACCTTTGTTTGTCTTTGAATCCTGGCGGCTGTTCCATGTAAATTTCTTCTGTAGAAACGCGGTTTTCACATCAAAATGTTTCACTTGCATTTTCCTTATGGCGGATATTGTCAGTAAAGTCCGTATTGTAGTGTGCTTGACTACTGGTGCAAATGTCTCATCATAGTCCTCTCCGTATTTTTGAGAATAGCCCTTGGCTACTAGTCTTGCTTTGTACCGTTCAATTGTGCCATCTGCATTGTATTTCACTTTAAAAGTCCATTTACAGCCTATGGCTTTCCTTCCGGGTTGTAGTTCTGTAAGTGTCCATGTTTTGGTGTCATGCATGGATTTCATCTCTTCCTCAGCAGCCTTTATCCATTTACTTGCTTCTTGTTCTGGAAGTTGAGATATGTCTTCCCAGCTTGCAGGTTCGTTGATACTGGCAGTACTTGCTTTGTATGAGAGATGTATAGGTGGTTTACCTTTATTTTCTCTTGTTGAACATCTCGTTTTTGTGTCGGAGTCTTCTTGTTTCTGCTCTTCAGTGCTGGCTGAGTCTGCGCTTACTTCAACTGTTTGTTCGGAAGTTACAGAAATGGGCTGGTCAATGTCAGTTTGCTCTTCTATTCTCGTTTCTACTGTTGTCATTACATTGTCTCTTAAATCTTCAACAAAAGTTATGCTGTTGCTAATGGTAACCTTGTTGTTTTTGGGATTTAGGATTCTGTAACCCTTAACATTGTCCCTGTATCCAACGAAGATACCTTCAAACGCTCTGTTCTGGAGTTTGGTGCGTTTTTCTTCAGGTATGTAGATGAATGCTTTGCATCCAAAAACTCTTAGGTGTTTTACACTTGGCTTCTCATTGTGCCATAGTTCATATGGGGTTTTCTCCACTGTTCTGGAAAGAAGTCTGTTCTGCAAATATGTAGCTGTCATGGCTGCCTCACCCCAGTATTTTTGTGGTAGTCCAGAGTCTGTCAGCACACATCTGATCATTTCAGAGTTCTATTCTTTCTTTCAGCTACTCCATTTTGTTCTGGTGTATACTGGACTGTCTTTTGATGTTCTATTCCATTCTGTTTTAAGTACTCTTGTATCTTACTTCCTGTGAATTCACCTCCATTATCGCTCCGAAGTATGAGAGGCTTCCTCTGAAACTTGTTACTGGTCTTTGTTATATAGTCTTTTAATTTGTCGAAAACTTCACTCTTGTGTTGCATTAGGTAGGTGACTGTATATCTTGAATAGTCATCTATGAAAGTCACTATGTACCTGTTGCATAAAGGTGTGGGTGGGTTTAGAGGACCACACACGTCACTGTGAACTAAGTCAAGTGGTCTTGAAGCTCTCTTCTGACTGACTTTGGGAAGTGTTGCTCTTGTTGCTTTGGATTTAATGCAACATTTACACTTAACAGTAACTTGACAAGGGGATACTGTTAGATCCCTTGTCAGATTCCTCCTTTGTAGTTCTTGTATGCATTCTGGGTGTCTGTGACCTAGACGTCTGTGCCATATATGTATACAGTCATTGTGCTTGTGTGTACATAGTCTCACCTTTTCCTTCACTGTGTCGAGGTGATATAGATGATCATCCAGCTTGGCACTTGCTATTGTCTGTTTGCCGTTTAGAATAGAACACTTGTCACCTTGGAATTTTACAGTGAGTCCTGTGGCTGTTAGACGCTTCACAGATAAGAGTCCTCCTTCTAGATTAGGAACATAAAGCACATCTTTCACTGGTATGGCTAAATTGTGTCCCGCATCATCCGGACATACAAGGGTTCCATGCCCATGTCCTTCTGCATATATTTTGCTTCCATCTGCAAGATAAATAATTTCTTTGTTGTTCAGATCAAGTTCTGTGAAGAAACTTTTATCACTCGTCATGTGACTGGTTGCCCCGGAGTCGATGCACCAGCCTTGGCATCTGTTGTTGCCTGTCGTTTTAAATGTGGCATTCCAGTTTCCTTCCCATGGATCATTGATTATGGTTTTGACCTTTTTTTTAGCTTAAGAGGGACGCTGTCTCATTTGCTCTGCTTTCCATATAGTACAGTCTTTCTTTATGTGTCCCTGTTTGTGGCATCTGAAACACACTCTGGTCTCTTTCCTGTGTAACTTTGCATCTGTAACTTTAAGAGCGGTTCTGGTGTCGGTTTCTGTGGAGTCATGCACTAATTCCTTTCTTCTCTGATACTCATCTATGAGCCTGGTTTTTACAAATGCTAGCGTCAGATCTGTCTCAGGTCGTGTCTCCAGTGCATTGATTAGTGCAGTATATGTATCAGGCAAACTGCATAACAACATGGCTGCAGTGTGACTGTCTGTTATATTCTCCCCGACTGATCTGAGTTGCCCATGCAGTCTTTTCAGTACGTCCCACATGCCTTTCGCTGTGTCCTCATGACGTATATGAATGAGCTGATCATCCTCCACTAGTAAGCTTATGGTGGCCCATGCCTGTCTGTTTTTCTTGTCCCAGTCCTGATTATTATCCTGTGGCCTCTCTGTGGTGGTAACCTCCCACAAGTCATCTCTGGATAATACCATTTCCACTTTGAACGTCCATAACTGATAATTGTCATTGTTCAGCTTGGCCACTGAGAGTTTAAGCTCTGACTTTCCGGCCATTGTTTCCCTCCTTTATATACAAACAGTCTTACTTGTCTGTAGGAGATGTCACTGGAAACCTTCCTTCAGCCACACTGTCTTCCATTCAAGGCTTTGTTCTGCCTGGGCCGCACCTGGTTGTATGACTTTATCCGGACACTGGGCCCATAATCTGTTGCAGCGTGCGATTGCTAGGTGCAGCGGAGTCAATTCAGATCAGACGTTGTGGCGTAACAGGAACTGACTGCTTTATTGGAACATAACTGGCAAGAAGTACACAGATATCACCTCACGTTGTAAGAAGAACACAGACAGGAAAAAGAAACCAACAAGTACAACACTATACACAGGAAATACAACATATCATAGAAAACTGCACAGCACAGCATACCACTGAGAATTAGCGACATCTAGTGTCCTGTTTGAGAACTGCAGTTAATAGGCTAAACTGAAATCTGTTGTATCTCCAACAGATTCTACATCCATAGTAACTAGAAGTGTATTTGGTGGTAATTGCTGTATATTGTTAAGCTTGTTCAGAAAATCAGTGGTGTCTTGCAGTAAATTCGCAGTGTTCATGACTAAAGGTTTTAAAATGTTTTCTACAAGGCCTGAGATATGTTTGGTAAGTGTATTCATACTTGTTATAATGGGTCTGCCTGGATTTCCTGGCTTGTGAATTTTGGGCAGCATGTAGAAGTCTCCAATTTCTGGATTATCCGAAATTGCATTGATGAGTTCTGAATGTAGGTGGCTTGGTATTGTAGTCATGAACACTGCGAGTTTCCAGCAAGACACCACTGATTTTTTGAACAAGCTTAACAATATACAACAATTACCACCAAATACCTTTCTAGTAACTATGGATGTAGAATCTCTGTACAGTAACATCCCTCACAAGGATGGGTTGGCGGCATGTCACAGATTCTTATCATCCTCACCAAACCACAAAGACACTGCTGAGGATGTGACACAGCTCATCGAATTCATTTTTACACACAACTACTTCACTTTCAATAATGACATCTATCTCCAGTGTATGGGTACTGGTATGGGAAGCAAAGTGGCACCCCAATATGCAAACTTATTTATGGTTGACCTGGAGGACAAATTCCTGAACATCATACAACAAAAGCCATTCAGATATTATCGCTATATTGATGATATCTTCATGATATGGACTGAAGGTGAAGAAAATCTAAACCAATTCTTCTCATTGATCAACACTTTTCACCCATCTATCAAACTAAAAATGGATTATTCGAACACACATGTCAACTTCCTAGACACTATAGTATACATCAGGGATGACAAGCTTCACAATTCGATATACAGAAAACTGACTGACCGAAGCAGTTATCTTCCCAGTTCCAGTTTTCACCCCCAACACACTAAACGGGCCATCATACACAGCCAGGCCATCAGATACCACCAAATTTGTTCAGACCCAGAAGACAGAGATAAACATCTCAGAACACTGGAAGACTCCCTCCATAAGAAAGGTTACAAAGACAAAACCATCAACAACAGCATAAACACAGCCTTGAAAACCCGAAGAGAAAATCTCCTCCAATACACAGAGAAAAAAACAAATAACCGAGTACCTCTAGTCACCACATACAACCCAGCACTTGAAGGGATCAAAGAGATAACCAAAGATTTACAACCCATTATAACAGATGATGAAACTCTGAAAGGAATATTCCAACAACCCCCATTATTGGCTTTCAGACAACCACCCAACCTCAGACACAAACTAATCAGCAGGAAACTTCACTCTGATTATGAAGTCACAAATAATGGAAGCAAACCCTGCAATAAAAAACGCTGCAAACTATGCAACCAGATAAATCTATCCAAAAGTGTCACACACACAAATGGGACCTTCATTATCATTGGATCTTACAACTGTACCTCCAGTAATGTTGTATAACTCATCCAATGCAAAAGGTGCAGCAAAGGATCTTATGTTGGTGAAACAGGACAGAAGTTGCAAGTGAGGATGAATTTTCACAGACATACCATCAAAGAACATAAAGAAGACAGTTTATGCACACCTGTGGGACATCACTTCTCACAACCGGAGCACACTATAGAAGACCTCAATATTTTAGTTCTTAAAGGGAATTTCAGAACTATCCAGGAAAGGAAAACATTTGAACTAAGAATGATAATTTTTTTTGACACTAAAAATAATGGCCTGAATTTAAAAAATCGGGTTCCTTACCCATTATACTAAAGTTTTACGACCCCCTCTATGACTATCATTCCCCCCCTCCATTCTATAGCTCTCCCTCTGTCTTATCTCACTAACTCTGCTGCTATCTTTATTACCATTGATTTGTATGTGTTTGTTTTTCTCTTTTTTTTTCTCTCTCCTTTCCCTCAGAGATGTGTTTTTTTTTTTTAACATTCTGCTTAAAAGTTTGTGAATCAGTACTGCTTGGACCTTGAAGAAGGGGACATACCCTGAAAGTTTGTCCTGAAAAATTGTATGTTAGTGCAAATAAAAAAAGTATCACGGACAGTACTCAATTTTCTCTGTCACAATTGCACTAATACGGCTTACATCACACCAAGTATCTCTGTATTACTAAAATACAGGCAAAAGCTGGGGGGGGGGGGGGGGGGGATTTGGTGGAGGCAAAGCATCCTCCAAGTGCTTTAGAGGCATTCAGAGGTTAATCTGATGCATATGTGGTGGTCCTGCCAAAACCAAAAAAATACAGAGACTGTGAATATGCATATACAGTATACATTGATAAATTTGCTAACCCATTGTAAACCCAAAAAGTGTCTTTTGTATGCGTTATTAAGCATTTAATATTATATTTCTGGCAGCTAGAATAACCCAATATTAATAGGCTTATTTTTGGCATCAATGCAGTTCCCTCAGATTTGGTAAACAAAAAACTAAACTGGAGTATGATTAATGATCAGATGTCAAGCATAATACTTGATACACAAAATAAATCCGAATCAATTGTTCATAAATTCAATACAATGCCAACATGTAAGGTAGCTTATACTGCCTAATGCAGGGATCTCTACCCTTTTACCTTACCAATGTTCTCTTCTCTTTCCTTTCACCAGCCCACTTTTTAGGCTGGTTCAGCTGTTCTCTGCCTCCTTGGGAGATATTTGAACCCTGGTGTAGATACTTTTGGTCCCAGCTTTACGATTAAGGAAAATCTTCATTGCTCTGTTGGGTAGACAGGTAGTTAAATTAAAATATTGTTCATTTGTATGAATTAAAATATTGTTAATTGAAATATTGTTCATTTGTGTAAACCCGCAAATATTGATCTTTATTAACTTATTTATGAACACTGTTGCGTATAGATGTAACATGCTTTGAAACTGGTCGACGTATGATACAGTTCATCTGAATCTTTGAAATGTATATTATTGAAAAGTAACCTCTCTTTTTAAAAATAATGAAATTAAGTAATGAAATATAAAAACAAGTGGGTGGTTTCCCTACTAGAGATGAATGCACCAAGGCACTCTCAGCATCCAGGAACCTTTCAGTCCTATTCAAAACACAACTTTCTACATCATCCAAGATCCCTCCATTTATGATGGCACCCATCTCAGTGATAGTGGAATCACTAGGATAGTGGACAGTCGAACCATGCTTTTGAATAGATAACAAATCAAGTCCTCCATCAACAAGTACTGGCATAACCCACATACCCATTGATATCTGGAGGGCCCTGTCAGTAGCTAATATAGATCTGAAAGCAGATTTGTTACACTGTACAGATGATTGGAAGCAGTGGTGAGGGCAGAGAACAGACAAGACAAAGCCATCCTACAGATAAAGAGGATGGCAGACAGACACTCTGACTAACCATCTTACTACTGATAACTGCACCATAAAAAAAATCAAATAGAAGACTTAGACAACAGAGGCAGGGGTCATAACCTATAATCCTTGTGAATTGATAAACCCTTAGACTGCTACTTTCTATCCTGAAAGAATGAGGGATACTATGACATTGGCAATTTGCTTTCACCCTTACTGCTTCATATAATGGCAAACAGAATTCACAGTACCCTGAAGTCTTTCTGTCTTCTGCAGTAACTTGCCACTATCTCTTATAGATCTGCTGAAGTGGTACCAGGAGCTCCAGATTTCTACACCATTGGTGGCATGCTGTTCCCCTCCATATACTGTACATCTGCAGTTAAAACACCTCCAATGAGGAGCATCCTGGGGAGCCTCCTGATGAAGACTGTTTCAGCACCTAGCTCTGCTGCTGGCCAGCTAGCAGAAGGTGAACCCACAATCAGGACAAAACCTAATCTGTTTTAACTGCTTACAATTACTCATAGGTCACCAATCTCATTCTGCCTGTGCAAAGGGAGCGTATGTTGAAACACCTAAAGGGTGTGCTGTGAAGGAACCTGTCAACTTCCTTTGCAGAGGCTGTAAGTATACAGTCTCATGGACATCATGACATGGAGCCTGCTGTTGTTAAAAGGAGGATCAGTGGTTGGGGTGGCTGACTAGTGAGGCATTCCAGACAGTTTTCTCTACTTAGCACTATCCGCTGTCAGCACCTATTGGCAATGGCTGTAACATGGGGACATGAGAGGATCTTGGCACCCTTTCCATGGACAACTCCCTTAAATATTGGGTAACAAAAATGGACTACTAGCCAGAGCTTGCCAAGTATGCAATGAAACAGCTGGGATACCCTACAGCCAGTGAATGTGCATTCATTGTTGTCCAGGGCTTTGTGAAAGACAAGAGTTCATCTGTCCCTGGACACTGAGCCAATCCTGGATGAGCAACAACTAACAAGCTGCAGAATACGTTTTTTAAGGATTTTTTCACTAAAAGTAACTACTATAAGTACAGCCTATGCTTCTCCTTTCATGGATGAAGGCCTGAAATAAATCCCATCATTTGCCACCGTTACCATGCCCTGTCCTTATGAGCACACCCAGCCACCACTAATAACCTTGCAAAGAAGTACTTATGGATATGGACAACACACTCCAAAAAAAACGGGGAAGAAACCTTTTAAGAAACCTTTTAAAAAAACTTATAAAAATTGACAACAAAATGAAAGGAATCAAAGGGACAACAGAGCACCACCTTACCAGCAAGATTATTATGGAGGATATGGTAGAGCAACTATACCCACCTATAATAGATTTGATCCTATTAGGGATTGTCGTGGTCATTATTATGACAATTAACAATACTATTCTAACCAACAAGATTATAAAACACCACGTCCTTTTTTAGACAGAGAGAGGAGAGGCTACTCTCCTCGGAGACCACCACAAGACACAAACCGCTCACCCAGGAGACAACCTCAAGAAGATCGAACAAGAAGCACCCCAGAAGGAAGAGAGGACATAGAGCAGGAAAGAGACTCCAAACGAAAAAGAGAGTAGTTGGAGAAAATGTGGTGAATTTGAGTGGAATATCTATTATGACAGAAGAATTAGCAGTGTTGGATAAGGGCCTAAAACATGCTCCTGTAAAAAACCTCAACAAATTCAACACATATACAGGAATACAAAAGTATATAAGAAAGATTAACATCAAAAAATATATGATGAATAACCCTTGGAAAGCACAAAATATAACAACAGACACCTCTCAGACACCAGTACACAACACGTTACGTAACAATTCAGTATATAATCCACAAGTGCCCAATAACCAACATATAGAGGTCTTTAAAAATCTGGTTTTACAAGATTTGGAATCTCTAAAACTTAGGAAGGCTGCAGACCCTATACATATAAAAAAGGTATGAAACTATTGGCTGAGAGAAAAGAATAATTCGCCCAGCAGACAAGGGAGGTGCAATAGTACTACAATCTAAAGAACAATATTTAAATGAGCTAAATAGACAACTACATGATGAAACAACTTACATTAAACTACATGGGAATCCAACCACTAAATATAAGAAAGAGTTGGAACTTCTAGTGAATTTAGGAGTCAAGAAAGATATACTTAACCCAAAAGAATCAAAATATCTAATACCAGAAACTCGCAGAATTCCGATCATCTATACAGTCCCTAAAATTCATAAATGTAAAGAAAACCCACCAGGACGACCAATAGGTAATGGGATAGATTCCCTAACATCCAGAATGGGGCAGTATATAGATTTTTTCATACAACCAGCTGTCCAACAAACTCAAGCATACCTCAAGAACACTAAACATATACTACAACTTTTGGAAAGATTACCAGAGGGTAGAACATTACTGGCTACTGCGGACGTCACATCCCTCTATACGATAGTCCAACACCATGATGCATGTTCAGCCACTAAGTGGCTACTCAGGAAACATAGCACCTTAATGTATAAACAAAGAAAATACTTGATTAAGTGTCTTGACTTTTGCCTAAAGTGTAATTATTTTTGGCATAACCAATCCTATTACAAACAAGCAGTAGGAATTGCCATGGGTGCTAAATTTGCACCAGGAGTGGCAAATGCATTCATGGCACAGTGGGAGGAGACAGCGGTTTATACAAATACCCCTGCTGAACTTTCTTTGTATAAAAGGTATATAGATGACCTGGTTATAGTTTGGAATGGAGATAGAGATTCTCTTGAAACATTCTTAAACAAACTTAATGAGAATAATAAAAACCTCAACTTGGTATGGAAAATAGACGAAAAGGCAGTTGACTTCCTAGATTTGAATATTAGCCTGGAAGGATACAAAATAGTCACAAAAACCAAAGGGACAACTTATAAGAATAAGAAGAAACTGCACTAAAGAAGACGACTATAAGATCCAGGCTAAACAAATCAGAGAAAGATTCAAGATGAAGGGATATGATGGCCTATGGATAGACAAACAGATCCAACATGTCAATGAAATGGATAGGACAACCATGCTGTCTAACCTCCCTAAAAAGACATCTCAACATGAAGCACCTTCCCTTCTACTGGACTACAATATACAACATAAGGATGTAGCTAAACTTATTCAGAAACATTGGCACATCCTCAAGAATGAGAAGGACCTCAAGAAGATCCTGCCAGAAAGACCCAACATAGTCTATAAAAGAGCACCAACTATTAGAGACCTTATTGTGAAATCTGAAGTTGAACCTCCCCTTATACCCGCATACACATTTTTTTCTGGCAAAGGATTTCATCCTTGCTGGAACTGCTATGCGTGTCGACATTCACAGAAATACCAAGGAAAACGCAAAGAATTTACAGCTACTAATACAGGACAAACTTTCAATATCAAAGATTTTATAGGATGCCACACTGTGGGAGTAGTCTATGTTTTACAGTGTAGCTGCAATCTCCAATATGTAGGCCGAACAAAAAGGGCACTCAAAGTAAGAATACAGGAACATATCCAAAATATTAATTTAGGCTTCCCCAAACACAATGTTTTGAGACACGTCGCCCAGGTACATAATAAAGACCCCACACATCTCCAATTTTGGGGCATAGAAAAATATAAAAAGGCATGAAGGGGAAGCCATATGGTTAGGACTATCGGCCAAAAAGAATCCAAATGGATTCATACCATGCGGACCCTTGTACCTGGAGGCCCGAACGTGGAGTTCGACCTGAACTGTTTCTTGAGTAATTTTTAACCACTATCTAACTATAGAGTCATTTTAGGTCCACTTCACTCATATTTTTTATGTCTTCTCTCATCTTATTATTTTTTATTACTATTATTTTGTATGTCTACTCTCATGAAACAAATTTTAGGATATATTGTTTAGGATGTACACTTATAAATCTTTTCTTACAAGTAAGAATTTTAGATGTTTTTATTCTATTTATGCTATACCAATTGTCCCTATAAGAATACTCCTTATTGTCAATTCTTATTTTAATTCTAATTTTAATTATGTAAAATATTAGAAATATTTTTAACATTTGATATATCGGTAGATTTTTAGGGCACTCTCAGATTTCTTTCTACTTGTACGACTGAGCTAGCCCGATTCAGAGTATATGCAAGGCCTGCAGCCTTTCACTAAGAATACATCCCCAACATGACAATAGTAATTATCCAATTTTTCTATATATATTATCGCAGCGTTTTTTTCATATTTTAATAGCTTCAGTATTTAGCAGGATCTGTTTTCACTTCATATTCATTATTCCACTTATGAATCTTTAAGATTACCGTTATATTCCGTTTTTATTTTTATTCTTATTTTTATTTTGATTCTCATGTGGCATCAGCGAAATATGTCTATGTACACTTAGACGTTCCCTACCAAAAAGATGGCTGCGTCCATTAATATACACATACACAAGAGGAATCCTGTTCACCTATAACAAAATGGACAACATATATAACCTATTGGCCTACGGCAAAATGGGCACCATGCAAATACAACATTGACCACAACTAAGATGGCCATTTTAATACTTCCGGTTTTTCACTATTTAAAACAGAACAGCACAACCAATTCGGTTCCCCAGATGAAGACACGTGATTGTGTTGTAGCGCGTAGGGAGTGGCCGGAGCGAGACGTACACCAGGAGGAAAAGTGAGAGGGCGCTGAGAACGCCACATAGTCATTATTTTTTCCATTTGCTTTTAAACGTTTGTTACAATGTCCATTTTAGACACTTAATAAATATCCCCCTATTGTTTAAAACTTCTACACTAGTGGAGGCCTTTCTTTCTCTCCTTTTTTCCCCCTGCCACTGCTGTGGCGATACCGGAGCCCTTTAGGAGACACTGGCGGAGGAATTTAAAGGAGAAATTCACAACAGGCCTCACTGACAGCATTCAACAGTGATAACACCTATAAACCTGAACTCACAAATGCAATTATTCATCAGCTTTAAGGTGAGAGTTCTGGGAATCCACATCCAGGAAAAATTGCATGGGGTTATGTATGGGCAACATCACTGAATCACATTATTAATGAGCCACCTACTGGATCATCTTTATATCTTTTATATCTGTGACTCTTTAGAAAAGTCCATCTTGCCATATGGGCATAGCATTTTCATTTATTACAATTTGGACTAGTAACACTTTATATGCACTTCTTCACTGTTGTTGGTATTGTCATATTACCTATTAATAGGTTTTGGCATTTCACATTAGGCATTTTTATTGTTATATGTGATTATTTGAAATGTTTAGTTTTACCAGTCACAATTTTTTATGAGATATTAATATTTACTTCACAATGATACATTATTCACATGAAATTATTGCAATTTAATATTTTATTCCTGTCATCATTGTTTAGATAGCACGATGTCCAGAGGATTAGTCCTCAGGCAATAGGCTATTGCGCAAAATCACTTTTCTTTTCTCAATAACCTTGCACTGTTAAGATAACATGTAAACACGGAGCTATGACTAAGCACTCTCTGTAGTGCAAAACGCGTAAGATTTGTTCCACTTTGCTTTGACCTGTATTTTGGATGACACCTTATTGAATAAAAGCATATAATAAGAAATTTTTTTTTTGGAATGCGGCTGTCCAGAATTTCCTTTGATGATTAACCACATGAAAACACGGAGATACCGGAAATCGGCTCTCCTCGCCTCCCAATGACAGAGTGTGTGGCGAGGAGAGCCGATCAGCGGCATCTCCACGCAGGGGGACATCTAGGAATGTAATTAGGGGACTGATCATCAGTGCCCTGATTACGATATAGCAATACAGTGTCACCAATCAGTGCCCACCATTGCCCACCAACGTAAAACGTAATTTTTAAATGAGAAGTGACTTTTTTATTTTTAACCTCTTGCCGACCAGCGCACAACAATATACATCGGCACAATGGCATGGCTGGGCAAATGAGCGTACAGGTATGTCACCTTTAAATTACTGCATTGTGGGTGCACATGCACCGCTGGAGGGGTGCGCGCATGCCCACTGCGTACTTCGTGAGCATGCTCACAGGTCCTGCAGACTCGATGTCCGCCAGGGGCCCATGATTGTGTCACGGAGCGGCAGCAAAGCAAAGCATTTCCCTGTTCTGCCTAGCAACATGACAGAGATCTACTGCTCCCTAGTAGTGTCAAAAGTGTCCGATGTGTCTGCCATAATGTCGCAGGCACGATAAAAATCGCAGATTGCTGCCATTACTAATAAAAAAAATAATAATAAAAATGCCATAAATCTATCCCCTATTTTGTAGACGCTAACTTTTGCACAAACCAATCAGTATACGCTTATTGCGATTTTTTTACCAAAAATATGTAGAAGAATACATATCGGCCTAAACTTGGAAAGAAGTGTGTTTTTTTATATATTTTGGGGGGATATTTATTATAGAAAAAAATTTATTTTTTTTTCAAAATGTATCCTCTTTTTTTGTTTATAGCGCAAAAAGTAAAAACCGCAGAGGTGATCAAATACCACCAAAAGAAAGCTCTATTTATGGGAAAAAAATGATGTCAATTTTGTTTGGGTGCAATTTTCAGTTAAAGCGACGTCGTGCCGTATCGCAAAAAGTGCTTAAAGTGGTTAAAGTGAAAGCTTAAAAATGTAAAATTCCTTCCAATATAATGCCTGGGGAGTCTACCTGTAAAGTGGCAGATCTGTAGCATGTCTAGAATCTGCTGCAGCAGTAATTGCATTTATAAAGACAAAAAAAAAGAAATTTTCCCTGCAAGCTGCCTTTATTTTTCTCAGAAACAGCTGGGAAGCCAGTGTGTATGATGAGGCCACAATGTAGTGCACTGGGAACAAGATTAGAGATTTTTTGGATACATTCTGGTGTCACTTTGACTTTGGATAGAAGTAACGGGTGCGTAAAAATTGGTCTTTGAGTGTTGGTGGCGCCTTCCCATTGTAACCCTATAGGGGTACTCTTGATGAAAGCAAGAATTGGCCTTGCTGTAAAAAATTGAAATGATATGCACCTGTCAAACAGGTGCTGAAAAATTGGTCTTTGGGTGTTAATTGTGCTCATGAAACCTATACCAAAAACATTCTTCCAGATGAAATGATTGAACACCCTCAAAGCTAGGCAGCCTTGAAGTCCTGCAGAGATTCCACATCTCAAAAAGACTTAATCAGTGACATCGGCATCAGGGGCTTCATAGCTGGTAATCCAGGACTAATTCATTTTTTATAAAAGTCAAACGGTCCACAGAGTCTGTGGACAGACGCGTTCTATAATCAGTAACGAAACCTCCTGCAGCACTGAATGCCTGTTCTGAAAGCACACTGGATGCAGGGCAGCCCAACAACTCAATAGCATACTGGGCAAGTTCTGGCCAGTGGTCTATTCTCATGATCCAGTAAGTCAGTGGATCGTCAGCTGTAAAGCTCTCCATCTCTGTTTTGGCCCTAAGGTAATCATCCACCATGTGATGCAGACGCTGCTGATGGGATGTGGAAGCTGACAGCCCTGGGCAGCGAGGACTAAAAAAATTCCTAAATGCCTCACTTAGGCGGACGCCTTCTCCAACGCTCCTCTCGTGACCAACAGAGGACTCAAAACTACATTTTCCACGACACTGTAACTTACTGGAGTCAGCAAAAACGTTCAATAAAATCCTCTTTAAGGTGTCCTCAAGAGATTTTATCCTCGGCACTCTTTGTGGAGATGGGATGAGATCTAAGACCTTGCCCTTATAACGGTGGTCAAAGAGGGTTGCCAACCAGTAATCATCCTTCTCCTTTATGCCACATATTCTTGGGTCCTTTCGAAGGCTTTGAAGCATAAGGTTGCTCATGCGCCTCAAATTTGCTGAGGCTTGAGAAGCAGACTCCTCGGGGTCACTCAGGATGACAGCATCTGGAACTTCCTCCTCCCAGCCACGTACTACTCCAAAGGGGCCTGGGGGTGGAAAGCCATCGCTTACAGATTTACGCATGTCTTCCTCTTCTTCGAAGCCTATGAAAGTGCCAGAATCCTCCTCCTCTTCCTCCTCCCCTCTCTCCTCCTGTGTTTTCTGTGACATAGGAATGATGGTGTCTAGATAAAGTGGGCCTTGAGAGAAAAGGAAGTCCTCCTCTTCCTCCTGCTGCTCTGCCTCCAGTGCCCTGTCCATAATGCCACGCAGAGTCTTCTCCAGCAGGAACACAACAGGGATTGTGTCACTGATGCATGCACTGTAATGGCTCACCATCCTTGTGGCCTCCTCAAATGGTGACAATAAAGTGTATGCATCCTTAATGATCAGCCATTGGCATGGGGAAAAAAAGCAGAGGCGGCCTGAGCCTGACATCGTGCCATACTCGCAGAGGCACAACAAGCTGCAGCACCAAGTCCTGTCCTGCATCCTTTCGAGTTGCAAGCAGCATTACCCAGTGTGCTGTGAACAAAATATATCGTCCCTGCCCATGCTTGCTGGACCGCGTGTCAGCAGTAAGGTGGATTTTATGGCTGACTGCCTTGCCCAACGATGCCAGAACATTCCCTTCCACGTGATAGTAGAGAGATGGAACGGCCTTACGGGAAATCCACTCTGGCAACTGCAGGGGACTGCACACTTGTCTCTACTTGCATGACAGAAGATGAGGAGGATGAGGAAGGTTTAGTAAGCCAGTCCACCACCTCCTCTGCATGCTGTGGCTGGATAGCACGGGCAAACTCAATAAACAGAGGAAATGATGCCTTGCCTGAGGACTGACCACCACCAAGGGAACATCTGCCTCTCCTTGTTGTCCTCCCAGACATTATTGGGAGGGAGGGGGCGGTGCTTATAAGCAAATGTAAAGAAGAAGTGGAAATCTGTACGTAGATGCACTTTATTCAATGCTGCACTTTAATTTGAGTACTCACACTACACAGACACACTCCACGGATACACTATAATATACTGCAATATAATGTGCCAAACGTACAGTAACGCACAGAACTATATGGCATTAAACTGGCAGTAACGCACACAGAACTATATGGCGTTAAACTGGCAGTAATGCACATAGAAGTAAATAGCGTTACACTGGCAGTAACGCACACAGAACTATATAGCGTTAAGTGGCAGTAACGCACACAAAACTATATGGCGTTAAACTGGCAGTAATGCACACAGAACTATATGGCATTAAACTGGCAGTAATGCACACAAAACTATATGGCGTTAAACTGGCATTAAAGCTCAAAGAAGTAAATGGCGTTAACGCGGTCCAACCTTGAATCCACATTAGAGGATGTCCCTCTGGTCAAACCCACCTCTACCATTTATAAAGCTTTATTACCTTCAGTCCATTTTGGTCTGGAGGATTTGTTCTCTAAGTGGCAGGGTGAGATCCCTGATTTGGAATCGGAAGACTGGGAAGACGCCTGGGAGTATCCTTTCCTACAACTTATCTCGGTAAGAGATCGATTGATACAATTTAAACTGATTCACAGGGTTTATTTGTCACCCCAAAGATTATCCAAAATTTACCCAAATTCCTCCTGCAACTGTTGGAAGTGTGGTATAGCTGTTGCTGACTTCAACCATATGTTATGGTCCTGTCCCAGGATCCAATCCACAGGTCACAAAATTCATAGAAACTCTGCTCATGATCCATGTTCCCCTGAAGGTGTCCATCTGCTTGCTGGATCTGGTGGGCCCCCTGGCCCGCCGATGAGCAACCAGAACTCTAATAGGACTCCTATTATTTTATGCTGGGAAGGCTTTACTCATAAAATGGAAACAAATAGAGGTACCCACTTTGAATTCATATAAATCGTTGATCAACTCAGCGGTGCCATTATACAAATCGGCCTATCTCGCCAGATGCTGCTGAGCCAAGTTTGACTAAATTTGGCATGTGTGGGTAGAATCAGACATCACAAATGCAACACAATAAGATCTAGATCCCTTTGTTTGTTTACTTTAACTAAATGTCTTGTAGCGGTGAAGACCTCATTTTGCTGTTATTTGAAGGTACACCTAGATGCGTTTCCCCCAGCCTCGGCACCTCTCCCTGAAGTGGTCACCTGAAGTATATGATCCATTATCCTTCCTAATATCCCTCCAAATTGATGGCACGAGCAGTTTACATTTGTAGTTGTTACAATAGATGTATTAGAACTTATAGGACTGTTGCAATGTGTGTTGTTTAAGTTGGAGTATGCCCAGGGGTTTTATTTTGTCTTTTTATTTTCTTTTTACACAAAAACTCAATAAAAAATATTATAAAAAAAAAACCTGGCAGTAACGCAATAAAATAGACAGTGTTCAACCATCACTACAATGATGCCATCTTAACTGTCCCTACTCTAACTATACACTAATGTAAAGATTAGTGACACGGTCTCACTACACTACACTGAAACTATCTGAGCTCTCCCTACTCTAGCTGCTCACTATGCAAAGCTGAATGATAGTTCTCCTCACTACACTCACACTATCCCTAGACTGACACTAAACTAATATTCTACACTGACAATTGAAGCAAAATAGCACAGTATAGCACACTAACTAATAGCGCTGAACAGAGTCCTGTTCTATCTCTCTCCACGCTGAAATCATACTGAAAATGGCTGCCATTGAAAAAATACTTTTATACTGTGGGGCAGAAATGAGCCATGATTGGATAAAGTCATGATGACAGTGTCCAATCATGACTCTGACAGTGGTCTGTGCCCTGATTAGATGAAACTTTCACTGCTTCAGCCAATCAGGGCTTGCAATGCACTGTTTAGTGCTGCAATGCATTGTGGTCAGTTCGGGGGGGGCGAACAAACAGTCGAACGACCCGTTTGTTTGGATGTTCCCCGAACATCCGAACAATGAAAGCTTTCGCCCATCCCTAGTTCCTAGCACTCCAGCTATCTGGGGCCGAGTATGCCTGATCTTAATAGGGACCTCTTCTCCATTGTCTGATCTACCTGTCAGGGTGCCACTGCTTTCTACAAGTTTGTACTCTGTCAGATTCTGTCAGAGAGTTCAAGAGTTCGCACTCACCTGACATGCTCAGAATCCTATAGGCCTCTTCACTAGAGTACCTCTTTTGGCACATTTTGGGCACTAAATTTACAGGTACCTAGTGCGACTATGGGAAAAAGAACTCCTGGCTGTCAGGGGCTGCTTGCGTGGTAGAAATACAATTTACCTGCTCGTGCTAGCAGAGATCAGGTCTGATTTTGCTAACACTGTGATTTTGTGTACAATGTATCAGAGGTGGCAGTGATCAGAAATTATACTGACACTGCACATGCACATGTTGGGGGGGGATGTGTGTGTGTAAGGGCTAAACACAACTGTTGGCAGGCAGTGGGGCTGATTCTGCTAATGCTGCATTTTCGAGGTTACTATACTAATGGGGACACTAGTATAGTTCTGTTCGTGATCAAGATATTGATCCATACAGGCAATCTAACACTAACTGACCCTGGCTGGGAGGGACGGTGACCGACCCTGAAAACAGTGGCGGAACTATAGGGGTCGTTGCAGTCGCACTTGCGACTGGGCCCTGTTCTGCCACTGTGGGGGACCCCAAGACCTGCCATCTCCCTCTGCACCTTTGGCTGTCCATTTAAGATGCAAGGGGGAAGGTGGGAGGCAATCGGCAGCTGTATGGTGCCTGAGAGCCACAGGATCTCCCTGGGGCTTGTAGTTCTCTCTCCGAATGTATACAATGGAGAGAGGAGGGGCCTCTGACCCGGGCATGTATCGGCTTCACTCTTCAGTGACTCGCTCTGCTTCTACATTCTTGATGATACATGCCCTGATGTAAGGAAGGGGCTCTCTGGGGACCCTGATGTAAGAAGGGGCTCTCTGGGAACCCTGATGTAAGGGGGGGGCCTCTGGGGACCCTGATGTAAGGGGGCTCTCTGGGGACCCTGATGTAAGGAAGGGGTTCTCTGGGGACCCTGATGTAAGGAAGGAGCTCTCTGGGGACCCTGATGTAAGGAGGGGCTCTCTGAGGACCTTGATGTAAGGGGAGGATCTCTGGGGACCCGGATGTAAGGAAGGGCCCCTCCTTATCCTGATGTAAGGGGGCTCTGGGGACCCTAAAGTAAGGGGGGCCTCTGGGGACACTGATGTAAGGGGGGCCCTCTGGGGACCCTGATGTAAGGAGGGGCTCTCTGGGGACCCTGATGTAAGAAGGGGCCCTCTGGGGCCCTGATGTAAGGGGGGCTCTCTGGGGACCCTGATGTAAGGAAGGGGCTCTCTGGTGACCCTGATGTAAGGAGGGGCCCTCTGGGGACCCTGATGTGAGGAGAGGCTCTCTGGGGACCCTGATATATGGGGTCTCTCTGGGGACCCTGATGTAAGGAGGGGCCCTCTGGGGACCCTGATGTAAGGGGAGGCTCTCTGGGGATCCTAATGTAAGGAAGGGGCTCTCTGGGGACCCTGATGTAAGCAGGGGCCCTCTGGGGACCCTGATGTAAGGGGCTTTCTAGGGACCCTGATGTAAGTAGGGCTCTCTCGAGGGGACCCTGATGTAAGGAAGGGGTTCTCTGGGGACCCTGATATAAGGAAGGGGCTTTCTGGGGACCCTGATGTAAGGGGAGGCTCTCTGGGGACCCTGATGTAAGGAAGATCCCCTCCTTACCCTGATGTAGGGAGGGGCTCTCTGGGGACCCTGATGTAAGGGGAAGCTCTCTGGGGTTCCCGATGTAAGAAGGTGCTCTCTGGGGACCCTGATGTAAGGAACAGGCTCTCTGGGGACCCTGATGTAAGGAGGAGCTCTCTGGGGACCCTGATGTAAGGAAGGGGCTCTCTGGGGACCCTGATGTAAGAGGGGGAAGTGGGGGGTACAGAGATGTGCTGGGGGTTGGAGGTGCACAGCGGAGACCAGTCAGGTACAGGGGAACCTCTGGAAGGGGGGTGACTGTCTGGGGACCCTGATGTAAGGGGGCTCTCCGGGGACCCTAAAGTAAGGGGGGCCTCTGGGGACATTGATGTAAGAGGGGCTCTCTGGGGACCCTGATGTAGGGGGGCTCTCTGGTAAGGAGGGGCACTCTGGAGACCCTGATGTGAGGGGGCTCTCTGGGGACCCTGATGTAAGGGGGGCCCTCTGGGGACCCTGATGTAAGAAGAGGCTCTCTGGGGACCCTGATGTAAGGAAGGGGCTCTCTGGGGACCCTGATGTAAGGGGAGGCTCTCTGGGGACCCTGATGTAAGGGGAGGCTCTCTGGGGATCCTGATGTAAGGAACGGGCTCTCTGGAGACCCTGATGTAAGGAACGGGCTCTCTGGGGACCCTGATGTAAGGAGGGGCTCTCTGGGGACCCTTATGTAAGATGGGTGACTCTCTGGGGATTCTATTGTGTATATATGTATATATATATATATATATATATATACACATACACACACACACACATGTATATATATATATATATATATATATATATATATATATATATGTGTGTGTGTGTGTGTGTATGACTTTCTTTACTTTACTGCTATGGGCTCTAGCCTGAGATCTTTTGTAGACCTCTGGTGGGGGCCCTTCATGGTTTCTTACATCGGGGCCCTGAAGATTCTGGTTACGCCTCTGCCTGACACTATCTGGTGTCGCCATTAACACTAATACAGCGATCAGTGATAAATATGGATGGGTGTCAGGGGACATTAATATTTGCATATCATTATGGTGTATCATCTTCAAAAATGGAAAGGTTTATGTTTCAACTGTGGGTATCGGATTGGGTATATGGGATCGTATGATATTTTTTATTTTATTTATTTATTTATTTATTTATTTTTTATGGTTGAACTAGATGGACTTGTGTCTTTTTTCAACCTGACTAACTATGTAAGTATGTAACTATGTTTCTGTATCATTCTCTTTAGTTTGAAAAAAATGTTGACGTTAATGCGGGCTATATCATGCTGTTTGTATCAACCTCTTGACCCTACTTGAGTACACTGCCACGATTGAGAATAATTTTGTAAATTATATAGTAGTTTGGACTAACAGGTATTCTTTAAATAGGAACCACCCATTCTCATTCCCTAACTGTGAATTTTGTGGCCAAAACAAATATACTTTACATTTTGTCAGTTAATTTGCACACCTTTTTTCTCCTTTTGCCATAAGAGGATACAAGTCTGCCTGCTCTCTCCCTCTTCAACTGCCTCCTATCAAAACTATTTAGATTTTTGCAGCTGATCTATATAATTTTAAATTATGTATCCATAAAATAACAGTACAATTGCATATTTTGGGCTGAAATATGACTTCTTTCTTCTTCCAAATGCAATCCGGTTTAAAAAGTTAATATTCTGTGCATGAATGTTTACAATTTTTTAACCTGTCCCTAAAAAAATATATTATTGTGTAATTTTATTGTTGACTGTATTAGAAATACTTCCTATATCCTATCAAAAAAGAAGAGCACAACAGTACCATTATAGTATAGCATCTCTGAAAAATTGCTTATCTCTGGCTGAAATGTGCCTGCTCTTACTTTCTGTTCATATTTCTGCCTAATAAATGCTTACTCTGTGCATTCCTAATCGAATTGAATCCTATTAAATAGGATGATATTATTAAAATGTGTACAATGTTTACACAGTGTCTCCATGGGAAAACTAAGTTTCATTTAATATTTCTGGGTGAAATATGCTTACTCTCTGCCCCCGCCTTAATCCTAAAGAATGTGATTAAGTTTAGCTAACAATTCAATTTGATTTATAGAATAATTTTGTGAACAATGCATTTCTATTTAGTATTTAGTGCTGAACTCCCTGTCTCCCTGTCAGCTGGTCGCTCAGCTGTTGACTAATTGCCAGCTCCCATCCCTCTCCACAGTTCCTCAGCTGCTGTCCGTCAGTCCTGTCTACTTAAGCCGTCCAGTCAAGAGGGTCTCTGTCTTTGCCTTGGTCAACATCACAAGAAACATCTCTTATGTTCCTGTTTAACCGTTAGCCGACCAGCCGCCGCAGTTGTACTGCAGCAACATGGCTCGGCTGCGCAAATCACCGTCATGTTACGTTGCTTCCTTTTTTGGCCACTAGGGGCATGCGCGCCCCCTACTTGCCCACAGAGTCGATGCGAGTTCCCAGCAGTCGCAATCACCGCCGGGCTCCCACGATCGCTCGGGCACACCTAGAACCGGGATCTGTGTGTGTAAACACACAGTTTCCGGTTCTCTGAGGGGAGAAGAGACAGATCGTACAGAGTATGAACAGCGATCTGTCATCTCCCCTACACAGTCCCCTCCCCCCTTCAGTTAGAACACAGAGAGGGAACACAATTAACCCCTTGATCTCCTCTTAGTGCCAACTCCTTCCCTGCCAGTGACATTTTTACAGTAATCAATGCATTTTTATAGCACTGATTGCTGTATAAATGCCAATGGTCCCAAAAATGTGTCAAAATTGTCTGACGTGTCTGCCATAATGTCACAGTCCCTATAAAAATCGCAGATCGGCACCATTACTAGTAAAGAAAAAAAATAATAATAAAGATGCCGTAAAACTATCCCCTATTTTGTAGATGCTATAACTTTTGCGCAAACCAATCAATATACGCTTATTGCGATTTTTTTTACCAAAAATATGTAGAAGAATACATATTGGCCTAAACTGAGGAAAAAAATATATTTTTTATTTATTACAGCAACAAGTAAAAAATATTGCGTTTTTTTTCAAAATTGTCGCTCCATTTTTGTTTATAGCACAAAAAATAAAAAACGCAGAGGTGATCAAACACAACCAAAAGAAAGCTCCAAATGTGGGGAAAAAAGGACATCAATTTTGTTTGGGGGCAATGTGGCACGACCGCGCAATTGTCAGTTAAAGCGACACAATGTCGAGTTGCAAAAAGTGCTCTGGTCAGGAAGGGGGTAAAATCTTCTGGGGCTGAATCGGTTAAAGACTGGCTTTGCTGACATCCCTTCTGGTTCCAGATCCTGCTTGCTGTTCCACTACTTTGATCCCTGACTTCTGGCTTGGCTGACTATCCGTTCCGGTTACTGAACTCTGGCTATGTTTTCATATTTTTTCAATGTTTCAAATAGGCTTAATACTGTATCTGTGGTGCAAATAATAATAAAGGCATTAAAGGTGTGCTGCAAATTTGTGCAATTTTTTTCTTTTAAATTTAAAACTAATCTACATAAATTTTTTGCCAGATGCAATTTACCTGCTAAATCCGTAAGCTATTATAACCAATCCAGCAAGGCTTAATAGCTGTACTTCTAAACTGTAAAAGTTTATCTCCCTATGTCTAACAGCTAAAACTTCAGTTCTTTATTTATATTTCAATATTTTTATTGAAAAAGTTCAGGCAGTAACAAACAGGCCATTCAAACAAAAACCCTTACATGGGTTGTTAATAGGGCAAAGATAAAAAGATCATACAGCAATAGTAAACAGAAAAAAAAATGTAAATCATTGGCAGGAGAACAGACATAAGCGATAGTAGACTTGTGCACAATGGGAAATTTCGTTTAGTTTCGGGTTCATTATCATTTGTAAAATACATAATTTCGTTCTGTTTTATTCGTTATTTTACGTTAATTCGTTTTCGGATAATTCATTATTATTCGTAGAGTGTCGATATTCGTTATACTGAATCTCGAATCATGCCAAATTCATTCGTTATATCCGCTTATAATTTCTTTCATATTAGTTGAAATTCGATATTTATGTATGTATATTGATTCGTGATAATGATTCGTAGTTTGGAAAGTCGTTTGTTTATTGAATCTATTAACACACACAATGACAATATCTCTTCTCCTATGCTCAAATACAATACAACACCCTTCTCACTCAGTTCTCAGGAATGCACTTTGCCAGTAATCCAACCTCCAGCACAAAATTAATCAGCTGATTGGATTGTAAGATTTACTTTGAGTTGACCTGTTGTTTCATTAGATCTTTAATGAATTACAGAATCATGTCGAATTCATTTGTTATATTCGCTATAATTTCTTTCGTATTAGTTGAAATTCGTTATTTTTTTATTCGGACATTCGGATGCATCCGAATGTCCGAAAGATGCAAAATTCGGCCAAGTTTCAATTCGTTACGTAACGGATTGCACATGTCTAAGCAATAGGACTTTCTCAGGTAAACATATTGGTTTGAGACAGAGGTGATGATGATGATCATCAAAGTAGTTCTAAATATTATCTCAGGTCTCAGCCAGGTGTAGAAAGTTCAGAAAAAACTGCATCACACAAGGAATTAGGGAGGGGAGGGTAAAAGAGGGGTAATGATCAGGAAGTGACTGGCAGACCTCTATAATTATACCTGAGAATATTCATGTAAGCAGAACCATGTAAGGCCCTTAAGATAACCTCACACAGGCAAGATTAAGCAACAGTAAAAAGGGAGAAAGAAAAACTCAGAATGAAGGAATGAGAGAGAAAAAAAGAACGAAAGAAAGAAGAGGGTCAGCCCGCGGGACTCATTAAGGAACCGAGATATGTTGAATCCACAGATCCCATATTTTATCATATTACTTGATATTATTATGGAATGTATGGGTGCGTTTATCATTGATCTTAATCCAATTATCATAATCCCTGCCCCAAAGCACCCACTCCCCTATGTTGAGAGCATGTGGCCTGGTATGGTTCAGGAGGGGGGGGTGCTTTTTTTTTTTTTTGGCCCGAAGGGCCTGATATGGACTGGGGGGACCCCACTCCATTTTCTTCTTTATTTTTTTTTTTTTTAATAGCCTAGAGTCAATTTAAATATGATTTGACTCATTTTTTTTTCTTTAGAAATGTCATTTTTGCTGCAGAAGGTTCTATACATGCTATAGATGCGCCACATTACAGGCACAGGCAGACTGAGGTGACCCCCAGGCACTATATTTAATGGAATTTTTCCTTTTTTTTGTTTCCCTTAAAGCATCATTAAAATCACTGCTCCTAAAAAAAAGATATTTTTAAAAAATTGCATTACATAGTCAGAGTGCTGGCAAAATAGGAGGTCAAAAGTAAGGTCAAGCCCCCAACTAAAGAGACCCCCACACCCCATATCCTATACATTGACTATAAGTACAATCATAAAATATTTCTTCCTTAAAGAGGTTGTAAAGCTTTTTTTATTTTAAATAACAAACATGTTATACTTACCTGATCTGTGTGGTTTGCAGGTTGTCCTTGAACAGAATGAAGGAATGAGAGAGAAAAAAAGAAACTCAGAATGAAGGAATGAGAGAGAAAAAAAGAACGAAAGAAAGAAGAGGGTCAGCCCGCGGGACTCATTAAGGAACCGAGATATGTTGAATCCACAGATCCCATATTTTATCATATTACTTGATATTATTATGGAATGTATGGGTGAGTTTATCATTGATCTTAATCCAATTATCATAATCCCTGCCCCAAAGCACCCACTCCCCTATGTTGAGAGCATGTGGCCTGGTATGGTTCAGGAGGGGGGGGTGCTTTTTTTTTTTTTTTGGCCCGAAGGGCCTGATATGGACTGGGGGGACCCCACTCCATTTTCTTCTTTATTTTTTTTTTTTTTTAATAGCCTAGAGTCAATTTAAATATGATTTGACTCATTTTTTTTTCTTTAGAAATGTCATTTTTGCTGCAGAAGGTTCTATACATGCTATAGATGCGCCACATTACAGGCACAGGCAGACTGAGGTGACCCCCAGGCACTATATTTAATGGAATTTTTCCTTTTTTTTGTTTCCCTTAAAGCATCATTAAAATCACTGCTCCTAAAAAAAAGATATTTTTAAAAAATTGCATTACATAGTCAGAGTGCTGGCAAAATAGGAGGTCAAAAGTAAGGTCAAGCCCCCAACTAAAGAGACCCCCACACCCCATATCCTATACATTGACTATAAGTACAATCATAAAATATTTCTTCCTTAAAGAGGTTGTAAAGCTTTTTTTATTTTAAATAACAAACATGTTATACTTACCTGATCTGTGTGGTTTGCAGGTTGTCCTTGAACATCCTCTTCTAGGGTCCCCTGCTGGCGCTCTGGGGTCTTCTTGTTCTCCATTCACCACAATAAGATGTCACTTTCAATGGGGGTGTACTTGTGGGCTCTAACCCGAGCCAGGCTTTGTGCATCTATAGACACACACAAAGCTCATAGGATTTGACAGGAAATCTCTGCTCACAGGATTTGATTGACAGCAGCAGGGGCCAATAGCTCCTATTGCTGTCTTTTTGTTCTGTCAATGCAGGGAGAGAGCCAATAAAGATTGGCACAGCGCTTGATCGAGTGAGGCATTTATCTTCCTCTCCTATTGTTATTTTAAAAATGTTACATGTTACATAAAGATTACAAAAATGATTTCTTTTGACCCAGCTAAGCCCTAATTTTGTTCACTAAGTGCAACAATCTACCTATCCCTGTACATTGTTATCAGATTGCTGGTGTCTTGTTCCTCCATATCTCCTGCATAACATTCCCCTTCTGTAATGCTTAGACATACTTATGGAGATTTAACAAAAAATTCAGATACAGCAGCACAGGGCAATTGCCTTGATCAAATATGGCAATGTTTTGTATTTGATCGAGGACATCACCCTAGAGACCCTGTTCCTTTGTTTACTTTTAGCGTCAGAAACCAGGAGAAGTCATTTAGTGGTGATTGATTGTGTCGGCAGATTTTTTTCTTCTATGGGTGAAAGGGCATCAATTATCATGATTGACAAGGATCTGCATTAATGGATGATTGGATTGATGATGGATTTCTAACATTGGACATTTTTTATGTTTTTAATAAAAGACTTGTCAAAAACTGTGTATGTGTGTTTATTTACTGCTCACTTTTTTGTGTAAAAGTACCCCTTACTATTTACATGAGGAAGTGTGTATCTGGTTGCCCCCTTATTTTTAAAAGGGGGTTCCAGATTGCAATAAGCCTCCTGCCTGCAGACCCTCACACCCACCCAGCCAGGATTGTGGAGGAAAAGGCCCTTGTCTCTATCAACATGAAAACAAGGTGTTTTGCCAGTAAGATACAGCAGGTACACTCCCCGTTGTTAAGGGGGTATGGCCTGGTTTGGTTCAGAATGGGGGTGCATGCTTGTCTCTCCCTTTCCAAGTTTAGACCCGCCAAGCTGCTTTTTTGTGTATTTAGATCTGTTTTTTTATTTCAATTCTCCTTTTTCTTGGCATTTGTTTCTTCCTTGGCTATCTGTAAATATTTAGTTGCCTTTGCTTAGAGCTTATTGTGGTTTATTCTCCCAGCGTGCTACCTGTCCTGACTTTCTGATTATTTCTGAATTACACTTTTCTGCTACCTGCTCTGTATACTACATACTTGTAATGTTAAGCATTTCCAATGGTCACAGCAAAATATCTGCACCATCAGAAGTTCTGGGAAGACCAAAAAAGCTAGAATTCCATCTTAGTGAGAGCATTCTGCCATCTGTTGGTAAAAAAGGATCTACCTTTGTGACACTATGAACAACCAGTAACTTAATTTAACCACTTCGGCCCTGAAAGAATTTACCCCCTTCCTGACCAGGCCATTTTTTGCGATATGGCACTGATATGGCGATATTGCGATATGGCACTGCGTCACTTTAACTGACAATTGCGCAGTTGTGCAAAGTTGTACCCAAACAAAATGTATGTCCTTTTTTCCCCACAAATAGAGCTTTTTTTGGTGGTATTTGATCACCTCTGCGGTTTTTATTTTTTGCGCTATAAACAAAAAATAGCGACAATGTTGAAAAAAACAATATTTTGTACTTTTTTCTATAATAAATATCCCCAAAAAAAACAAAAAAAAAAAGTTTAGGCCGATATGTATTCTTCTACATATTTTTGGTAAAAATAATTGCAATAAGCGTATATTGATTGGTTTGCGCAAAAGTTATAGCGTCTACAAAAGAGGGGATAGATTTATGGCATTTTTATTATTATTTTTTTATTAGTAATGGTGGTGATCTGCGATTCTTATTGGGACTGCAACATTGCGACTGACACATTGGACACTTTTGACACTATTTTGGGACCAGTGACATTTATACAGCGATCAGAGCTAAAAATAGCCACTGATTACTGTATAAATGTCACTGGCAGAGAAGGGGTTAACAATAGGGGGCGATCGAGGGGTTAAATGTGATCCCTATGTGTGTTCTAACTGTGAGGGGAATGTGGCTGAGTAGAGGAGGAGAGAGATCATTGTTCCTTCTTGGTAGGAACACATGATCTCTCTCCTCTCCTCTGACTCTCCCCTGACAGAACCGTGAATAGTGTGCTTACATACACAGATTGTCACGAGCGATTGCCTGGCGGTCATCGCCTGCTATAGCTTCTTAAAGACCCAACGTGCAGCTACCTGCCTCAGTATAACTGAGGCGGCTGGTCGGGAAGTGGTTAAAGTGTGCAAAACTTTTTTTTTTTTTTATAGAGTGGTGAAGAGCTAAAGATTCAAGTTTCTTTTGCTGTCTCTGATCCCCATTTGGAAGATTCATCCCTCTATTTGTATTGGCTAGGGGCTAAATTTTGGAGTTGTTCCTATAAGTGACAACTGTACTGTCTAAACAAGGAATTCCCCACACTTTGGGAGATTTTCTCTAACTTCCTGTTGCATCCTTAGGGAAGAATGTAAAGAGAAATTTCCTGAATCTTCGAATGTACTGTCACGTTTGGTTTTTGCTCAGGGTTTCTGCATTATATACTATACCAAAATATCTATAATCTTTATGGGATGGTGTTTCTTCCTTATTCAGTATCCCATGATGAAAGTGTTTGCTACATTAATAAGAAGTGTTTGTAAATAATTGTTATCTGTTTTGTATATAACAACATTTGTATTTAATATTGATACCCTAAACCAGGGGTCTCAAACTGGCGGCCCTCCAGCTGTTGCAAAACTACAAGTCCCATCATCGCTCTGCCTGTGGGAGTCATGCTTGTAACCGTCAGCCTTGCAATGCCTCATGGGACTTGTAGTTTTGCAACAGCTGGAGGGCCACCAGTTTGAGACTCCTGCCCTAAACACTTTAATTAGTTTATTTATTTTTCCAAAAATCTATAATATTATGGAAGACAAACCAAATGTGTGGCCTGCTAATTATTTTCAACATTAAACCTCCAGCATGTGTAAGAGTGGGTACAAAACATATATTTTTTTAATTGTATGGCATTTATAGCACTTTCAAGATAGGTTTTAGATGCATTTTTGTGTAAATCCAGCTTTAGCCAAGGCTAAGGGGGTTATTATTTTTTTTCTATTTTATAACGAATAATCAAATTCCTTTGATTGTCATAGCGAAGGTAGGAAAGTGGTTTCTAAATAACATCTTTTTTTGTAAAAATTATGTTCATGGATCCCCTGCCAAATAGGCTGTATGGAACCAAACATAAGGCTGTTGCAAGTGTTAGGTATTTCATAGTTAACATTAGTTACATAGTTGGTCAGGTTGAATAAAAACACCAGTCTATATGTTCAACCTGAGTGTGTGTGCATGTCACTACTAGGGATGAGCCGAACACCCCCCGATTCGGTTCGCACCAGAACCTGCGAACGGACCGAAAATTTGCACGAACGTTAGAACCCCATTGACGTCTATGGGACTCGAATGTTCGAAATCAAAAGTGCTCATTTTAAAGGCTAATTTGCATGGTATTGTCCTAAAAAGGGTTTGGGGACCCGGGTCCTGCCCCAGGGGACATGTATCAATGCAAAAAAAACTTTTAAAAACGGACGTTTTTTCGGCAGCGGTGATTTTAATGATGCTTAAAGTAGAGAAAAGAACAGTCTCTGCACAAAATGTCATTTTTAAAGGAAAAAAAGTCATTTAAAACTGCTTGCGGCTTTAATGTAATGTCGGGTCCTGGCAATATGGATGAAAATCAGTGAGACAATCGGCATTGGTACCCCCCAGTCCATCACCAGGCCCTTTGGGTCTTGTATGGATATTAAGGGGAACCCCGCACCCAAATAAAAAAAGGAAAGGTGTGGGGCCCCCAGGCCCCTGATTCTCTGAACAGCAGTATACAGGCGGTGCAAACAAGACAGGGACTGTAGGTTTGTTGTTAAGTAGAATCTGTTTGTAATATTGAACTGGTACATTTTTAACGTGTTTAGCTCCAGCCAAAAAATTTATTTTAAGCTTTTTGGAAAACCTAGGGAAGGGTTATCACCCCTGTGACATTTGTTTTGCTGTCTGTGCTCCTCTTCAGAAGATTTCACCTCACTTTTTGTCCCAATGACAAATGTTTTTTGAAAATTTGTGTTTTTTTTCGTGAAACAAGGATTGGTGATAAAGCATCAGTGGAAAGGAGAAAAGTTTTTCCCATATTAACTCTTACAGGAGAGTATTTCCCTTCCTAGGGGTAGATTTCATCTCACTTCCTGTTGTCTCCTTCCGTTTGCAAGTAGGAGTCGTTTGTAAGTTTGATGTTTGAAAGTAGGGGCCTGCCCTATATACTCAGCAGAAATTTGGGCCTTAGGTGTTGTTGTGGCCACTGTAAGCCCTCACAGGGCCCTGCTGTGAAATATTAGATCAAGAATTGTATTTACATGCCCCTGTTGAACAGGGGCAGAAAAATTGGGCCTTTGATGGTGGTGCTGGTGCCACAACACTGTAAGTCCTCACAGATACTCTTGGTGGGCGCAGAAACGGGCCCTGCTGTGACATATTAGATCAAGAATTCGAATTACATGTCCCTGTTGAACAGGGGCTGAAAAATTAGGCCTTAGGCACTGGTGCTGATGCCACAACACTGCAACCCCTCACAGATACTCTAGTTGGAGTGCAGGAACTAGCCTTGCTGCAAAGAATTGCATGAAAAATTGTAATTACATGCCCCTGTTAAACAGGGGCTGAAAAATTGGGCCTTAGGCACTGGTGGCGGGGCTGGCGGCGCCCAGAACCAAAAATGTTCTTACAAGCTATCATCATGATCATTGAGGAGGAAGAGGATAATAACAGGATAGTCACTCAGCATCAGCATAGGCAGTCTTTGAAGGGATCTGACATTTCAAAAAAAATTATTCGGTTACATCAGCATCAGGTGCTTGGTAGCTGGAGGTGATCCAAGACTGATTCATTTTTATGAAGGTCAGTCGATCGACCGAGTCGGTGGACAGACGCACCATGTGATCGGTTACAAAGCCTCCAGCAGCACTGAATGTGCGTTCTGAAAGAACGCTGGATGCAGGACAGGCCAGTAGCTCAATTGCATGCTGTGCAAGCTCTGGCCAGTGATGATCCATCCTCAAGACCCAGTAACCCAGAGGATTTTTGGTGGGAAAGGTGTCCAAGTCAGATCTTGCCCCTAGGTATTCCTGCACCATGTAAAACAGACGCTGGCGATGGTTGCTGGAACCGATCATACCTTGGGGCTGCGGACTAAAAAATTGTCTGAACGCATCAGTTAGACAGCCACCTTCTCCACCGCTCCTTCTTTGACTGACCGAAGCCTCAGCAACACGTTGTCCAGAAACAGGAGTTTGTAACCTCCCAGTCTCTGGGAACGCATTGCACAGACCTTTCTGCAAGGCCTCCCGAAGATGTTTCATCCTCTGCTCCTTCTGCGATGGCAAGATAAGGTCCGCAACCTTACCCTTGTAACGTGGATCAAATAGGGTTACCAGCCAGTATTGTTCCTTCTCCTTGATACCACGAATACGAGGATCCTTCCGCAGGCTTTGCAGGATCAGGGAGGCCATGCAGCGTAGGTTTGCTGAGGCATTCGGTCCGGAGTCCTCTGGGTCAATAAGGACGACATGATCCGCAGCCACCTCCTCCCAGCCACGTACAAGTCCATGTGTTTCTTGGGACTGTAAATGATCCCTTAAAGACTGCTGCTGATGCTGAGTGCCAGGCTCCACCTCCATACTGACACAATCCTCCTCCTCCTCTTCCTGTGTGATCGGCGGGCACGCAGGAACTCTGTCTGGATAAAGGGGGCCTTGAGAGCTAAGGAAGTCCTCCTCTTCCTGTCTCTGTTCAGCTATAAGTGCCCTGTCCATTATTCCACGCAGCATGTGCTCCAACAGGTGGACAAGGGGGACAGTGTTACTGATGCATGCACTGTCACTGCTCACCATCCTCGTGGCCTCCTCAAATGGTGACAGGACAGTGCATGCATCCCTAATCATGGCCCACTGGCATGGGGAAAAAAAACAAGCTCCCCCCGACACTGTCCTGGTGCCATAGTCGCACAGGTACTCATTGATGGCCCTCTGCTGCGTGTGCAACCGCTGCAGCATGGCCAACGTTGAGTTCCACCTGGTGGGCATGTCACAGATTATGTGGTTCTTGGGCAGGTTAAATTCCTTTTGGACGTCTGCCAGCCGAGCACTGGCATTATATGACCGGCGGAAATGCACACAGACTTTCCTGGCCTGCCTCAGGACATCCTGTAAGCCCGGGTACCTGCCCAAGAACCGCTGCACCACCAAGTTAAGGACGTGAGCCAAACAGGGCACATGGGTCAGTTGTCCCTGTTGGAGGGCGGAGAGGAGGTTGGTGCCATTGTCGCAAACCACCATTACTGCCTTAAGTTGGCGTGGCGTCAACCACCTCTGAACCTGCCCCTGCAGAGCTGACAGAACCTCTGCCCCAGTGTGGCTCCTGTCCCCCAAGCACACCAGCTCAAGCACCGCATGGCATCCTTTGGCCTGCATACTTGAGTAGCCCCTTGAACGCCTACGGAGCACCACTGCTTTCCGAGGTCAAAGCACAGGAAGAGGGCATGGAGGAAGAAGAAGAGGAGGGGGTGGAGGAGAGAGGTGTGTCAGAATCATTAGTAGTGGCATTTTGGAGGTGGAACAACCTCCAACACTACTGCACCTTGTCCTGCATCCTTCCCAGCTGCCAGCAGAGTCACCCAATGCGCCGTGAAACTTAGCTAACGTCCCATTCTATGCCTGCTGGACCATGAGTCAGTGGTAATATGCACCTTACCGCTGACCGCCCTGTCCAGCGAGCAATGGACATTGCCTTCTGTGAGAAAAAGTGGCGTTTGGGTACCTGCCACTGAGGAACCGCACATTCCACAAACTCACGAAAGGGGGCAGAGTCTACCAACTGAAAAGGTAGCAGTTGAAGTGCTAGCAATTTTGCCAAGCTAGCATTCAACCGCTGGGCATGTGGATGGCTGGCAGCAAACTTCTTTCGGCGGTGCAGCAGCTGGGGCAGGGAAATTTGCCTGGTACAATCTGACGTTGGTGTACCAAAAGCAGATTACCCACAAGTACTTGGCTGTGACACACCTAATTCTACACCTTCATTCCTCTCAGTGCAGGTCTCAGAGAGGACTGAAGGTATAGTGGGGTTGGAGATCTCAGCTGATGAGGAGCAAGGAGAGGTCCTCTTTGTTCTTTGGTGTGGGTCTTTTAGATACGCTTGCCAACTAACTGCATGGCAGGTCAACATATGTCTGATCAAGCATGTGGTGCCCAAGCGGGAGATGTTTTGGCCACGCGAGATACGCTTGAGACATATGTTGCAAATAACAGTGGTGCGATCTGATGCACTCGTCTCAAAAAAGGCCCACACCAAAGAACTTTTGGAACAACGCGCAGAGACAGCAGCGCCCTGCACATTGCGGAGCTTTGCGGTTTGGTGCAGTCAGTGTGCTGCCCTTAGGCTGGCCCCTGGAGGGCATCCTGCCTCGTTGGTGATGTTCCTCCTTCTCCTCTCTCCTATCAGGCACCCACGTTGAGTCAGTGACCTCATCATCCCCTCCCTCCTCATCACTGGAGCAAACCTGGTAGTATGCTGCAGCAGGGGGAGCATGACTGCCAGATTGCTGTCCTTCTTGGGCACCCCCTCTGTCCGTGCTCACGTTACTGCCTTCATCTAGCTCAGTATCATCATCAGAGTCTTCTAAATGCTGGGCATCCTCCTGGAGCATGTACCCAATACTGTGGTGCAAACAGTTCGAGGGACTCCTCAGGAGGTGGGGCTAGGGAAGGAGTTACTGATGCCATTGAGCCGAGGGAAGAGGCCGCGTTGGCAGCTGCTTTGCCAGACAAAGTACCCTGAGCATGGGTGAGAGAGGATGAGGAGTATGAGGACGGCTTGGTCATCCACTCGACCAAGTCTTCCACATGTTGCGGCTCAACATGGCCAGCTGCCGAAAAAAAGGCCAAGCGTGTCCCACGGCCACGTGCTGATGAGGATGCACCGTCACCACGACCAGCACTGTTGCCTCTAGATACAGAGCCTGCTTGCCCTCTTTTATTGGCTTGTGATTGTCTTCCTCCAGACATACTAATGGCCTGCAGTGAGTTGCAGCTGCACTAAGCTGGGATATATATATATATATATATATATATATATATTAATACTGCAGCTAGCAAAATCAACTGCCTGCCTGTCGTATGAGAACACCACCAATCTTCTACAGGTAGCTTTAGCTGAACACTGTGCAGAGGACGCACTACCCCAACATTAAAATAATGTAGCTGCCTGCGGTAGTGATAGGATCAGGAAAACACCACCAACCTTCTACAGGTATCTTTAGTTGAACACTGTGAAGAGGACGTACTACACTAACGTTAAAATAATGTAGCTGCCTGTGGTAGTGATAGGATAAGGAAAACACCACCAACCTTCCACAGATAGCTTTAGCTGAACACTGTGCAGAGATCGCACTACACTAACGTTAAAATAATGTAGCTGCCTGCGGTAGTGATAGGATCAGGTAAACACCACCAACCTTCTACAGGTAGTTTTAGGTGAAAACTGTGCAGAGGTCGCACTAGACTAACGTGTAAATAATGTAGCTGCCTGCGGTAGTAATAGGATCAGAAAAACACCACCAACCTTCTACAGGTAGCTTTAGCTGAACACTGTTCAGAGGACGCACTACACTAACTTGTAGCTTTAGCTGAACACTGTGAGGAGGACGCACTACACTAACTTGTAGCTTTAGCTGAAGACTGTGCACTACACTAACTTGTAGCTTTAGCTGAACACTGTTCAGAGGACGCATTACACTAACTTGTAGGTTTAGCTGAACACTGTGAGGAGGAAGCACTACAATAACTTGTAGCTTTAGCTGAACACTGTGCACTACACTAACTTGTAGCTTTAGCTGAACACTGTTCAGAGGATGCACTACACTAGCTTGTAGCTTTAGCTGAACACTGTGCAGAGGTCGCACTACACTAACTTGTAGCTTTAGCTGAACACTGTGCAGAGGTCACACTAAACTAACTTGTAGCTTTAGCTGAACACTGTTCAGAGGATGCACTACACTAACTTGTAGGTTTAGCTGAACACTGTGAGGAGGATGCACTACAATAACTTGTAGCTTTAGCTGAACACTGTGCACTACACTAACTTGTAGCTTTAGCTGAACACTGTTCAGAGGATGCACTACACTAACTTGTAGCTTTAGCTGAACACTGTGCAGAGATCGCACTACACTAACTTGTAGCTTTAGCTGAACACTGTGCAGAGGTCACACTAAACTAACTTGTAGCTTTAGCTGAACACTGTTCAGAGGACGCACTACACTAACTTGTAGCTTTAGCTGAACACTGTGCAGAGGTCGCACTACACTAACTTGTAGCTTTAACTGAACACTGTGAGGAGGACGCACTACACTAACTTGTAGCTTTAGCTGAACACTGTGCAGAGGTCGCACTACACTAACTTATAGCTATATATATATATACAACACCTGGGATGCATATATGTGCACAATACACTGTAAGTGCAGCTAACTGTCTGACTGTCCTGCCTAATCTATCTAACTTTAATCAAATGACACTGTCTCTCTGTCTCTGTCTCTCAACGCCAGGACACACTACACAGGGCCGCCGTGCAGGTGGCCTTATATAGTGTGGGGCGTGTACTAAACCCCCTGAGCCATAATTGGCCAAAGCCACCCTTTGCCTTCACTTACCTTCCCAGCATGGTCTCCTGGCCCTATATTCACCTCATGTAGTCACTTAACAATGTATTTTATCAGCTCCATAGTAGTGCTTTACCCCAAACACCCCCTAAAATGTTTTTAAATGTGATTTGTGCTTTAAATTCAGGCAGAGTGCCAGAGGCTTTTTTTGGTGGGGTCCCCAAATCATTTGGAACCCTCCCTCCCCCCAACTGCTAAGTCAGCTGATACCAATTCTTTATCTATCCTCAATCATCTATCTGCTGACTTTGCCAAACCCATACACACTATACCCATCTCTTTAGTGGTCAGATGCATGGATGAATTTTCCCAAGGCATGTAGTGCAAGGGCCTGCCTGAATACTTTCAAATGGTACTGTTTAAAGTTTTTGCATCCTATTATTATCTTGATAGGTAATAGCAGAATTTCCAAATGTGCTCAAATGTGTACAGTGTGTATTTATATCTTTGTATTATGACACTTCTTATCTGTCCAGCGGCTGCCAATAGTGTAACTAAGGAGGGGCTGGCCAAAGTAATACACATTATTTAGGCATTCATCTCTCAATGAAGTGGAGAGGGTTACCCGTCCAAGAGCTCCTAAAATGTTAGAAATGGCCCATGGGGGGGGGGGAATCTGATAGGTGGACCTTATACTTTGGTCTTTAAAAACTCCCTCAAATAAATGTTATCTTGATGTTGGCCAAGAATGTTTGTGTCTAATCTGCTTTCCCTGTTTATGTGCAAAATGACTAATTTTTTGTTGTTGTTTGACTCCACAGTTTCCTTCCACGTCATAGGAATGGCAGACTGTGGCCTCCCACTTTGCCCAGCGGTGCGACTTTCCTAAGTGCGGAGGGGCAATTGATGGGAAACACGTCCACATCGTCCCACCACCCAACTCGGGGTCATACTATTTCAACTATAAGGGGTTCAATAGTATTGTGATGTTGGCGGTGGTGTTGGCTACTTACGAGTTCCTGTATGCGGACGTGGGGAAGAATGGCCGGATGTCCAATGGTGGAGTCATCGCCCAGATGGAGTTCTACAGGCGTCTCCAGAATGGCAGCTTGGACTTGCCACCTACAGAATATAATGTGGAAGGACTCCCATTCGTCTTTGTTGCAGATGAAGCATTTGCGATGGGGGACCATCTTATGCGGCCATTCCTGATGAGGACCCTCACCCCAGACCAGAGGGTTCTTAATTACCCGCTGGCCAGAGCCAGAAGAGTGGTGGAGAACGCGTTTTGAATCATGGCCAGCCGGTTCCACCTATTTCTTACACCCATACACATGGCTGAGTACAAACTGAATCACATCATCCTGGCGTGCTGTGTTCTACACAACTTTTTACGGCAATATTCTGCCAACTATGCTGGCTCAGTTGGGCCTGAGGCTGGAATTAAAAATAAACCAACCCTGACGGCGCTTGAAAGTGGCTGTCCTGGCTTGCCCCCCCTGAGTGCCCGTGATGTCCGTCTAAGATACCTTGAATAATTTATGGGTAGGGGGGCTATCAATATGCCAGACAATGTCTGAAACCTTTTTCAAATAAAATAAAAATTAATTACTAAAATCTTTGGTGACATTTACTGCTTGTGTTTCTTTTAGCTGACCCTAACAGAAATGTGGTGAGTCCTGAAAATGGTGTGATTGTGTAACATTACAAAGCATTGTTGGGTGTTATTTACTAAAGGCAAAGACTGTGGATTTTCCCTTAGGGAATAACCCCCATTGTCACTGAAAACACGAATTAGAGCATAACAAAAATTTTGGAGCGTTGAAACAATAATCCACACATTCTTGATTAACAATCTTTTTAATATCAGCACAATCACATGTGCATTTAGAAAAGGTTTTTCAAACAAACTAACATGTTTGTTGTATAACAATTTTTGGGGTCACATTAGAAAAAGTAGAAATGTCCATTTAAGATAAAACAGGCATGTTTAAAACCAACAAGAAAGACACAAATCTTGAACTTACAAAGTTCACATTTGGTAGAACTTGAAGGCAATATCAGACATGAGTATTTACAAACTGTGTTTGATATTGCGTTCAGATGGGGTGAAGTCACCCCTAAAAAAGCCAAATTTTGAAGATGCACACAAATTGCCGAATGTCAACATGTGCTAGCTGCCATCACGGGGGATCAAGGGACGTGTTTTGTGGGTGCAACCCCTTCCTCACAGCTACTTTATTATTGAGGAAGGGGTTGCACCCCCAAAACGCCTACATTGATCTCCCGTGATGGCAGATAGCACATGTTGACACACTGTGTGCATTTTCAAAATTTGGCTTTTCGCAAATATTTCAAAAAATGTTAAAAATTTTTAGCTCATAAAAAGCACAAAAAAAAGGGATTTTGATTGGTTTTAAACTGTCCCTAAAACATCAATCATGTTCTTCATTTTTTTTTGAACATCATTGATGCTTTTCTGGATGTTTTCCAAGTCCCTATTACACCCCATGATCTCCCCAATCAGGATCTGTGCACTTTCTGAGGTGAAATGCCCTGGATCCACAACATCACGATCACCTAAAAAAGATAGAAACAAAAACACACCATGTATTATAAATCTGCCGGCATCCATCTCTTACCTGAGCCTTTGGTCGCAGACACTCACCTGTTGTGGTGACTAGTTCCACCACATCTCCTTCCTCCTCCTCCTCCTGTTGGCTTTGGTGGGTCTCCACTTCTTCATGAGGTGGGGGGTCTCTGGTCTCCTCGGATGAGGGGTGTCCTCTGAGTCTTTTATCCCCTATGTAAAAAAAAATAGGTATACTTAGCACACATATATTTGATGGCAGAAATAGGAATATGAAACATTGCTTGGAAGTGGGGTACAATTGTCTGTTTTGGCAGAGTTCCAAGATGTTGAATTTTTATTGTCCTTTGTCAAGCTTCAACACTTTACCTGTTTAGTACAAGCTTCACAAATGGAGTCACCCCTATAGTATACACTGGAGCACCTGTGTGGACCCCCTAATAAAATGTGTGTTCTTGTGTCCCACTCTAGTGCTCCAGCGTCTAGATGTGAAAACTGCTGAGTGTCCTCTCCTTACACAGAATCTAGATTTCATTTAATTCTAGTTACAAACCCATCTACACAACCAAATTATTTTCAGACAAGTAGGCCATAAAAAATGTTGGCAAATGCATATGGCCAAAACAATGGTGTGTTCTAGGCCGAACGAACAATGTTTTATACAAACGAATAATGTGCCCATGAACATGAAAGTTGCCATTTTAAACTGTACAACAGTTAAGAAAAGCACATGGAGCTGCACGAACGTAATAAAAATAAAGAATAGGAACACAGGACAACTACTTACTTTTTTGCTGCACTCTCCGGATCCTTCTGTACTGCTCATGCTCTCTTAATTTGAGGTCCGACCACTGCTTCCTGAGCTGATCTTTCGATCGTCGTACCCCGAAATTCCGATGCAGACTCTTGACTACTTTCGCCATGATCTTGGCCTTTCGGACATTGGGGTTGGGGTAAGGTCCATACTTTCCATCATAGTTGGCCTTCTTCAGGATGTCCACCATCTCCACCATCTCCCCAAAGGACATATTTGATGCCTTAAATCGTCTCCTTCTGGATCAGGACATTTCTGGCTGCGGGCTTTCCTCCTCCTCCTCCTCGTTGGTGTAATTATCAGACACCTGCTGTGTCTCCGCCATGTGCTCTTCCCCCACTGCGCGGAACAAGAAGGGGCGGGGAATAGACTAGAAAGATTGTCAGGGTCGGGCAGGGAGTTTCACGCGTCTATAAAGCGTAACACGCGTGCGTAGTACGAACGATCTGTGAGCGGAGGAAGGAGTAACGGAGGCGCCGATCATGATAGTGAAGGTAAGATTTAACATTGGGCCTATACTGCTTCTAGATTGAGGCCTGTATTTGCACAAGTTTAGAAGACTTTAGGCTGACATTAGGGTTTGTCTTGTGTTGTGGCTTGCAGTGAAAATGGATATCTTGAAGGATCAGGACTTTATGCCAATCTTCATTGATATGTTCAGGGAGCTGCCTTGTCTATGGCAGATAAACCACCCTGAATATAAGAACCAAACAAAGAGGAAGGCAGCGCTGGATAATTTGTTGGAATTTGTGAACACGGTGATCCCCACGGCAGACATCATCTATTTGAAGATCCTAATTGGTGGTCTGAGGAGCACTTATCTAAGGGAGCACAAGAAGGTCCAGGATTTCCTGAGATCAGGAGCTGCAGATGACATTTATGTCCCCAGGCTGTGGTACTATGACAGGCTGCATTTTCTGGCAGGTCAGATTGAACCCAGGCCAGCACTCTCCACTCTTCCTTCCACACTTCCTTCCCCCCCAGCTGAGGCTTCTGACGCCCAACCTGGGCCTTCCAGGCAGCAACATGTGGAGGAGCCCAGCTTGAGCCAGGTATAGCATTCTTCTAAATATTGCTGGTTGTCCAATCAATGATGTTAAATAGATGTTAGTTTGGAGTACTAATTTATGATTGTGATTGATGAAGCAAAAACTAAAACCATGTCCCTTTTTCATACACAGAGAAGTCTCAGACAGGAGGTGGCTGGGCCAAGCAGGCTGCCTGATACCCAGGTCCCTCCCCTCCGCCTTCAAAGACAAAGTGGCAGGAAGAGGAGTAACCTGGAGGAGGCTGCCATAGGCCTATTTTGGAAGGGTACAGAGGCCCTCAGAACACCCCACAGTGTGGAGGAGGACTTTGCTGGCATAACTGCATGCAAAATGATGCAGATGGAGGAGGGCCAACGACTCCTGTGTGAGTTCTTAAATTTGGAAGCTCTAAATAAGGGTTTGAGGGGCCAAATCACATGTGCAACCCACATTTGTGACCTCACACATAGTCCTCCTCCTCCTCCTCCTCCAGGTCCTCCTCCTCCTCCTCCTCCTCCTCCAGGTCCTACTCTTCCTCCTGCCACATCTCCAACACCAGAGCCACAGCGTGGAAGGAAGCGTGGAAGGAAGACCAGAGAGTGATGGCTCTGGGCTCAGTCTGGTCTGGCAAAATATGCAGCCTCTTGTAGTACCACAGCCTGGGGACATACATGTCATCTGCTGCTTTCAGGATCTCTGGGACTTCTGGACCAGACTGCACTCCCTTAGATATGGACTCCTCCGGCCACCAATTTTACTGTAAAAGAATTGATGTGTGCCCTGGGGGTCCAAGGCTTCGCCAATTTCTGCTGTTTCTCCAGCTTTGCCTCCCTCTTTGGTTGTGAGCCCTTAATAAAGGAATTTTTGTTATAATTATACTTGCCTATGTGTGTTTTCCTTCAAAAAGGACAGTTTGTTTGTGAGGAGGCAGGTACATTTCAAAAATACAATGTGAAATTAACAAGAGACACCAACACCAAACAATCTCATTGAGATTAAATAATACAAGATAATAATGGTGTTGTGGTAACTTGACACACAAAACACAAACAAAAATATTCTGGAGTAAAAAAAAAAAAAAACATGAGCCTTGAAACAAATACAAAACCAAAAAAAAATCAGCCTTGAAAAAAATACAAAACAAAAATAAAGAAAACAAAAAAAATGTTGTCAGATGTGGCAAATCAAAATATATTGAGGGAATCATGATAAATAATAAAGAAATAATTTTGTGAGAAGTCTGTGTGAATATGAGCAGCAAAACTACTTCATTCTTTTAGCATTATAAAGAAGAAGAGAGTGCGCTGTATTAAACAATTTTAAACATTGCAGCCTGATGAAAGTGCTCTATCCATTCTGAACGCTAATTTTACCAGACCGAGCTGTTCTGTCTCGAAATTTCTTCTGAGCATGCGTGGCACTTTGTGCGTCGGAATTGTCCACACACGGTCGGAATTGACGCAATCGGATTTTGTTGTCGGAAAATTTTATAGCCTGCTCTCAAACTTTCTGTGTCGGAAAATCCGATGGAAAAAGTACGATGGAGCCCACACACGGTCGGATTTTCCGACAACACGCTCCGATCGCACATTTTCCATCGGAAAATCCAACCGTGTGTACGGGGCATAACAGTTAAGAACCCCTTACACAGTTTAACCACTTCAATAGCAGGCACCTTTACCCCTTTCCTGCCTGGGCCAATTTTCAGCTTTCAGCACTGTCACACTTCAAATGACGATAAGGTGGTCATGCAACACTGTACCCATATGATATCTTTATCATTTTTTCACACAAATAGAGCTTTCTTTTGGTGGCATTTAATTATCACTGTTTTTTTTTTTTTTGCTAAATAAATGAAAAAGCCAGAGAATTTTGAAAAGAAAAACAAGTTATTCTTGGTTTCTGTTTTAACATTTTGAAAATAAATAATCTTTCTTCATAATTCTAGGCCAAAATGTCTAGTGCAACATTTCTTTGGATTAAAATAACAGAAATCAGTGTTTATTATTTAGTCTGTACGAAAGTTATAGAGTCCACAAACTATGATTGATATATATATATATATATATATATATATATATATATATATATATATATACAGTGGGGATGGAAAATATTCAGACCCCCTTCAATTTTTCACTCTTTGGTATATTGCGGCCATTTGCTAAAATCATTTAAGGTCATTTTTTTCCTCATTAACGTACACACAGCACCCCATATTGACAGAAAAACACAGAATTGTTGACATTTTTGCAGATTTATTAAAAAAGAAAAACTGAAATATCACATGGTCCTAAGTATTCAGACCCTTTGCTGTGATACTCATATATTTAAGTCAGGTGCTGTCCATTTCTTCTGATCATCCTTGAGATGGTTCTACACCTTCATTTGAGTCCAGCTGTGTTTCATTGTACTGATTGAACTTGATTAGGAAAGCCACACACCTGTCTATATAAGACCTTACAGCTCACAGTGCATGTCAGAGCAAATGATAATCATGAGGTCAAAGGAACTGCCTGAAGAGCTCAGAGACAGAACTGTGGCAAGGCATAGATCTGGCCAAGATTACAAAAAAATTCTGCTGCACTTAAGGTTCCTAAGAGCACAGTGGCCTCTATAATCCTTAAATGGAAGACGTTTGGGATGACCAGAACTCTTCCTAGAGCTGGCCGTCTGCCAAACTGAGCTATCGGGGGAGAAGAGCCTTGGTGAGAGAGGTAAAGAAGAACCCAAAGATCACTGTGGCTGAGCTCCAGAGATGCAGTCGGGAGATGGGATAAAGTTTTAGAAAGTCAACCATCACTGCAGTCCTCCACCAGTCGGGGCTTGATGGCAGAGTGGCCCGACGGAAGCTTCTCCTCAGTGCAAGACACATGAAAGCCCGCATGGAGTTTGCTAAAAACACCTGAAGGACTCCAAGGTGGTGAGAAATATGATTCTTTGGTCTGATGAGACCAAGATAGAACTTTTTGGCCTTAATTCTAAGCGGTATATGTGGAGAAAACCAGGCACTGCTCATCACCTGTCCAATACAGTCCCAACAGTGAAGCATGGTGGTGGCAGCATCATGCTGTGGGGGTGTTTTTCAGCTGCAGGGACAGGACGACTGGTTGCAATTGAGGGAAAGATGAATGTGGCCAAGTGCAGGGATATCCTGGACGAAAACCTTCTCCAGAGTGCTCAGGACCTCAGACTGGGCTGAAGGTTTACCTTTCAACAAGACAATGACCCTAAGCACACAAAATAACGAAGGAGTGGCTTCACAACAACTCCGTGGCTGTTCTTGAATGGCCCAGTCAGAGCCCTGACTTAAAGCGTTTACCATCCATCCTGACAGAACTGGAGAGGATCTGCAAGGAGGAATGGCAGAGGATCCCCTAATCCAGGTGCGAAAAACTTGTTGCATCTTTCCCAAAAAGACTTATGGCTGTATTAGATCAAAAGGGTGCTTCTACTAAATACTGAGCAAAGGGACCATGTGATATTTCAGTTTTCTTTTTTAATAAATCTGCAAAAATGTCAACAATTTTGTGTTTTTTTGTCAATGTGGGGTGCTGTGTGTACATTAATGACGAAAAAAAATGAACTTAAATGATTTTAGCAAATGGCTGCAATATAACAAAGAGTGAAAAATTTAAGGGGGTCTGAATACTTTCCGTCCCCACTGTATATATACAGTATATCTGAAAATCGATCAATCCCGAAGTACTGAGGCCTGAAAATGCAAATACAAATATCCCCCAAATTACTAATTTTTGGAAAGTAGACAAGGTATTTAGTAAGAGGCATGGTGAGTTTTTTAAAGTTGTAATTTTTTTTGTCACATTCCATTTTTTGGAAAATTAAGACATTTTAAGTTTTTTTTTCTCATTTAAAAAAAAAATAATTGACATACTGTCACCAGTGCAGTACAGGGTCATCATATAACTGTCGTGGCAGTGATCATGGATATTGACCAGTGGCAGTATATATAAAAAAAAGTAATATATTTTTTCAATGTACTTACTTTTTTTATAACATTTTATTCTTTTTTTTTTTTTTAAATACTGTGACCAGAACAATACCATAGTAATGCTGCACTACTCTGAAGAGATGGTCAGGATTTGTTTTTTTACATAGTATGAGTGCTTATAACATTGAATTTCACTGTTATAAGCATCCATTTTTTCTGACTGAAATCCATTCATTCAATGTTTATTATTGTGATTACCTGTGATTGGCCACAGCTAATCACATGGTACAGATGGGATGTGATTGGCCCTGTCTGTACCTTGTGATTACTGTGACCAATCACAGAGATCAACACACTAGTACACAATGAATGGCATGAATCAAAGCCATTCATTGTGTATAATTGTCATGCGGTCTGCTGTGATTGGTCACAGTGATCACATGGTACCGGCAGCAGGTCGGTACACTGATCTGACAGGAGGCATGATCCTGGGAGGATGTCGAATGATGTCCACCAAGGATAATAGCGCTCCCACCCCTTCATCATTTTGCAATAGGCCAAGAGAGGAGCAGTTAACATTGAACCACCTTTCATCCAACTTCATTGTGTAGCCGCATGTCTTCTCTAGAGAACTTAGCGTAAATAGTTTCCTCCAAATGCTAGAGTCACATTTAAAGATTTGTATATTTTGCGATAATATTTCCTCTTACAGTAAGTGCCTCTTTTCCAGGGAGAATCATTTTAATGTTTGTAGTTCTTCCTCATAACTGAAGTCCTCCAGCTCCCTTATTAGCTTTGTTGCCCTTCTTTGGTTGCCAAAACTGGAAGGCATACTCAAGATCCCCGATGGCAAGGATAACTTGCCACAAATTTGTGAGAGTGCTAAATTGCAAGTCTGTTAACTTGCGGCACATTTTCACTGGCAAGTTGTACACTTGCAGAGCACTTGAAGCACAAATTCTAGTTGACACTTTTCCAATTTGTAGCAAATGTGCATGGCAAGTCTCTAGCAGGAGCAAAGTTGCAGTGGTCTACAGTAAGAGCTCTGCAAGTCTACAGCATGAAAATTCAGCTACAGTGACACTGTGGTGGGATGACTATTGCACAACATAACTGAACCAGAACTTGCAGCAGACTTGCAGAATGTTTGCAAGGAATGTTGTTCTGGAGTCATGCAATGCGGACTTGCTGCATGTGGTAGAATTATAGTTTTATCTCTTGAGTTAATACCCTTTTTAATGCATGTTAATAGTCTGCTAGACTTGCTTCCTGTAGCTCGGCATTGCATGCTGTTGCACGTGTGATCTAATATGACTCCCAGATTCTCATCCTCGATTTTCCCAGAGGTTCTTCTCCTAGACCTAGTGAGTAATTTGCATTCATAATTTTAACTTCCAAGTGCATTCGTTTTTCAATGTTAAACCTCATCTGCCATATAGCTGTCCACTCATTTATTTTAGCTAGGCCTTCTTGTAAAGTTGCGATATCCTTCTGTGAAGTTACAGTATTGCCCTTCTTAGTTTATATCATAGTTATATCTTATACAGTATATCTTAGTTTATATCATCAGCAACAACTGAACTTGAACTAATTATTCCAAGCTTTATGTTGTTTATGGACAAGTTAAACAGAATTGGTCCCAGGACAGAGCCTTGGGTACCCTGTTTACAACTCTGGACCATTCAGAAATGATGCCATTAATCACTACCCTCTGGACACGCTTCTGCAACCAGTTTTTTATTCAATATTATCAATGGCAATAGACCTTAATTTATAAATGAAGCGTTTATGGAATAATTTAGTTATTGTGCACAGGCCTTCCTCTATCCACATTACAGTTCACCTCCTCATAAAATGTCACAAGGCTGGTCTGGCAGGACTGGTCTTTTATAAATCCATGTTGATTATTATTAATGATACTTTTTTCATACTATTTTCCTTTTTTAAATGGCCCTCATGTCTTCCAATAGTTTACATTCCATTGATATTAGGCTTATTGGTGTTTAGTTTCCAGGTGTATATCTCGTCACTTTTTTGGAAATGGGTCCCACTTTTGCTCTTAGCCAATCTGTTGGTACCATTCCAGTCAGTAAGCAATCCTTAAAAATTCGGAATCATGGTCTTAATTAGTGGCTAAGTTCTTTAAAATCTACCAGGTGGAAGCCTACTGATCCTGGTGATAGATTTTCTATTCTTTTTTTGAACACTGGTTTCTATCAGCCACAAAGGTACATTCAAAATAATGTTATTAACGTTACTGTCATTTTTATTATACCCCTCATTTTCATTTACATAAACTGAGGAGATCTTCCCTGTCACTTGTGACCAACTTCCCCTGATTATCTTTTATGGGTCAATATGTTCAAACCTCACCTTTATACCATTAATATATTTGAAAAAAATTTGTTTTTTCTTACTCTCCTCAGCAATGTGTCTCTCATTGCTGATCTGATTGCACTCTTGCATGTTTTATTACATTCTTTGTACTTTTGGAATGCCGATGGTGACTCTATTATTTAAGGACAGTTCTTTTCTTGTTAATGTGCTTTTTTATATTCATATTTAGCATATATTTGAGGTTTAACTGTTGTTCTTTTATATTTGTTACCCATTGGAATGCACCAACAATTGCTATTGTTTAAAATGTCCTTACAGCACTTCCACTTCTTTTCAGTGCTACTATGTGATCCCATTTAGTATCATGTAGTATGAAGGGCAGCTTAGTAAAGTTAGCTCTTTTGAAATTTGGTGTTCCTACCCTGGTGTCTACTTTACCTATAATATATGGAAAAAGCTCCTCTGTGATCATTGTTTCCAAGTTATCCTTTACTTCCACAACTGCAATCACTTCCGTGTTGTTTGTAATTAGTCCAGTAGAGCATTATTTCTAACTGGGTCCTCCACTTTTTCATAAAATTGTTCATTACATTCAAGAAACGATGAGCCTTAGTTCCATGTGCCCCCAGGATAATTGAAGTCCCCCATGATTATAACATTGTCCTGATGGCAGGGCATCTTTGACTGTGAAAGGAGATTGGTCTCATCTTCATCCTTAATGTTACGGGCCTATAGCATACACCCACAATTAATTTACCATTTGTTTTGTCCCTCTGAAGCTCCAGCTAGAAAGACTCCACCTCATCACTAGCCCCTTTAGCAATGTCATCCCTCATTTTTACAATTAAATCACTGTTGACATACAGGCACACCCCTCCGTCTTTTCTACCTACCCTGAACCTCTGATACAGGAAGTACCTTTGGACAATCGTAAGCCAGTCATGTGAGCATAATAACCAAGTTTCTGATATTCCCACAAAGTCAAAATCCTCTGCATGTTCTAGTTCCACTATTTTCTTAACCAATTTTCTGGCATTTGTGTGCATACCCTTTAAATGTGTAAAAGCATATATTATTTTATCATTGATCACCCTTGTGTTACAGTTAGATTCAGCACGCATACTAGCATTGGCCTTGAATACCTTAGTTTCCTTATCATCTGGTTTGAGGCCCCCTTACCCCCCCAACTTTGCCCACATCTTCACACTTTGAGCCTTGTTCACTGCATGGTATACGTCTTACTAATCCCTCCCCTCCACATCCTAGTTTAAAAGTACCAACGACCTTCTGACCATCTTCTCCCAACAGAACTGCACCCTCCCCATTTAGGCGCAGTCCATCTCAAGTGTAGAGCCAGTAACCAATCACTAAGTTGGCCCAATTATCCATGAACCCAAAACCCTCTTTCTTAAACCAGTTCCTCAGCCAGTTCCTAACAGACGCACCCCGCAATCCCACGTCGGAGGTGGCGGACAATGGCTGTCTCTACCAAACACCAGGACTCTTTGATCTGTTATCATATCTCTGCCCTTTCGCGTGCACGGTCCAGTCCTGGCATTACCCATTGGGATCTGGCACCCATGGGTTTTCTGCTCCGGGTGATGTACTAGGGGGCACTTGGTTTTGGAGGTGGCTGCTCTTTTGTCTTTCCGACTTGCAATAGATTAGAGAAAATCAGTGATGTCCTTAATGCCCTGACGAAGCAAAGTATATGTGAAACATGTTGGCTGGCTGATCACAAATATTTTCTGAACACAAGCTATTGCATGGTCATCCTGACGTTTGATTGCTAATTCTGTAATGTATATTTTTAATATGTTTAATTAAAATTTATACTTTTATATCAACCATCGCTGGATTGGCTCACTGTTAACAGACACATTATCTCCCTTTCAAAATCCCATTTTTATTAGAGACAGTTTTATCTCCCTCTTCATTCTTTGGTGAACTTTCTCTTTAGTTAAAATAAAATCCAACAACATCCTGGTCTTTACAATTTTTTCCATAGGGAGACGAAATTCCATGGCCACAGTGTCAATTTGCACACCCAGAAAATCCAAACATGTGGTTGGGAAAACAGATTTTTCAGGAGCCAAAGGTACCCCGAATAAATGACAAATCATCTTAAATTCAGTGAAAATAAATAGACAATCTACAGTATCCACTTTACCTATGAATAAAAAATCATCCAAATAATGAATACAATTAGAAGAACCCGAATGATAACAAACTACCCATTCTAGAAAAGTAGAAAAAAGTTTAAAATAATAACAGGAGATAGCACAACCCATGGGCAAACACTTATCAAAGAAATATTTGTTATCAAAAACAAAACCTAAAGAACTGAATGCAGATGAACGTATAGGCAAAATACGGAAAACTGATTTTATGTCAGCTTTTGCCAACAATGCAGAATTACCAACAGCTCTGATTTTAATCATTTAAGCATCCTCAAATGAAGAATTAGATACAGAACACAAATTGGAATCAATTTCATCATTCAAAGAAAAACCATCAGGGAAAGATAAATGATGTATAATTCTGAAAGAACCATGTTCTTTTTTCGGAATAACCCCCAAAGGAGAGACCCTAAAATTAGAAAATGGTGAACGATCAAAGGGGTCAGCAATCCTCCCTTCTTCAAGTTCCTTATTAATTTTAACCCTAACAGTATCTTCATGTAAAGCAACTGAAGTCAAATTCTGAAAAACAACACAACCAACACCTGAAAAAGAAGGCAAATTAAAACCAAAATGGAAACCATCAATTAACATGTATCCCTTAAAGCAGAAGGAGTATGCTGATTCTGCTTTTTAAAGCAGCCCTGTACAATGAGCACATTCGTGCTTGTATCTACAATTATTAAACCATTTACAATGACCTATGTTAAAATTAAAACACAATCCTTTACGAAAAGGTCCAGCAATAGGTGTAAGTGGTTTAACAGCTTGTTTCTGTGGCAACAATAGATTTAGCCAAAGGCCAACATCTTTCTTACCCCATTTTAGAGATTTATGTACAGAAAGCTTTTGCCGAAAAGACTCATTGTAAAAGAACCAGGATAAACCTGGAAAATTCTTGTATGCCTCCAAAATGATCTCTACATGTTGGAATAGACCACTGCACAATTCTGGATGCTTTTCACTCATAATACTAGCATATATGCTAAATGCTTGCAACCAATTGTTGAAATTACGAGGACTAGACCTCCGCCGTTCATACTCAAATTTATCACCATCTCTTTTTTCAAGTCTATTGTCTTTTACAGAAGGCAATAAGGAAAGTAAATCAACATACCGTATAAGCCGAGACACCTAATTTTACCACAAAAAACTGGGAAAACGTATTGACTCGAGTATAAGCCTAGGGTGAGAAATGCGCAGCTACTGTAAGTGGAAGAGGGTCAACAATGCTCATTTGCAGCCTCACTGTGCCCATTTGCATGCCTTACTGTGCCCATTTGCAGCCATAGGTCCCCCGAACTTCAAACTTGGTAGTCAAGGGTTCCTAGATGCCCCCTAGCTGCAGCCAAAATTTGGGGTTTCTGGACCTATAGGGTCCCGAAATGACATTGCTGCAGATGGACACAGTTGACCTACTTTGGGGCCCCGTATCTCGGGGCAACTTGGTGCTAGGAACCCCAAATTTGGTGTGCAAACCCAGTGGAACTATCACTACAACATATCCAACTAGCACTACAACATAGCTGGGGTTCCTAGCACCAAGTGGCCCCGAGATACTGGGCCCCAAAGTCGGTTCGGAAAATGTCAAGCACTTTTCTGCAGCAGATAATGACATTTTCAGAAGAGAGTTTGGGGCCCTGTATCTTGGGGCTACTTGGTGCTAGGAATCCCAGCTTTTGATATGTTATAGTGCTAGTTTGACTGGGTTTTCACACCAAATTTGGGGTTCCTAGCACCAAGTGGCCCAGAGATATGGGGCCCCAAATTCAGTTCAGAAAATGTCATTCTCTGCTGTAGTGCTTAACTCGAGTATAAGCCAAGGGGGGCATTTTCATCACAAAAAAATGTGCTGAAAAACTAAGCTTATACTCGAGTATATACAGTAGTCTCCTTTCCATATCTTTTCTTTTATGACAACATTTAAATGGAAACCTAACGGTGACAATTCACAAGAAAGAACTTCTTTCATACACGATTCAGGTATAAGAGACACCGTTGTAGAAGAAGGATCGGCAGACATAACAGGAGCCGACAAAGCAATATTTTGTATTACAGTAGAATCTACAGTAGTATGCATGTTATCTCTCCACACAGAGGTTAATCCAACTTGAGCAGTAGAATGAAGTAACACAGAAGCAGGTAAAAACGTTGACAATAATTTAGACATAGAAAAAGCAAAGTCTTGAAAAAGCGAGGCATCTAAAGACTCACCTTTGGATATTTGCAAATTAGACTGTGCAGCTTGAAAAAGGCCTTGTGGAACCGCATCAGCAGCTATGGAATTAGCAGCCACAGTATCTTGGGTATTGCTAGTTGTCATAGTGACAGCATCAACAGCAGGCACATCAACAAATAATTATCCAGCAACTGAAGAGTTAATTCCTAAGGTATTACCCTCTGAGTAGTGAGCAATGTTATCAGGCAATTTAACATTCAAATTACGTTTTTTACTTTTTTTCTTGAGACATGTCTTATTTACTTCTCCTGCAGAATCCTGTGGCCACAAAGGGGATTTAAATCTTTGCGGCCGCTTACAGATTCTTTTCTTCAAAGCCGCAGGCCGTATTGCGCATGCTCCGTCTTCTGAGACCGGAGAGTAGCCGAGACCATCCCAAACAGTTCCGAATGAGGGATCTTGCGTCACGGGGTCAATGGGCAGTCCCCAATGGGAGGAAGAGGCAGTAGCAACAGGAGGAAGATCCGGAGGAACCATAGGGGTGACATCCACCATAGGATCGTGGTAGAAATGGGGATGTGGAGAAGCCGAAGGAGCTGAATGTGGAGCCCTGTAAGCCGAGGATGAAGGGGGAGGCATAGACAAACATGACCGAAGCCACTGTTCTCCATCATCAGATCCGGCCCGCTCCATCATCTGGCGCAGCAACGATTTCATGGTACGACCACAGATGTGCTTCTTTCTCTTAATCCTGCTGACTGCTCTGTTATGACGCATTTTTCTTTTTTTTATAGGTCTTTAATCGTGCCAGGACCGTTACAGACATCTTAAGCCAATCAAAGGTAAGTACACATAACTGACACAAACTGGTTTAAACAGTAATATTTTACTGTCTACCAGCATCCCATAAGTGGTGGGTGGGAACATTTCTTGCCCCTCCCACCACTTTTATTCTGGGAATACTACCTCAATGGTCCTTTTCTTTAATATAGCACCTCCATGAAATTATTTTTAAGCACACTCCATCCTTCTCTAACTTTGTCATTTGTACCAATATGCATCATGAGAGCTCCCTCCCTAGGCCCACCCAATAATTTGTCCATCGGATCTGCAAGTGCTGAACCTGAGCAATCTATAAACAACATACTGTTCAGTGATCATGGTCTATGTGATAGATTGCCTTATCTATCCTGCTAATAACTGAGTCCCCTACCGCCAGTATCTGTTTATCTTTGCTTGTACCCCTGCCCCCATCCTCACTAGAGTAGTTGTTCCCCTGGCAGCTAAGAAAAGTATTTTACTGTCAAACTATACTAATATTTATAGGTCCCAACTGTCCATCAGTTGGGACTAACTCTCTTTAGTTGTATCTCTGTGTTGGGCTGAAAGCTAGTATAAAGCAAAAGCAGTGGGCAAATTGGTAGCTGTGAGTTTAAATGATACCTTTTTGCAGATTAATTCCTCATGGTTTACATATTGGGGTCATGATATGGGCATATGTCCTTTCTTTTTATACTTTGTGCAAAAGTTGTCCCCTTTTCTCATATAAGAAAGTTGAGAGGCTCATTGATATGTGAGCTATTGATCTGCATTTTTAAAACTATATCTATGTATAAGGTTTGTGGGGTGCTAGCTCAAATGGGGATCACCTTCCCTGGGAAAAAGGTAGTCCAGATGGCAGATTTTCTGAAAATCTGACTTGTAGACAGTTTTATTTTAAAGGTTGCATGTAAATCAAACAGAACAGAAAATAAATCCTTGCCATCCAGGCACTAACTAAACATTTCAGGTTTCCTAACTCACAGGTGAAAGGCTTCTCCCAGTCAACAACAAAACAAAGAAGCAAGCCTTTTCTTTCTCTCACAAAGCAAACTTTACATCAATAGCTCTCTCAGGTTTTGGCTTCCTGAGTCCCAGGCCAAGAGCAATCCTGCTTTATTTATACCACCTGCTGGTGGTCACAAGTGGACCGCAAAGTCTGGGCCGAAAACAACCCTGCCAAGGTCGCTAATAAAACCTGTACTGGATTACACCTTAGTTCCCTGTAAATGAAAGCATGTGAGATGAAACATAACTTCCATCAATCACCTCGCCTTTCATAATGTAACAGGTTGCATCCATATTTCACAGTACCATCTAGAAATTCCAATTACCCTGTACACTGACTCTCACAGAGAGTCAGTGTTATGTCTAGTGTCCTTATAAAGCAGTAAATAATGCCGAATACAACCATTTAAAACCAACAAGGATTAGAACTGCAGTTCCAACATAAAAAGGAAACTGGAGTCTTCATTAATACTGAAGCTGTGCAATGCAAACGTAGGCTTATCTGTATTGAGCCATTCTTTCCCCCCAAAAAAATTCCAATGCACAGTGGGACAGGGAACCCTTCAGCATAAAGTATTGTGTTGAAACATTCCATAAAAAACAACTGCTGTGTAATCTGTGGTGCAGTACTCAGTTTTGGTTATCAGGTCACATTTGTATTTTGATTCATGTAAGGCATTCCTTGGGATTCTGTAGTTTACCAGATGCCCAACTCCCACCGTGTTCAGTTAGCCTAGTTGCTATGGCAACAGCTGAGATTTGTGGAAGCCATGATGAACATATCCTATGAAGAAAGAAAGTGATTTTTGTTTATAATATAGATTTTGTATCAGTCATTTGTGGTGTACGGCTTGTACAGTATTTAAAAAGCAAGCACGTTGTGAAATTCTCTCTGAGGAATAAATATGTAGAGAAACAATTTTACAGCTGCTTTATTACATAAACAGAAAACATGGTGCACAAAGGACATTTCTTTAAAGTGAAAAGAAAATGTTATATATCTTTTCACCAGATGTGTTCATTTAGGGTTCAGTGTAAACTGAATAAGCTTCTTACAATGTGTCTATTTTAGTACTAGATTTTTACCTGGTCAGTCACCTAAGAACAATAAGGATATTCCAAAAATTCCAACTTGCCTGATCTCCATATGAATGCAGCGCCAAAATCCCTAGGCTATCTTTAATTGAATTTAGCTCCACTACCCCCACACATATATTCATATAAAACCTTGCTCTGTAAGTATGTTCTACCTAATGTCTCCTAGGAGCTTATTGTAGGCCTATTAACACTTTGGGGTTGATTTACTAAAGGCAAATAAACTGTGTAATTTGCAAAGTGTAGTTGCACACTGCAAGAGCAGTTGTTCCAGAGCTTAGTAAATGAGCAGAAGCTCTGTTGACTTCCATCATCCTATTATGTGCAAGCATAAAAATGTTTTACTGCATGTGATTGGCTATTCTTTGCAAAGTGACTCTTTGCCTATTTTACTAAGTTTTGGAGCAACTGCTCTTGCAGAGTGCACAGTCTATTTGCCTTTGGAAAATAAACCCCTTTATGTTGAATGAACACAATTTTGAATGGCCTGGCAGCACACATCAACAAACAGAAAATCAGATGTACACCTTTTTTATTTCAACACACTGCGCCACAATGCACAGATATTTCACATCTCTGCTTTGTGCTGCAATGAAACATATGTGTTTTGAGGTGCACTGGCAAGGTGTGTTGGGGATGCCATATCCGATGCCAAAAGCCAAGGATTATGCAATAATGTGCATTGTAGGCAATGGTAGGGCTTATTTAGTGAAGGTAGAGGCTGTTAGAATCCTAGAAACAGGAGAGCGACAGAAGAAAAAGGCCAAGTGGTCCATCAAGTCTGTCCTTCTTTTTTTTTGCCTGAGTATAGATCAATGTTTTTCTCAAGCATGTTTAACTTCACATACATTTCTGTAGAAGTTTAAATTCACTTGCTTGTGTTTGTTTTGCAAAGTGTATATTGCTTAGCTAAGTAAATAAAGTGAACATAGAAACATAGAAAAGTGGCGGCAGAAAAAGACTGAGTAGTCCATCAAGTTTTTTTCGGGGTCTTTTTCTTTTTCTTGTGTTTTTTTTTGGGGGAGGGGTTCGTTTTTTTTGGGAGGGGGGCTCTTGTTTTTTTTTTTTTTTTGGAGGGTGGAGGGTTTACATTAACCTCGTTGTCTGACTATAGATTTATGTTTATCCCAAGAATGTTTGAAGCCATTTACTGTTGACAATCATCAACCACCCTTTCAGTAAAATAATACTTTCTAATGCCAGCCATACACGGTTCGAATTTCGAAAGAATTTTCTTTCGAAAATCGTATCTAAGAGTTTTCGTACGAATTTCGCACCATTAGTGGGCTGCAGCAATGGCCGATTTTCATGCGGCAATCAAATTTGAGGAATCGGACATGTTGGAAATTTTTAGAAAAACAAAAGATTTTCTAATCAATGATGGGAGAATTGTGCGAGAAATGTAATAAGAAAAGAAAATTTTCGGAGAGAAAAGAAGATTCCCAGCCACGAAAATTCTTTTCTGTAGCAACATGAGGTGAAATTGAAGGCTTGGTCGGCTGAATTTCGAAAATCAATGGTGGCATCATCGGATCACAAAAAAAACAAACTTTCTGATTTTGAAAAGAAAATTTGTTCGAAATTCGACCATGGATGGCCTGCTTTAGATTAGTTTTGAACTTTCCTCCAGTTAGTTGGAGGTAATGTCCCCGTGTTCTTGATTTTGGTTTCATATTGAAAAGACCGCCTTCCTGAATCTTATTTACCCCCTTGATGTATTTAAAGGTTTCAATCATGTCTCCCCTTCTTTCCTCCAGACTGTACATATTAAGTTCCTGAAGTCACTCTCGATATGTTTTATCCCCCAAACCTTTTACCATTTTTGTTAATCGGCTCTGAACTCATCCTTATCAATATATTTTTATAAGTGAGGTCTCCAGAACTGGACACAGTATTCTAAATGAGATCTAACTAAAGATCTATATAGGGGAATCAGGAACTCCGTCCTCCTGTTGGTGATCCCTCTAGTGATGCATCCTAGAACTCTATTCGCTTTCCTCACTACCTTGTCACGCTATTTGCTTATTTTGCAATCATCTGAAATAAGCACCCCCAAATATTTTTCTTCTGTAATGCTGGCTAACACTGTATTCTTTTTTCCCTAGGTGCATTATTTTACATTTAGAAATATTGAACTGCAGTCACCACTGCTTTGACCAATCTTCCAGCAATGGCAAATCATGTTCCATGTTACAGACACCTTCAGGGATATCAACCCTATTACACACCTTTGTGTCATCAACAAAAAGACATTTATTGTCAAAAAAACCTTTAGTTATATCACTTACATATAAGTTAAATATAAAAGGATCCAGTACAGAGCCTTGTGGTACCCTAATCCCATTTACAAACACACTCTGAGATTTATCCTTTAGTCAACTGCATTTCCACTGAACCACCCAAGGGTTAAGTCCTAGCTTGTACAACTTTTGTATTGTATTATTGGAACTGCCTTGCTGAAATCAAGATATGCTATGTCCACAGCACCACCCTGGTCCAAAACATTGAAAATATAGTCAAAACATTCAATCAGATTAGTCTGACACAATCTGCCCTCAGTAAAGCCATGCTGCTTTGGGTCCAGCAAGCTATGCATTTTTAGGTGATCAATGATCCTTCTTTTCAGGAGAGATTCCATTAACTTGACTACAATTAATGTTAAACCCACGGGCCTGTAATTGCCAGATTTTACCTTGCTGCCCTTCTTGTGGATAGGTACAATATCAGTTGTCCGCCAATCATGGGGAACTTTACCTGTTAGAAGAGATTGATTAAAAAGATCTGTTAATGGTCCAACAACTACATTTAAAAAAAAAAAAAAAAAAAAGAGGAGCCTGAATTTTGGAAAAATTTTTATTGGGTTTTTCACAGTACAGTCATGTAGAAAGCAGTACATCCGAGGCAAATTCATATATAGGTATAGATACACAGTTGAGTAAAGAAGGTAAACTTCTAAATAGGGGGGGAGTGCGACAGGGGGGTCATATTTACCTATTTAACAGTGGTTAAACAAAGCGGTTCATACACAAATAATAACTTATACTGTTTTACCCTCAGGAGTGGAAGCAGAGCTTGGAAGATAATAATCGGGGTTTTTCGTATGGATTTTAACAGCTTGCCATGGCTCTCATTCTGGGAGGGCGTCATATGATGGCTCTCCATTTAAACAGGGAATGCGCGCGATCGTGTGTGCGCATCCCTGTTCCTTGGAGACACAGCTCGCCTCCGAGGGGGGTAAACAGCCATTGGGCATGGCTCTTTACCATGTGATCGATCGTGATGAAGTTACGGCAGATCACAGATGGTACCACCCCACTTTGCCCGAAGCCTGTGCGCGATCTTGGGCTCGCTGCGTGTGCACGTCGGTGACAGTGGCTGTTTACCACGTGCTCGGATGTGATCCTTTCACAGCCGATCACTAAATGTCAACAAACCGCGGTAACAAAATGTTACTTGGTTCTCCTCCTCACACACCGATCGTGTGTGAGAAGGAGATTGCAGTAACATCTCGTTACCGCTTACAGTGTACACCAATCACACTAATTGCCCCCCCAATCCCCAATAAAGAGGACCTGTCACCACTCATCCATCTGAGTACCTGTCAGTCCATGTGAGTATCTGTCACAGTTCATCTGAGTACCCAAGTACCTGTCACAGTCCATCTGAGTACCTGAGTACCTGTCACAGTTCATATGAGTACCTGAGTACCTGTCACAGTTCATATGAGTACCTGAGTACCTGTCACAGTTCATCAGAGTACCCGAGTACCTGAGTACCTCTCACAGTCCATATGAGTACCTGAGTACCTGTCACAGTCCATATGAGTACCTGAGTACCTGTCACAGTCCATATGAGTACCGAGTACCTGAGTACCTGTCATCGCCCTTAAGAGTACCCGAATACCAGTCACCAGCTCATCAGAGTACCGAGTACCTATCTGTAGCCCATCAGAGTACCCGAGTACCTGTCACCAGGCCATCAGAGTACCCGAGTACCTGTCACCAGGCCATCAGAGTACCCGAGTACCTGTCACCAGGCCTTCAGAGTACCCGAGTACCTGTCACCAGCCCATTAGAGTACCTAAGTACCTGTCACCAGCCCATCTGTCTGCGGAGTACAGCTGCTATTTCCAGGCGCTATACCTGTGCGCAGGCGCCAACCAAGAATTACCAGAATGACCACAGACGGCTCTGCAAATGAGCATGCGCATGCGCGTTTGTGCGAGCGTGCGGGCACCTGTCACCAGAACAGACGCCAGTCGGCCTATTTAAACGAAGCTTCAACACTGAACTGGTTGCTGCTTGGTCTACAGTGTTTACCTGAATCCTGCTTCCTGTGTGTTTGACCTCTGTTACTGAACTGGCTTGCTCCTGATCACTCCTGCCTGCTTCCTGCCCTGACCTTTGGATTCCCACGGACTGATCTCTGTTTCCAGTTCCTGTTACTTAGCGTCTATTGCCAAACCTGCCTGTGACCCAACTACGCTCCTGTCTGCTGTTTATGCCTGATTGCCTGTCTGTTGCCAAACTGGCCTGTGTCCTGACTACGCTTTTGCCTGTTGCCTTTGCTTGATATGGCTGTCTGCTGTCTACCCGGCTTGTCTGACCCTGCTTCAAGACATCCAGCCTGCTTCAAGCTCCTGCTTCCTGTGGTGCACCTCTGCCAATCTGCTGCCAAGTCTGCCAGCCACCTGCCTGCTCACTTGCCTGCTATTCTGCTGAGTTCCCGGCTTCTACCAGTACAGGCTTCTGGATTGATCATAGGCACTCTTACCCTGCCGTGCTCCTGAGCCTGCTGTCTCACTATCAGTGGCTTACGAGCCGAAGCTGTATGAGAGGCCTTCCTCTACATGTTAGGTTCACCCACCAGATACATGACACCATCAGAGTAACCGAGTACCTGTCACCAGCCCATCAGAGTAACCAAGTACCTGTCACCAGCCCATCAGAGTACCCGAGTACCTGTCTGCAGTTCATCAAGTTACCCGAGTACCTGTCTCCAGCCCATCAGAGTACCCGAGTACCTATTTGCAGCCCATGCCTCATAGAATATACGTTTAGGTGTTTGCTTTCCAAAATGAGGTCATTTTGTGGGTAATTCCATTTTCCTGGTGCTCAAGGACCTTCAAAAGTATGATAGGTAGGAATGGAATGAGATGTGTAATTTATGCTCCTAGAACGCCTGAAGGTACTACTTCAATGTTGGGCCTCTGTATGTGGCCAGTCTCACACATGTGGCATTGTCATACTCAGGAAGAGTAACAGAATGCGAGTGACAGACTGTAGACCGGACACCAGAGAGCCTGATTAGAGGTCGTTTGTTACTAGCCATACTGAGCCCAGGGGTGGCTCCACAGCGTGTTTTGACGCAGCTGAACACTGTGTCACACGCTCTAAGGTGAGCGCAACCACTTTGGGGGTCACCGAGGTACATCACGGCATGTTTGTGGCACTTTGATTCAGCAACTGGATATTTATTTGAACACTCTATGCACAATAACTTTTTTTGGAACTTCTCTGTGAACACTATCATATGAAGTTTTATTGGAGGATTTTTCACAAACAAGGATTATTTAATATCACTTGTCACTTATATGGATATATTTGAGTTTTGCATGTGACACTTTATGTAGTATACTGTTTTTAGTGCACGTTTTTTTCCCCATTTATTACAGATTGATCTTATGGAGAGTTATTGATCATTAAGGCCTCTTTCACACGGGGCAGATCAGTCATGATCCGCCCCGTGAACACACGCTGGCTCAGCGGGGATCGCTCCGCCGATCCCCGCTGAGCAGGAAGATGACAGGTGCATCGCTGCACGCTGTGCAGCGACGGACCTGTCAGAGCGCCGCTCTCCCCTATGGGGGGATCGGATGATGACGGTCCGTAGTGTCCGTCGTCATCCGATCCGATCCGAAAACGGAGGGAAAAGTAGGTTTTTCCTCCGTTACACTTTTCGGATCGGAGCGGGGTCGGATGTCAGCGGACATGTCACCGCTGACATCCGACGCTCCATAGGGATGACTGTATGTCCGTTTTTCATCCGAAAACGGATGGATGAAAAACGGACATACGGATCATCCGTGTGAAAGAGGCCTAAGTGTTTTTTGCACTTTTTTTATATATTTGTTTATTTATTTCATGTATGCAGAGCTTATTATAGATTATGAGTATCTGAATTATTTGCACATTACACTTTAAAAGATAGATAATATATTTTTATATAATTTCTATATTTTTTATTATATATGGTATCACTATGGTGAATGGACACATATGAAACACACCTAAGCGCAGCGCAATTTTTTATCTATGTTTAGTGCACGGCCATGAATATGTGATCTGCGTTTGCAGCTGGGCATCTTAACTTAAGTTGGTTCTTCATAAGGCATTGGATTATTGTGGCTCGCAAGATTTTTCCTTTATTCCAGAATGTATTTTGGGGTGTAATTTTTGCTATATACATGCTATGTGTTAGAAATATCTTATAAATTGACAACTTAGTGTAAAAAAAATTCGTTTTCATTTTTTCCCCACCTTTTCCATAAATTTCTGGAAAAAAATGAACCGTTCAAAAGGCTCATTATGCCTCATAGATTATATGTTGGGGTGTTTGCTTTCCAAAATGGGACCATTTTGTGGGTAATTCCATTGTCCTGGTGCTCCAGGGCCTTCAAAAGTGTAATAGGTGGTTGAGAAATGAGATGTGTCATTTATGCTCGTAGAACGCCTGAATGTGCTACTTCAATGTTGGTCCTTTGTATGTGGCCAGGCTATGTAAAAGTCTCACACATGTGGTATCGCCATACTCGGGAAGAGTAGCAGAATGTATTTTGGGGTGTAATTTGTTGTATGCATATGCTGTGTGTGAGAAATAACCTGATAATTTGAAAATTTTGTAAAAAAATCTTCATTTTGCAAAGAATTATGGGAAAAAAATTACAACTTAAAAAAACTCACCATGCTACTTACGTAATACCTTGTAATGTCTACTTTCTAAAAATGGGTCATTTGGGCGGTATTTGTACTTTCCTGAATTGTTAGTGTCTCAAGAAATGAGATTCACCTGATGTACTGAAGGCCTGATCAGATGTGATTAATTTTCAGTGATTGGCACCATAGTTTGTAGACTCTATACCTTTCACAAAGACCAAATAATATACAATAATTTGGGTTATTTTTACCAAAGATATGTAGCAGTATAAATTGTGTCCAAAATTTATGAAGAAAAATTACTAATTAGCAAAATTTTATGACAGAAACAAAGAAAAAGGCATTCTTTTCACGAAATTTACGGTCTTTTTTTATTTATAGCACAAAAAATAAACCCACTAGTGATTATATATCACCAAAAGAAAGCTCTATTTGTGTGAAAAAAAGGATGCAAGTTTCATATGGCTACAGTGTTGCATGACTGAGTAATTGTCATTCAAACTGTGAGAGTGCTGAAAGCTGAAAATTGGTCTGGACGGGAAGGGGGTGTAAGTGCACTGTATTGAGGAGGTTAAGGGAAACCCCACGCCAAATATTTTGATTTAAATGGCATAGAGTCCCCCCGAAAATCCATACTAGACCCTTATCAGAGCATGCAGCCTGGCAGGTCAGCGCCCCCCCTCTCCTGAACCATTCCAGGCCACATGCCCTTAACATGGGAGGGTACTTTGGGGGGCCTTTGGAGCACCTTGTTGATGGGTTCAAGGACCTCTTTCCCACATAGTACCCCTACTCATTCACCAAAAAATAAATAAATAAATAAATAAAAGCACAAAACAAGTTTTTGACAATGGCTTTATTACAAAATAAAAAATAAAAAAAGTCCCCCGGCGTAGATTCAATCGTTAATCACGGCACCCGACCACCATCACTGACCCAAAAAAGAAAAAAACTCCAGTCCCAGTGAAGGTTCTCACCATCTGACAGCTCTTAAATAACTAAGGGATGTGAAACAAAAAAGAAGGAGGGCGCACCGACCTAGTGCATTACCACTGGTAAACTTTATTACAGCATAAAAACAGCAAAAAATATACTCACAAACGAGCTATCAAAAACGGCTTTGACAAGGGCGCAAATGCGCTGTTCTGCGGATCAACACACCAGGACCTATTGCCAAGAGAGTCAGAAAAAGCCTGAGAAAGAGCCTGAGCGGGCTCTGAAGAAAGGGGTGCTCTCCCGAAACGCGTTAGCCATCGGCCATTCGCACCGGTCTGACTCTCTTGGCAATAGGTCCTGGTGTGTCGATCCGCAGAACAGCGTATTTGCGCCCTTGTCAAAGCCATTTTTGATAGCTCGTTTGTGAGTATATTTTTTGCTGTTTTTATGCTGTAATAAAGTTTGCCAGTGGTAATGCACTAGGTCAGTGTGCCCTCCTTCTTTTTTGTTTCCTTTTAGCTTGAATACCCATTGTTCAAAGGAGGGCTGCAAGACGTCAGGCATTACCTTATTTAGGTGGTCGCACCACATATTCAGTCCCTGGACACCTGAGCGCAGGAGAGATTTCTACTGTTGTAACTAAGGGATGTGGCCATCCAGCCATGCCACCGGATGACCCTGCCCCTTGTGAAATCACAAGGGGCATGCTGGTTCGGTGATGTCATAAGAGGGCAGCCTTCGTCGGGAGCAGAGGTTTCTTTTTCTTTTTTCGGGACGGTGGTGGCGGCGGGCATCATGATTGAAGTTGGATCTACACTAGGGGGCATTTCTTTTTATTTTTTAAGTAAAGAAATTGTAAAAAACTCTCCACATTTTTTGGGGGGAGAAAGAGTAGGGGTACTATGTACCCCATACTCATTTACATGGGGGGCTGGGATCTGGTGGATCTTCCAGATTCTGATAAGCCCCCGGCCCGCAGACCCCCACAACCACCGGCCAGGGCTGTGGGAAAGAGGCCCTTGTCCCCATCAACATAGGGACAGGGTGCTTTGGGGGGGCAGCCCCCTACTCCAATGCACCCCCCTATGTTGAGGATATACTGCTTGGTATTGTTCAGGAGGGGTCTCTCAGTCGCCTTTTCTGGCCTGCCAGGCTGCATGCTCAGATAAGGGCCTGGTATGGATTTTGGGGGAGGGGGACGCCACGTCATTTTTTAAATTTTTTTTATTTTACAGTGGGATTCATCTTAAAATCCATTCCAGACCCAGACAAGAATTTGTAATTGCCGGTATGTTTTTTTCTACATTCAGCTGTCAGAGAGACACCTGCAGACAGCTGATGAGTCATCCGTTGGTAAGGACGTGGTGGCCAGCTTCTTGTCTCGATCCTTAACAACCAGCTATTGGGGGGGACCCCGACGCTGCATCTGAGCAATACCACATGTGATACCACCAGCAAAACGCTGGTGATAAATATTGCATCTTTTTCTACTTTCTGTTCTGTTTGTGAATTGGACTTAACCACTTACCGCATTTTTTTTTGCGATATTCACCGGCACATTTGTCATTTTGCGTTAAATACTGCAAATATTTTTAATTTTTTTTAATTTGACTTTTTTTAACATATGCAATAATTTATGCAAATGAGTCATTTGACCGCGTTATCGCATGCAGGAAATTTATTAAATTGACCCCACAGTGCTTTATTGCTCTGTTGACTTAACCAATTAGATTTTGTTGTACTGTAGTCAGCAAGTCTAAACAGTTATGCAATAAAAAATTAACTCTGACTGACCCAATAGTATAGTGCACATTTTACTTCATTCTAATAAATAAGTCAGTTTGGGGTTGTTTTTGTTTTAACTTCTTTTATTTCACCATCCATTTAATTTATGTTTATCACAATTTTACATCATCAAACAAAAAGTTTTTTTTGCACCTCTCCCTTACTTAAACTTGCAAAACATAGCCCACTTGAGTTTTGTAACCCTCTAGAACAATGGTTCTCAACTCCGGTCCTCAGGACCCACTAACAGGCCAGAATTTAAGTATTACCTTGGGGAGATGCAGACTAGAATACTGCAGTCACTGAGCAGCAAATGATATCACCTGTGATGTATTTCAGTTATCCTGCAAACCTGGCCTGTTAGTGGGTCCCGAGGACAGGAGTTGAGAACCACTGCCCTAGAATGACATAGGAAACACATCAGACTTCAGCCCTTCTTATTAATTCATCACTCTGGTGACCAAAAATCTGAACAACTCTAAAAAAATTTAGTTTGTTGGAAAGCAGGGAAATCCACCAGTAATCTACAATCTTTTGAGAGAGAGGGGGGCAGAGTGAGAGAGAGAGAGGGGCAGAGGGAGAGAGAGAGGGGGGGCTGAGGGAGAGAGATAGAGGGGGCAGTGGGAGAGAGAGAGATGGGAGCAGAGAGAGCGAGAGATGGGGAGCAGAGGGAGAGAGAAAGGGGGACAGAATGAGAGAGAGGGGGAGAGAGAATGAGAGTGAGGGGGAGAGAGAATGAGAGAGATGGGGGAGAGAGGACAAGGATAGAGTGGGGGAAGGGATAAAGAGAGGGGGAGAGAGAGAGAGGAGGGGGAAGAGGAGGTGGGAGAGAGGGATAGAGAGAGGGGGAGAGAGAGAGGAGGGAGAGAGAGGAGGGGGCAGGGTCTGGTCAGTGAGAGTGCTCACTCACTTGAATGGTCCCCAGAGGCTCTCAGAGGCTCTCAATGCGGCTTCTCTCAATGTGGCTGTCAGCTTGTTTAATCTTCCTGCCCCCACATCCCCATCACAGACACAGCAGCACACAGGCAAGGAGAGAGGGTGGAAGAAGGGTTGTGTATGTGAAGCTCAAGCATGCTGGAGGGGATGGAGCAGCGTGGGGATCCCCTCCTTACAGGACAGCCGCATCTCCCGAGCTGCCTGTCACTGCACATTGAGACCAGGGTTGATCAGGAGGAAGGAGTGGCCATAGGAGGAAGGGGAGGAGAAGAGCAGGTGGATGGAACCACGAGTTTTCTGGGGAAGGGGGACTGGAACTCATTTCTGCACTGCTCGAGTACTCCGGTTACCCCCACACGCTATGCCACTGGCTGTGAGTCAGGAGCCAGTGCAGCGGGCAGCACCAGCGGGAGTCTGGACTAGTGCAGGGGGTGGAAAAGAACAAATGGGGGGTGCCAACTTGAGACCCATGTGTCCTGAGGGACTGGACCCCTTGGGACACCTGGGCCCCTTACACCTGTATGGGCTGTATCCCCCTGAAGGCTTATGCGCGTGCGCGATTCAGCGGAACGTCGAACGCACATACGCAATAGCACGTGCACAACATGAGCCTCCCACTGGCCTATAAAGCCACTCTGTGCCATGACCAGATTGCTGGTTTGTTTTTCAGCTCCCTGTGTGTTTCCTGCTTGTATCCTGATTCTTGATTACCTGTTGTGACCCGGATTGATCTTGACCTGCTCTGATCTCTTCCTGCATCTGACCCTCGGCTTGCCTCTCGCACTTCTCCACTTGCTTCTTGTGTTTGACCCTCAGCCTGTCTACGGATATTGCTTCCTGTCTCCAGTGATTGACCCTCAGCCTGCTCCTGGACTTTGCTATTTTCTTCAGTGCTGGACCCCTGGCTTGCTCACAGACTTTGCCTCCAGTTACCTGTGTTTGACCCTCGGCCTGTTTACGGACTTTGCTATCAAACTTCAGTACTAAGTCATCAGCCTTCTGACAGACCTGCTAACAGTCTTTTGCACCAGACTGTTTTTGGCTATCTAAGAGACTCTTACTAGTCATCGGTGTTTGACCCCGACCTGTTGTTGGATTAGCTGTTCATCTTCCTTCTTGAGCTTCAGCATCTTCCAGTCCTGCACAGCTGTGACCTTCACGCAAGACCTGCCCAGCCTGCTGGTGACTCGTGCCTCTTTGTGCCCTTCACCCCCTGTGCCATCTTCAGGAGTGGAGTGCGCTTAGTCGCAAGAGGTTACCGCTCTCAGCATCTCGGCCTCGGTGAGTACCCTTATCTGACACTGCCTGACTGTTCTGTGTCCATTCTGGCTGCTATGGTGAGGGCGGCATGTGTCGGTTCATTCCGCCATGGGAAGGGGGGCTTTCGCCCACTGAGGACAGAGATAGAAGACAGATACAGCGCTGAGACTGTGGACCGCACCGCCCCTGCCTATCCAGAGACCGAGAGAATGTAGGGAGGTGGGGTGGACATTGAAAAATAAAGTCAGCAGAGTGAAGGCGGGGAGGAGCTCTCCCCTCTGCGACTTTGTGGAGTCCCTGTCCCGACTACCCATGAGGCAAGGCATTCCTGGAGGAGGCACTGTGACGGAATTCTGAGGGGGAATCGATTCATTGACGGTAAGTAAAGTGACATTTTGCAGTGCAATCGATCCCAACCTCCACCACCTCTACCTCTTACTGATCCTATCCCCCCACCACCACCGCAGATCTCATCCCTATCCCCCATCACCTCTACAACAGAGGTGATCGGGATAGGGATGAGATCGAAGGTGGGGATGGGTTCAGTAAGAGGCAGAGGTGGTGGTGGGAGAGGATGGCACCACCACTGCCACTGATGCCATCTCCAACAAGTACCACCACTGCCACCCCCCCTCAAGTACCACCGCAGCCACCCCCCCTCAAGTACCACCGCTGCCACCCCCCCCAAGTACCACCACTGCTACCCTCCCAAGTACCACTGCTGCCACCCCCCCTCAAGTACCACTGCTGCCACCCCCCAAGTACCAGCGCTGCCACCCCCCAAGTACCACCGCTGCCGCCCTCCTCAAGTACCACCACTTCAACCCCCCCTCAACACCACCGCTTCCACCCCCCTCAACACCCAAATTCATGCTCTTCCGGGGGGGCTCGTCATGATTTCTTGCACCAGAGCCCTGAAGTTTCTAGTTATACTCTGGTTATACTCACTGTGGAACCTAGGGGGTTAATCCTCTGCATTGTGTAAAAAGGCTGCTTTATCTTGTATGCACAGATCCTCCTCTTCTTCCACTGACTCCAGAACATGTTTGGATAGTATAGAGTTAGATGGTGTGGTAGATTCTTCCCATAACTTTAATGATTCCATTCGTGAGATCACTGGAGAACATGTTACTGAGTCTGATCTCCAATTAAGAGCTATGACCCATTGGATGGTACTGAATAGAGAGTGAAGTAGCCTAGTAGTGAATGTTCATCCCCAGGAAGGGGGAACATCTGGAATGGGAACAAACAGTAAGCACATCGGTATTGTAAGTGTGAGTCGAGTGCCTGTAATTTGTGCAGTTTCCCTGGCAGCATGTTGCCACAGTGAAAGTAGCTTAGAACAGCTCCAAAACATGTGGGTACGAGTCTCACATTCTTGGCAACCCCTAATGCAAGATTTGGAAACTGAGGGATAGATCTTATGAAGTTTGTCTGACATCATATACCACCTGGTACCATCTGGTATGAAGTCTAATAGCTATTTCTCGGACCACCACAGAGCGAGTACATTTATGGAGATTCAAGAGCATATCCAACCACTTACAGGTAGATGAGTCTAATTCTACTTCAGCTTCCCATTGCGTCATCAGGATCAGGATTTGTCTGGGAGTTTAAGGCTGTTAAGGCTAGGTTCACACTGCTGCATGGAGTGGCTCACAGCAGGGGTCCAGTGCGTCCCTGTTCACTGTTTCAGGTCCGATTTCAGTCCAAATTTTTGGCTGAATTCGGACCTGAAATGGACCAGAAGACGCACAGTTCTGTCATTTGCAATCTGCAATTTGCACCAGAACCGCTCTGGAGATGCGTGAACAGGTTCTGTAAAGAGCAGGTCACAATCTCCTGACATGCAAATTGGATGCGGGAAGATCCACATCCAATTCCCAATAGTACGAACCCAGCCTAAGGGATGCATAAATTGTGGAGATCATACTTTTGTCCCTGGGTGAAGATAGACGCAACTGCTCAAAAATGGTAAAGGTTTTTTGAAGGGTCAGGGTGTAGTTTGTACTTAAGAAATGTCAAATTTTAAGTATTTGAAGCATTCAGAGTTGGGAAAATCATACTTTTGCTGGATATGAGTGAAGGAATTCAAGTGTGAGTCAACCGTGAGTGAATTTAAAGTGGTAGTAAAGTCAGATCTTACAAAACTCGCTGACAGGTAGGGTTTTTATTACAGAAGACACCCTAGAGGTCTCTTCTGTCATAAACCTCCCCCTGCCTGTCAGCGAGTAATGTGATCTGAGCCGCACATGTGTAGCTCAGACCACATTTATTCAGCTCGCTCGGTGCGCCGCCCGTGCGCATGTGCAGGAGTGACATCACCCTGGCACAGCCAATCAAGTGTCCGAAGATCGCAAACCTGGAAGAAAGACCTGGGACAAAGTTGGAAGTGGCCGGGGTCAAGGGAGAGTGATGACTTATACATAATGTGTTCTCATTTGACGGCTTCCACTACCTCCAGGTGCTGGGGGTGGCAATGGGGACTTGTTGTGCCCATCTTATGCCAACCTGTGGGGGGGTAGGAGCAGTCGTTTTTGGCTGATGAGAACCTTGTACAATTTACTGAGAATATTTTGACATGATATCGTTATATAGGTGACATTTTGATTGTCTGGAATGGATTGATTGAATTATTAATCAGTGTATAAAAGCTATGAATAATAACACATGTAATTTAAGCTTCACTATGACATTCAGTCCAGAGCAAATCAATTTTTTTGGTGTCACCATACATAAAGAAAGGGATGGCACATTAGCTAGTTCACTCTATTGCAAAACCACAGCAGGCAACACGATACTACATATGAGTAGCACACATCCTCAACCTCTGATCAGATCCATTCCTTTTAGCCAATACTTGCGTATACGCCGCAACTGTTCAGATGATACAATTTTTCAAATTGAGGTGAATAAACTCAGAGACAGACTCTTACAGGGGGGCTACTCTCTAACTTGTCATAAAAAAGCATATAAGAAAGCCACTTTATGGTCTAGACGTAATTTACTTTTTGACGATAAAAACCCTATTAAACCTAAAGAAGTACAATCACACTCTAAGGATTATTATGAGATACACGAAACAACATAATAGAATCAAACAAATTATATACAAGTATTGGCATTTGTTAAGCATTGACCCATCTTTAAGTCCCTTTATTCCAGAAACTCCCTCTATTGCTTACCACAGAACAAGATTTTTCAAAGATCTACCTGTTCACAGTGAATTTACAGGTGAGTTCAGAAGAGATACTGCCAATAAATGTATACAGGTTCCAATATTAAACTTCCCAACAGTAAACCATTTAGACCGACCCATTATGCCAATTGTAAGACACTGGGGGTAGTATACATGTTGCTATGCCAGTGTGGATGTTTCTATGTATGAAAACATCAAACCCAGATCTTCCATTAGGCAGGCATGAGAGGGATGTACATGCAGAAAAAAATGCCATATATAAAATTTTTGACTTTGGATAGAATCCATCCGAATGTCAGAGGTGGTGACTGAAATAGACTATTACTCCAGCATGAGACACGCTGTATAGTCTATCTAGAAGCCACTTCACTCTCTGGCTTTAATGACATAGCCATCTATCATCCTTTTTCAGATGGTTTCTCATCAGGGGAATGGGAAGAGTTATTGATTTATACATTTATTGGTCTGTCTGTTCAAACTGCATGTGTGTGGTTGTTTATATCTGTCTCTATCCTTATCTATAAGGGTTCTTACTTTTTAAGTTTGGAATTGCTACAATAATGCTTTTCTAGAAAATTATCCTCAATATTTCAATATTTCCTTGGTATTGGCTATTGCCTTCTTTGGCTGGCATTCCCTAATCTATATATATATATATATATATATATATATATATATATATATATATATATATATATATTTAGCAATTTTGTGTGTGTATATATATATATATATATATATACCATTACTGGACTTCTCAATATTTGATTGAAGGTGGCTGCCACCTTTGGTGGGATGTTCAATGTAAATACACGGTATTAGTGTGGGCAGGCTTTCTTGGTATTGCCCTGTCTCGAGCCATACTGGCGTGGGTGTGCGGCGGTGTTTGTGGAGCACATGACATTGCACCGATTTCGGGTGGGGTGGTGCCGTGCATTCCAGATACAGTTGGTCCTTTTGGCCACATAGGCACATGAGCAGCGAACTTACAGAGCTGCACATGTGTCATAGCGTAGGGCTTGCCCGCAGACACGGGTGTCCTGGGCCTATTTAGATCCGGTTGTGGTCTGCCAATGGCAGCACCACGCCGGATAGGACAACACACACACAGAGAGCTGAGGATTTGAGGTAGGCATTGGCAGTAATGTCCTTACATGGATTCAAGCCCCTGGTCTGTATCTATGTGTTTTCAGACTGATGGGTCTTGAAATATGTCCTACAGATTTACATATATTTTGTTTTTCAATTCACTCTATAGAGGAACGCCTCCAATTGAAGGGAATCATCACTCTGCTAGTCACTAGAGTGTGACTATACACACTTCTACCCACTCCTCCTATCGTATACCAGAAATTTCTCAGGTATGCAGGGAAATACATTTCTAAGTTATCGGTGATCGGGATGATATATACTATTTGGCTCATAACTACATAACACCCCTTTGATCCTTTCTAGGTCAAATAACCCGTGATGTCTTCCACTGTGACCCCTATCTAGGTGGACCTCCGTAGGGTCATCCTAAACCTAGGGGACAGCCATTTATTATCTTGCCGGTTCGATACCCTCTATAATCATCAACCCTTTAGCGGGTCTTCTGCTTTTATGTAAATATATGAAGTCACAAAGACTCCAGTAGGTATGTGATGTTTAACATTTCTAAACATATCAAGGTCTATAACATGGTCGATCTTCATGTTCTCCATAATGCTATATGTACAGTATGTTCTTTTGATAGATTTATTATACGATTGCAGTCTTCTCTGTATAGACCCCTGAAGAAAGGCGTTCAAGCCAGAAACGTTGGGTACACCAGAGCCTAATTAATTATCTGCTTATATCGTGCAGTATAACATCATGTGTCTTTGTATAGACAATTTTTTTTGTATTGTAATTTATTATTATTTTTTGTAATAAAATTTATACTTTTTATGATATTTGGTGTCCATGTCACCTTTAAAGTCCCGTCCAGCCAAGGGGGTCATCTTTTTAGGACTCCTGTGCAATTAGCACCAGAGCCGCGTGAACCAGCTCTATACAGAGCCAGTTACAATCTCCTGACATGCAAATTGCAATAGTGTGAACCCAGCCTAAGGGATGTATAAATTGTGGAGATCATACTTTTGTCTCTGGGTGAAGAGAGACATAGCTGCTCAAAATTTGTAAAGTGTTTTTGAAGGGTCAAGGTGTAGTTTGTATTATAGAAATGTCAAACTTGCAAGTATTTGAAGCATTCAGGTTGGGAAAATCATACTTTTGCTGGATAGGAGTGAAGGAACTCGAATGTGAGTCAACCGTGAGTGAATTTAAAGTTTTTTTTAATTTAAAATGTTACTCTTAAAAATTTGTATCTTGCAATTATCTTAAACCTTTTAATCTACTTAATTATCTGATCAAATTCCTCAAAGAAAATTTTGGTACCAGCACATACATGTAATTTAATAGTGACGTCACATTCCCCTGTTATGATTCCAATTAACTATGCATTGGGCATGGGCTTAATAATATGTGCCAACACATTCCATGAATAGACTAACAGCAATTGCAACCTTTTAACAATAAACATGTAATAACATACTTTAAATCTATACAGATAACTTCTCTGAACTAAACCATTCTGAACAATTCACTCTCCATTCCAGCAAGTCTCTCAGACTCGCTGAATATGGAATGTAAATATAGCAATATGAATTTTCGAATAATAGAGGGTGAAGTGCACCCATAAAACAAAATTTATAAGAATCTGATTTAGGAGTGACAAGCATTAAAAATGTATCCACTTCACTTCTAAGAGCCTTATATTCTGACTGAACTCTCTGTTTGTACTCTTGTATTTTCTGTACAAGAGGAGAACTCTCAGTGTGTTCAGAAAGGACCAACACCGTAGCCACCCTCTGCTGAACCTGTACCCGAGGGGAGGATGTTCCACCTCATCATGATCAGGTGTATATAGCAGAAGGTCAGAGTCCAGTTGGGAAGAGTCTGGTGACTGGCGCTGTTCCAGACTACCTAGTTGTATTACAGGAGCTGATGAAACATGGGCCACAGGTGATGGTGAAGCCTCGGCTTGAATAGCCTGTGCCTCACCCGGAGGGGACTGTGCACACACAGCTACCTCAATCTGTGCAGCCAGTGGCACAGCAGCTGTCACTCGAGCCTGAGCAGCAACCTACGGTCGCTGCTGTGGGTGATACTCTTGTTTACTCATTTATTTAATGCTTTCTGCGAAAGCAGTGGCAAAGGTATTTCACTTGAAACAAAATAGCATATTTATGCGAGCAGAATTGTACCTCTGTGTATTGTGCTAAACAATACTTTGGATAGGAGGAATCACTCAAATAGTAACTTGTCCTTGTCCAAATGCGCAATTCAGTCCTCTTAAAGCATTACACACAGATGAGTACCCTAAATCCGTGATTCAGTCCTCTTAAAGCATTACACACAGATGAGTACCCTATTCTGTCCCTCTCACCTGGCCACTTTGGTAATGCTCTACGTCTTGGCGGGATCAAAGGACATATATCAACTTCTTAACAATCCATTTGCATTCAGAAAAAAGAACAACTTATACTCTTAATTGGAATTCCAAGACAAGACAAAAATTCACATGCACATAAAATTAAACACTTCTCTCTGAGCAGGTGGAATAGATTTCCCTATACTAACAACAACTTTCCCTTACCTAATAATCAGTAATTCACCAGTAGTTCACGAGCTTCAAAAATTGCTACAAGTGATTAGGGATGAGCCGAACACTCCCCGGTTCGGTTCGCACCAGAACATATCAAACAGGCAAAAAATTTGGCAGAACACACAAACAATGTTAAAGTCTATGGACACGAACATGAATAATCAAAAGTGCTAATTTTAAAGGCTTATATGCAAGTTGTTGTCATAAAAAGTGTTTGGGGACCCGGGTCCTGCCCCACGGTACATGTATCAATGCAAAAATTTTTTTTAAAAAAGGCCGTTTTTTCAGGAGCAGTGATTTTTGTAATGCTTAAAGTGAAACAATAAAAATGACCTTCAGGTCTGATATGGAAATTAAGGGGAACCCTGCGCCAATTTTTTTTTAAAATGGAGTAGGGGTCCCCCCAAAATCCATACCAGACTCTTCAGGTCTGGTATGGATTTTAAGGGGAACCCTGCGCCAAAATAAAAAAAATAGCGTAGGGGTCCACCCCTATCCGAGCACGCAACCTGGCAGGCCACAGGAAAAGAGGGGGGCCGAGATAGCGCCCCCCCTCCTGAACCGTAGCAGGCCACATGCCCTCAACATGGGGAGGGTGCTTTGGGGTAACCCCCCAAAGCACCTTGTCCCCATGTTGATGGGGACAAGAGCCTCATCCCCACAACCCTTGCCTGGTGGTTGTGGGGGTCTGCGGGCAGGGGGCTTATAGGAATCTGGAAGCCCCCTTAACCAGGGGACCCCCAGATGCTGGCTTCCCCCCTGTGTGAAATGGTAACGGGGTACAAATGTACCCCTGCCATTTCACAAAAAAAGTGTCAAAATGTTAAAAACGACAAGACACAGCTTGGGGACAAGTCCTTCATTAAATAATAAAAAAATAAAAATGTCCCACGATGTCCATTCATCTTCTTCATGCCGCAATGGACCGAAAAAGAAAAAAAAAAATCTGCCACCTATCTGCCTCCATGGGAGGCTCCCGCCGTGTGACGCTTCAGCGCCTTTGACAGTTCTTATATAACTGAGGGTAGGGTGACGTACCTGGATGACCCCACCCCCTCTGACACAACGGGGACTTTCACATGGCTTCCCTGTGGCATCAGAGGGGGGCTGGGTCACCTGTTTACATAACAGGCAATTTTTTTTTTAATTTTGGTTCAGGGTTCCCCTTAATATTCATACCAGACCAAAAGGGCCTGGTAATGGACTGGGGGGGATGGACTAGGGGGATCCCATGCTCTTTTTTTCAATGAGTTTTCTCTACATTGCCAAGACCTGACAATTCATTACAGCCGCGATCAGTTTTAAATGACAATTTTTCCTTTAGAAATATCATTTTGCTGTAATACTGTTCTAAAAACGGGAAAAATGTGCCACTTTACACGCATACTATAGACACCCCCTAGGCACAATATTTAAAGGAATATTTCATTTTTATTGTTTCACTTAAGCATTAAAAAAATCACTGCTCCCAAAAAAACAGCCGCTTTTAAAAAACATTTTTGCATTGATACATGTCCTCTGGGGCAGGATCCGGGTCCCCAAACACGTTTTATGACAATAACTTGCATATAAGCCTTTAAAATGAGCACTTTTGATTTTTCATGTTAGTGTCCCATAGACTTTAACGGTGTTCCAGTGGCTTTCGAATTTGCCCCGAACACCGCGCTTTGTTCGCTGTTCACAAAACATCCAAACTTGTGCTCAGGCCGAACCATTCACCCATCCCTACCAGTGATACCAGTTGTGTGTGCCCTGCACACATACACACTGCAAAGCTCTGCTATACAATACTTATTACATTTAATCTATGTTCAGGTTAACCTATTAACGCTTACCTTTCTGTTCCAACCTTTATTATTGAATTATCAGGACAAAAATGGCCATATTATATGTGTTAAAATTTAAGTGTCAAAATTGTCTGTATTTGTTTAACATTCATTCAAAATAACTAACAATATTATGCTGAATAGCAAGTCCCCCTTTTCTTAGTTTCAATATTAATACATGGGCTTATCTCAAAATGTCTCAATATCTACTGCGTAGATTGAGACAAACTGCAAAAAAATTAACTTCATTTTAGACTGAAAATGATTCAACTTAATTATTCTCCATCTTGAGTTTTAATTGCTAAAAACCTAGGATCTGGACTGTCCTTGACGATTATTCCTAATCATTCCTTGGATCAAGTACTACATAATCATCAAAGAATAGACAACGATGAATATTTGCGTAGCTACAGCAAACATGGACATTTTTTCCAGGAGTGGTACGCTTCACCATTAATGTTATTCCCCTTTAAACCTCAGAGCTCTGTAATGTCATTTCCCTTTTTTAAAACTAATTTATTTCTGCGTGTCTTGACTCTGAACTGTATGGCAGACATATTGGTAGCATACTAATTCACCTTCGATGATGGATTTAACTGCAGACCCAGTGTTCCTAAGCTTCTAGATGTGAGATCCACCTGGCCTAGGAGTGGTAAGTTCCATTAACTTTTTCACTGCAATCCCAAGACCTTAATACTCCCTGAGTTTTCTCTGCTGCTTTTTTTAATTTAACTTTCATTAATAAATAACTCCTCTTACTTTTCCTTCAAATCTTAACTTACACTTTTAAACTCACTTATTTTATCCTTATCACAAAGTAGGGTGTTTTCAAAACACTTCCTCTCCTTACACAACCCCCCAGCACACCTAACACTCTTTCTTTTGCAACCTTCAAAATTCTATTCTTTTTACCGTCAAAGAGTCATTAAAACGTGTATTTAAACAATTGCACTTCTTGCAAGCAATTTAAGCACTTATAAACAAATATTAATAAAGGGGAGACCTCATATGCCTCATATAATATAGCACTGTAACCTCGACTGGTCCATTTCTTTAATTTCCATCGCATAGCCAAAATACCTTTTTAACACTTTAAGTGATGACCTACCCACATTTGAAATTTTCCCTATACCTTCTTTCATTCTTTAAAGAAAACTTAGCAGATTATATGAACGTACATACAAAAGTACTTACGTACTTAAAAATCTACCTGCTGGAGCATCTCACCTTTACCACGTGCTTCGAAAGCTAACAATGGGCATGTACACTTTTTCACAAAGCATTCCCAGAACGCTTAAAGCCAACCTGGGCTTAACATCATAGAAACCCCAAGCTACTACAACAAAAATATGCAAGCAATCTAGCAATACCAACCAGCAATCACAAGTTATGCTACTAGTGAAGTAATACCATTTTGCACAAATTTCAAAATACTTTCATAAGTACCTGACCTAAGGCGTTTGTCCTATAAGGGTGGGCAACCCAGGTGAAAGCTAGAAATTAACCAACTCTGTCACCGAAGTGGCCTGCACCCTCTCCAACAAAAAATGCTAAAGAAAAAAACTATTCTCCTTCTAATCTAAGTTTCTATCAAATGTAATCTATATTTTTTTTAAATATCTAATTACCTGAGTATTTCAAATTCTGACACCACTGAAAGGTGCAATTTCACCTTTAATCACTAGTCCTGACTATCATCTTATTATCCAATTATAGTTACCTTTCATCAGCCAATTTTGTTGCTGAATGAATAATTGACACAGCAAAGTTGCTTCGTACACTGTTCAGTTTATTCTGGCTCAGACAATGTGTTACGTAAAGAATGAAAGGTGGGCGTTACCAACCATCTTCCACCAATAAGGGCTACATATTTAAATGACACATTTCCTTTTTAACATACAATCAACCAATCATAGTCATTCACTGTTTATTTAAGCAAACCCATAATGTCACATTATACTATGTCACATTATATTATGTCACTCAGACAGATATAACTCGAGACTATCCCATGACAACTAAAATCCCCTATGTCTGGTTTCAATTTCAACACAAGACCCATCTTACACAACAATATATTTTTACTTAATCAGCAAGATAACTTTTAAATCCCAAGGGAGCTTTTTACATGACCCTTTCATGGATCATATCACTTTTGAGCCATTGTGGATCATTTGGGGCTGTATCAAAACCATTCCCATTATGAACATGAGCCCCCCTTTGTATACACAGAGCTGAAGAAAGCATTTAATAAATTTGCCTTCACTTTGTCCCTAGTCACCCACGCTAGATTATTTTGTGAAGGGCCTACATGCACAGACCTGACCTTTTTATTATTAATATATCTGAATAATTTTTGGGGGTTTTTCCTACTGTCTTTTGCAATCTATCATTCGTTTTGAATTTTTGAGTCCTTGATTTCCTTTTTACATATTCTGTTATATTCTTTGTAACATTTAAACGATGATAGTGTTCCTTCATTTTTATATTTTTTAAAAGCTCTTTTCTTATTATTTATAGCTTTTTTAACTTTGGCAGTGAGCCACATGTTTTATTCTTAGCCTTTTAAACTTATTACCCATGGGAATATACTTTGCATCAGTGCACATACAGTCTTTTTGAAGAATTCCCATTTCTGTTCTGTGTTCATCGATGCCAATATTCCCTCCCAATCTAAGTCTTGGAGAGCAGCCGTCATCCTTGGAAAATTTGCTCTCTTAAAGTTGAATGTTTTTATCTTTCCCATATGTGTTTGATGTTTACAGCTAACATTAAATGTTATGGTCACTGCTACCCAGATGTTTATTCATATGAATATTGGTAATAAGCTCTGCATGGTTTGAGATTACCAGGTCCAGTAGAGCGTCATTCCTAGTTGGGGTCTCAATAAACTGGACGATAAAATTGTCTTGTAATGGGTTTATAGATTTTTGCCCTTTAACTGTCCCAGCAGTGCCATTACTCCAGTCAATTTCCTGTAGTTAAAATCACCCATTATTATCACTGTCCCAGCCCTTGCAGCCCTTTCTTTCTGTGCAAGGAACTCAGTCTCCACCTCTTCAATAACACTGGGAGGTCTCTAACAAACTCCAATGATAACCTTTGTAGGATGCACACCCATGTACAGTTCCACCCATAATGCTTCAGACTCATCACTGTCAGTCAGTCAAAAAATTTAGGATGGTTAGTATTTGAGAAGTGAATTTCCCAAATGAGAATGATATCATCTCCCAATCTCTTATAATGGCAGAATGCCTTCTTTTGTTTTTGAGGGGAGTTGTGGCCTGCTGCATTAAGAGAAATGACTTGGATCCCCATAAGTAAATAATAGGTGGCACAGATAACCAGATTGGAAGTGCTGGGTGACAAATACCAAACTCACATCCTCTGTAGTTATGTTGGACTGTCCTGTTGCTGTTTCATTTCTGAGATTATTGTGAGCTGCACTATTCTATAATGACTGTTACAGTAAGTGCAGGGTGATTTTTTTTTATAGGCGCTGTATCTTTTGATACAGAAAAACAGACACAATATGTAAATGTGGGAGGTTTAGAAAGATGCAATTGTGTAGTCAGGTTATGAATGGTGACGGAGAGAAAAACTGGCTGCAGCTGCTGCCTGTAGCTGCTGCCCTGCAGTGCCAAACTGGTTAACAGCTATATTACCAGGAGGAGGTAGCTGCTGAGCGGGAAGATTTTAATACACTGAGTCAGGCAGCACTACATTTCCCAGAGAGAGATTGCCATGAGGAGGGGAAAGAGCTGCATTTTCTCAGGCAGGGGATCCAGAGCGCTGAGTTTGGAGGTGCTGAAAGCCAGAGTTGCCTGAGTGCCGAGCAGAGAGTGGAAAAATTGCTTTGTGTGACCGAATAGTGGACTGCAATATCATTGGGACTGGTGAGCTACTGTTGTGAGGATTTACTCCTGCTAGAGAGACTGAGCCCATTAGGAACTGGCCATACAGCTGTCTAGTAGCCTTTTAGCAGGGATTATTGTCATGTGCACCAACAGTACAACTGGGCCCCAACATTAGCTGGCTGAAGAGTTAGGACTAAAGACTGTCCCTTTACAGCTGCCACACAGAGACCTTCACATATTGCTTATGCTAAGAGACACCTCTCAAGGAAAATTGCACCATATCCTAGACATTCCCCTAGAGTGCACCAGCTATAGAACCATTATTTAAATTGCAGTTATTGCCTATATGCACTGTTTATTGGTGACTTTGCTGACTGATTCATGACATAATCCCAGTCTAATGGTACAGAATTATATTATAGGTTACCTTGGCATAGTGATTATACTGTCCAACAGACTTTGTCTGAGCCTACCTTTCCTTATGGTAATTTATGCTCAAGCCACCATTTACTCTAACCCATACCAATACATTGAGTTTATTTACCACTAAACGGTCTTGTGTAAATTTCCTAGTGCTAATTCACAGCCCGGTTAAAGGTATCTATAATTTGTGTTCTTATAAGTGCTTGCAGTAACTTTCATTCAAACAGGTGTGTCAGAGGGGCTGAGGTAGTTCTTGGAGTCAAAGCGCCGAACAGAGAACCCAAATTACCATGCGACTCCTGTGGGGGTAGCAACACAAATAATGGAACATAAATCTCTTAATATTACTCAAAAATGTGGAACTAAACCTTCCTATTATTTAAATTCAAGGAATCTGCCATTTTAGCCTTTTTTTGATTTGCAGCTGCATTTTCACTTTTGCAGTCAAATTAGACAAAGCCACACAATATGTTTATGTGTTCCTATTCACACAGCATGCCTGCATTTTTTAAAAAAATATTTCTTACATTTTAGATGTTTCTCAGGGGAAGGTGTCATGGCTGGTGGAAAGGTTTTTTGAACAATGTCAGAGTGACAATCAGATTATATGAAATAATTAAAATCACAACAATTTGCATAATTGTATCCAATGTGTAACCAAAATCATCTTAAAAATAGGCTTATGCCTCGTACACACGATCAGACTTTCCGTCAACAAAAACGTGGATTTTTGTTAGAAGGTTGTTGGCTCCAACTTGTCTTGCATACACACGGTCACACAAATGTTGGCCAACAATTACAAAGGTAGTGACGTACAACACGTACGACGGCTGATAAAAAGGAAGTTCAATAGCCAGTGCGCCACCCTTTGGCCTCGGCCTCGTGCTTTTCAGTTAGTTCCTGATTTTCAGTTTGTGCTTGAGGAGGAGTTTTTGGATCAAGAATTGGTTGCTTAATCGTGACCAATTCTGCGGGAGCTCCAGGAGAATAACCTGATGATTTCAGGAATTTTCTCCGGATGACGGACACCTTCTTTCACCATCTCTTGGCTTTGCTGACCCCTTATATTACGAAGCAGGACACCTGCATGCAGCAAGCCATCACTCCTGAGCAAAGGCTCATTGCCACCTTGCGGTACTTGTCGACGGGGAGAAATCTCCAGGACCTAAAGTTCACGACTGGGATCTCCTCCCAGGCTCTGGGAATTATTATTCCAGAGACCTGTTCTGCCATCATTCAGGTCCTGCAGAAGAACTATATTAAGGTAACTTCTATCCTTTAACATCACATGCTATGTATTTAATGTTTGCTAATGTATTGTATTTATTTCATCATTCCATAATTACCATGATTGTAATATGCTATGAATGTCCTCTTTGTCCTCATGCATGCTGTATGCTTTTACTGCTCCTTTTTTGTCCTTCATGCATATTTGCCTTCACTAACCTCCCCAGCATGCTATCCTGGGCCCATACACTACTAGCCTAGTCACTTAACAATGTATTTTGTCAGCTCCATTGTAGTGCTTACCTTAAACACCCCCTAAAATGTGTCCAAATGTTTTATTGTTGTCCTTAAATTCAGGCAGAGTTGAAGAGGGTTTTTTTGGAGGGACACAAACTCATTTGTAACCCTCCCTCTCCCCCAACTGCTAATACTATACCAATACTCTGCTGACTTTGCCAAACCCATACACACTATACCTACCTCTTTTGTGTTTATATTTATGGATGAATTCACCAAAGCATGTAGTGCAAGTGCCTGCCTGAATACTTTCAAATGGTACTGTTTCAAGTTTTGTTCTCCTATTATCTTGATAGGTAATTGCAGAATGTAAAAATGTGCTTCAATTTGTACAGTGTGTATTTATATTTTTGGATTATGACACTTCTTACCTGTCCAGTGGGCTGCTAATAGTGTAAGTAAGGAGGGGCTGGTCAAAGTAACACACATTATTTATGCATTCAGCTCTAAATGAAGTGGAGAGGGTTACCTGTCCAAAACATCTCTCCCCCACCCTCAAATTTTTACAATGGGCCATCAGAGGGGGTGAGGAATCTGATAAGTGGACCTTATACATTTGTCTTTAAATACTCATTTCAATAAATGTTATGCTTATGTTGGCCAAGAATGTTTGTGTCTAATCTGCTTACAATGTTATGTGCAAAAGTACTAATTTTTTTTTCTTATTTGACTCCACAGTTTCCTTCCAACCCACAGGAATGGCAGACTGTGGCCTCCCAATTCCACCAGCAGTGGGACTTTCCCAATTGCGTTAGTGCGATAGATGGGAAGCATGTCCGGATTGTCCCACCACCCAACTCGGGGTCATACTGCTTTAATTATAAGGGGTACAGTAGTATGGTGTTGTTTACGGTGGTGACGGTGAATTATGAGTTCTTATATCTGGATGTAGGGAAGAATGGCGGTATGTCTGATGGAGGTGTGATCGCACAGACAGAATTTTACCGGCGTATGCAAAATGGCAGCTTGGGGTTGCCACCTCCAGCGGATAATGTGGCAGTTTGTTTTTGTGGCAGATGAGGCCTTTGCGCTGGTGGATCGTTCCCGATGAGGACCCTGACCCCGGAGCAGAGGGCTTTTAATTACCAGCTGGCCCGTGCCAGAAGAGTGGTCAAGAATGCCTTTGGCATAATGGCCAGCCGTTACAAGCCGCTGGCCATTATGCACAAATACAAACTTAACCACATCATTTTGAGCTGCTGCATTCTTCATAATTTCCTACGGAAGAATGCAGCCAATTATCTGGCCTCAGTTGCGACTTAGGCTGACTTTTCACCAGCACAAACAATGACGGTGCTTGAAAGTGGCCGTCCTGGCTTGCCCCCCCAAAGCACCCGCAAAGTACGGCAAAACTATGTGGAGTACTTCATGGGTAGGGGGGGCAAGTGATTTACCCCAAAATCTGGAAGCTGTTTAAAATATTTTTCTTTGGAGAAACTAAACTCATATTTCATTTGATTTACTGCTTGTGTTTTGTATCTGTCTCCTAGGTTCTCAAAAAGAAAATTTGGGAGTTTTGGGACTTTATAATGAGGTCCGTGGACAGTGTGGAGGTTAATAGAATACAATATCTATTTATTGGTCATAAAAATGTATCAAACATATCACAAACATGAACCACATAAAAGAAAAAACATTGTAGTGAATGTCATTATATTTTTTTATATATATATATATATATATTTTTTTTTTTCCCCTAGGTTCTCAAATGGCCTTTTATTTTTGGCCATTTTCTTCAATAGTGCAAAAGTAACTTATTTGATACATGAGGTGACAATCTCTTCTTCAGCTAACTATTATGTTGTGCTGTGGGTCTGCTACACACACACAATGTTTTTGCTGTTAATGTATGTAATGCATTAATAATAAAAATAATCATCCTTTTCAACTCCACAAATTAATTGCTTGGAGTCCCTAAAATGGCCTGATTTTGGCAAATTTTACAGCACAGTGGGGTTATTTACTAAAGGCAAATCCTCTTTGCACTACAAGTGCACTGCAAGTGCACTTGAAAGTGCACTGAGAGTGCACCTGTAGTGCAAAGTGTATTTGCCTTTAGTAAATACCCCCAATTGTCACTGTAACTACACCAACTTAAAAAAAATGGTATTGAGCATTGAAAGAAGAAGCTACACATTGTTGAGTATAAAACATTGTAAATCAAAAAGTAACAAATTCCACCACAGGATGGAACTGTGGGAATTTTTTAGGTAGGGCAGTGCCACATCCTAGAAATCAGATAGATTAGGTATAAGGCAGCAAAAATGGACTATAAAGCCCAAGTCCATTTTTGCTGCCTTATACCTATAAAACATTTTACTCCAAGCACATTTACATGTGCGTTATAAAAGGGTTTTTTTTTTTTAACAAACCAACATCTTGTTGTATAACATGTATGTTTGACAGTATATAGCTTTTTTTGTGGCTAAACATGCATGTTTAAAACCAGAACATACACATCCCCAACTCAGGAACTTACAAAGTTCAAAGTGAAGGCCATATGAGATATTAGTATGTCAAAAGTGTGTTGATTTGGCCTTGATCAGATGGGGTGATCTCACCCCTGTAAAAGCCAAATTTTGAAGATGCACACAAATTGGGACTCAAAATTTGTATTTCCCTCATAACCCCATGCCTAAAATGTGTGTATTTTCCCTACATCTATTTTGCTAAAGCCACAAAACACACAGTGGGGGTTATTTACTAAAGGCAAATCCACTTTGCACTACGAGTGCACTGTAAGTGCACTGAAAGTGACCTTGGAAGTAAAGTCGCTGTAGATCCGAGGGGGACATGCAAGGAAAATAAAAAAGAGCATTTTAGCTTGCACATGATTGGATGATAAAATCAGAAGAGCTTCCACTCATTTCAGATCTACCCCTTAGATTTAAAGCAACTGCACTTCCAAGTGCACTTGCAGTGCAAAGTGGATTTGCCTTTCGTAAATAACCCCCACAGTCTCTTTCTCAATCACATCCCACCCCACACACTGCCTCTCTTCTCATTTAAGCCTAAAGCCTCATACACACAATCGGACTTCCATCTGACTTTTCCGTGGATTTAGGTCCATAGTGCACTTGTAGTGCAAAGTTGATTTGCCTTTCGTAAATAACCCCCCGTGTGTCAACATGTGCTGTCTGCCATCACAGGATATCGATGTATGCATTTTGTGGCGTGCAACCCCTTCCTCCAAACGAAAGTAGGTGAGAGGAAGGGGTTGCACCCCCGAAACACATCAATTGATCCCCCATGATGGGAGCTAGCACATGTTGACACATTGGGCCTTATTTCAGAAAGGACAATCCACTATGCCCTACAAGTGAACTTTCAAGTGCTCTTGCATTGCACTTGTAGTGCAAAGTGGTTTTGCTTTTTTGAAATAAGCCACAGTGTGTCAACATGTGCTAGCTCCCATCATGGGGAATCAATGGACGTCTTTCGTGGGTGCAACCCCTTCCTCTCACCTACTTTAGTTTGGAGGAAGGGGTTGCACCCACAAAACGCGTACATTGATATCCCATGATGGCAGATAGCACATGTTGACACACTGTGTGCATTTTCAAAATTTGGCTTTGCAATTACTTTAAAACTTTTAAAAAACATACAAGAATAATGACAAAATTTACATTTTTTTGGTGTTTAGATTTTGCCTAAAACATCAATGATGTTGGTCAGTCTTTTTTGAACATCATTGATATTTTGCTTCAGCTTTTCTAAACTCGATTGTACACCATGATCTCACTGATAAGTACTTGTGCACTTGCACTGCTGAAGTGAGTTTCTTCTTCCACAACATCCACATCACCTAAAAATAAAAAAAACACACCATGTATTATAAATATGCAGGCATCCATCTATTACCTGAAGCTGTGGTCTCAGACACTGACCTGTTGTTGACACCATTTCGACCACTTTCTGAACCTCTGCATCCGCATTCTCAGGTTCTACATCCACATCCTCAGGTTGTGTGCTGAGTTCCCCTTCTTCAGGAGGTGTGGGGTTACTGGTGTCCTCAGATGTCCTGATTTTTTTCTCCCCTATGTGAATACAAAAATGGTATACTTAGCAGACAGATATTTGAGGCTAGAAATAGTAATATGAAACATTGCTTGGAAGTGTCGTCCAATTGTCTGTTATGGCAGAGTTCCAAGCTGAAGACATGATTTTTTCCCTTTCAAAAGCTGGAATACTTACCTGTTTTGTGCAAGTTTCACACATGGAGAGACCCCTAGTATCCACTGGAGCACCTGCCTGGGACACCCTAAAAAGGTTGTTATTTTGTCCCACACTAGTGCTCCTGTGTCCAGATGTGTAAACAACTGCTGAGTGTCCTCTCCTTACACTGAATCAAGTTGTTATTTCATTATAGTTTCAAACATATCTAGACAACAATGTAATAAACTTCTTTTAATCAAAATAGGCATGAACAAATATAGTTAACCTGTATCTGCCAAAAACGTCGTATTAGCAGTCAAACAAATGATGTTTAATACGAACGATTACTGTGCCCATGAACCTCACGATTACTGTGCCCACGAACCTCACGATTACTGTGCCCACAAACCTCAAACTTGCCATTTTAAACTGTACAACAGTAAAGAAAAGCACATGGACCAGCACGAAGTAATAATAATAATAGGAACACACGACAAATACTTACTTTTTTGCAGCACTTTCCTGATCCTTCTATACTGATCCTGCTCCCTCAATTTCAGGTCTGACCAGTGTTTCCTCAATTGCTCCTTGGATCGTCGTACCCCAAAAGTCCTGTGCAGACTTCTCACAACTTTAGTCATGATCTTGGCCTTTCTCACATTTGGGTTTCTGTACAGTCCATGATTCCCATCATAGTCTGTCCTCATCAAGATGTCCTCCATCTCCACTATCTCTTCAAAGGACATATTTGAGGCCTTATATCTCCTCCTGGATCTGGAGCTGCCTTGCTCCGGGCTTTCCTCATCGTGGCTGCTCTCTGCAGGCACCTGCTGTGTCTCTGTCATGTGCTCTCCCTCTGCCCCGAAAGAGAAGAGGCAGGGAATACACTAGAAAGAAGGACAGGGGCAGAGTTTGACGCATGCACAGTGTATATAAAGCATAACACATGGGCGACGTACGTACGATCTGTGAGTGGAGGACAGAGGATCATTAGCGCCGATCATTCAAACAAAGGAACAATTGTAACTTGGGGCATCAGTAGTTAGTGGTCTATACTGCTTATAGTTTATGCCCTATATTGGGACAAGATTAGAAGAGTTTAGCCTGACATTAGGGTTTGTCTTGTGTTGCGTCTTGCAGATAAAATGGATACATTTGCAGCCCCTGACTTCCTCCCCAACTTCATAGACAAGTACAGGGAGCTGCCATGTCTCTGGCAAGTCCAATGCAGGGACTGTTCAAACAAGCAAAAGAGGAAGGCAGTGCTGTATAAACATTTGGAATTGGTGAAGCCTGTGTATTCTACGGCAGACATCAACTATTTGAAGGCCAAAATTGGTAGCCTGAGGAGCACATATAATAGGGAGTGCAGGAAAGTCCAGGATTCCCAGAGATCCAGAGCAGGAGCAGATGACGTATATGTCCCCACGCTGTGGTATTACGACAGCCTGCGTTTTTTGTTCGACCAGATGGAACCCAGGCCATCGCTATCAACACTTCCTTCCACATCAGCTGAGGCTCCTGAGGTCCAACCTGGGCCTTCCACCCAGGAAGAAGATGTGGAGGAGCCCAGCTTGACCCAGGTATAGCATTGTTAAAGATATTTCTTGTCAAAAATTGCATGAAGTTAACTAGATGTTATTGATCACTAATTTCTGCTTTAGCAAAGTGGTTTACATTCCAATAATCCGGCAGTAGTAGCCAAAAATGATTGGGACAAGAATGAAAAATGCTGAGGTCAGAATGATAGTCTTTTTGATTTGTTAACATTCCATTTGCAACAGTCATGAGCTCAAAATTGTGTGTGATTGATGACCAAAAACCTAAAACTATGTACAATTTTCATACACAGGAAAGTCTCAGCCAGGAGGAGGCCATGAAAAGCAGCTTGACGGAATCTCAGGTTCCTCCCCTCCGCCCTCCAACCAAAAGGACCAGGAAGGCAAGGAACCTGGAGGAGTCAGCGTCTGCTTTCCTGAAACAGGCTACTGCAGCAATTACCATGACCCCTGGTGTACATGAGACATTTGGATGTGTCACTGCCAGCAAACTAGAAAAGATGGAGGAGGGCCAACGCACGATATGTGAAGAAATTATTCTGAAGGTCCTAAACAAGGGGACGAGGGGTGAACTCACACCTCAAACACACCTGTGTGAGTTTGACCATGCTCCTTCACCACCTCCAGCAACACCACCAACACCACAGCCACCCCACCCACCACAGCAGCATGGAAGGAAGCATGGAAGGAAATGTTGAGAGTGATGGCCTGGGTTTGGTATGATCTGGCAAAAGACGCAGGCTGTTGTAAGACTACAGCCTCAGGACAAATATGTCATCCGCTGCTGCTCCTGATCTCTCGGAGTCCTGGACCATATTGTGCTCCCTATTAAATGGACTCCTCGGGTTAACAATTTCGACAGTCAAATAACTGATGTCTGCCCTGGGGTACAAAGGCTTCACCAATTTCAGCTGTTTCTCCAGCGTTGCCTTCCTCTTTATTTTGTTATGACCTTGTGCTCCCTATTAAATTTAAATTTTTGGTTTTACTTCAAAAAGGACAGTTTGTTTGTGAGTAGGCACTGGGCAGGTACATTTCAAGAATACAATGTCAAATTAACAAGGGACACCAACATAGTTATATCTTTGAGGTTAAAACATACAAGATAATAATGGTGTTGTGGTAACTTGAAACGGAAATAAAAAATTTTATGGAGATCACGAGAAAAAAAATGGAGATCACTAGAAAAAAATAAAGAAAATAAAAAACATTATTTTGGAGATCAAAGAAAGAAGGGGGGGCGGGACTTTACATGATGACTTGATGTCATCAGATACCTCCATCCCTATATATATTGTTTGAAAGAAGAAGGGTCAGGACTTTAAATGAGGCATTGGCTAGTAAAATAAATTGTGATGATGTTTATTGACATGTATATATTAATCATAACGAAAAAATCATGAATATATAACAAACCATAAATATACACAACTATACATATATTTTTCAACATGATAGTTCCAATTTAAAGCAGTTTATCCTCCCTGATTCCACATAGACAATGTAAAAAATTGTATAAAATCAATCATGTTTCTGAAAGACCCCAGTGGGTATCCAGATAGTATGAATATTAGTGACATCGCATCTAGGAAAGCTCTACGCGTTTCGTGGAAGACTCCACTCATCAGGAGAAATGCGGGGTACGTCTGATTGTATCTGGAAAATATATGACCAGAGGGCTAATAGTAAGCCATAGGTGGAAGGGAGAGATGGGTACAGTTAATATAGGATAGCAATAAAGAAAAGGCAGCAAAACAATGTAAAGCCCCCCACTGTACCTGGCAGATAGCCCTGTAACACAATCCCATGAGCATGGAGTCGAGGACATGGTGGAGACATCTCCTCTGAGAGCTGAGGTAGTTATCCGGCAGCCAACCAGACCGGCACACACAACAGCGGGCAAGCAGGTGCAAAGGAAAAGACCTGTGATGCCAGTATCTAAAATGTATACAAAGCGGTAGGATATTGGATCCAAAAAATTCAGTGTGAGTAGAAGTGAAACTTGAATAAGCCCGAGAGCCCAGAAAGATATCAAAGATAATGAGGCTCGGTGCAAAAGTGAGTAGTAAGTAGGTATATTAGAATGGTAAATAATTGTTATACACCATAATATAGAGTAAAGAAATACTGAGCATCAAAAGACGCCAAGAGTAGCCCATAAAAGAGAGTAAGAAAAGCAGGTGATACCTGTGATCATGGTGCCAAAGCATGAAAGCCGTATATATGTGCTTGCAAGTGAATCAAAAACAAGTAAGCAAAAATAAGCTGCCCCTATGTTATATATAACAGGCCAGAAGCCGCAGGGTCACACCAACATCACGCACAGCATGCAAACGAGACGAATGGCACCAAACAGAGCATGGACCACTCAGCAATGGGCGTCTACGACCTTGAGGCAGACGCAGGTGGAGGGAATACGAGCCAGTGCACGGCGCCAGGTGACATCACGTGCACGGCACGTACGGTGTGATGTCAATGCGTGTCAGGCGCCCGCCCCCACCACCCAAGAACCAGGAAGGGGAGGGCCCCAAACACACATCGCAGCTCCCGGAAGTGGCAGGGCCACCATGAATCGTCAGACCCCAAGGCTACACGGGAAAGGGGGCAAATAAACCAATGTACAGTGGGTGGATGCAGACATGTATGCGCCTGATAAGGTGACTTTTCCCCCCTAGGATATATAGTGTAGAATGTAATAAGTACAGCTCATGTATACATTTACATAAACTGAGGGGGATAGAACCATAAAGAGCCAAATGCCTCCATCCCTAAATCATTGATTAAAGAAAGGAGGGGAGACCATGAGGAAAAACAAAACAACCAAAAAAAATATTATTCATGAGATCACTAGAAATAATAAAAAATAAGTTTGTCAGAACTCTATCAGCATATCAACATATCAGCAGCAAAGCACCTTCATTATTATAGCATTATAAAGAAGAAGAGAATGCGCTGCATTGAGAGATTTCATAATTTGCCACGTGACGAATGTGATATCTCTATTACGAACGCTAGTTTAAAGACCGAGTGTTTCCGGCTCGTATTTGATTCCGAGCATGTGTGAACTTTTGTGTGACGGTCTTGTGTACACACGATCGGAAAATCCGACAACAAAGTTTTGTTGGCGGAAAATTTGAGAACCTGCTAGCCAACAACAAAGTCCCACAACAAATGGTCGATGGAGCATACACACTTTCAGCCAACAAGATCACATCCAACATTTTTCGACGGAAAATCCGACCGTGTGTACGTGGCATTACAGTATATCGCACCTTTGATTTAAGCCTTGTGGTATTCTTGTAACAAGCTTCAGGATTCGCTAAAATAGGCGTCTATTTATATCTTGCCTCTGATGGATCTGATGACTCTTTCAATGCCATGAAATGAAAAGCCTGTCATGTCTCCTTTGTACACACCTTTGAAGTGTTTAGATACTGTGACAGCTATTTTGCATTTGGATTGATGGAATCACAATAATGCTCACCCACACACACCCTGAGCGGGCAAATTTTGCACCCCATATACCCGCTCAGGGTCTCAGGGTACATGTGGGTGAATATTATTATGATACCATAAATCCTCATGCAAAACAACTGTCATCAGTATTTTAATTGGTATTGAAAGAGTTAACAGATCTATCAGAGGGGGAGATTTATTTAGATGGCTGTTGGAGCGAGAAGACTAGTGGATCCTAAACCTTGTTACAAGGAAGCCACAAGGCTTAAATTAAAAATGGGATATAAGCCTATTTTAAGATGATTCTGGTTATATGCTGGATATTATAAAACTAATTGTTACAATTGTAATTATTTCATATAATCTGATTGTTTCATTGTCACTTTTTCCTGCATTGATAATCTTTTCTCTTTAACATTTGGTTTTAATGATTCCACCTGCTTGTGATGAACTTGAATCATCGACGTGGAACTTTTATATAATGGTGGTGTGATGTCATAGCCAGCTATGATTAAGGCCATGGCTGGCTGAAATGCATTTGCAGGGCTAAATTTCATGGATTTTTTTTTACCCTGTTTACACTAAAGTTTAATTACTGCAGTCCCTGATCGAGTGTCAGTTTTATTATATATTTGGACTTTGATGGTTTACAGGAGTTTCGGCCGTAGCACCAACTCTGTTCACAGCCTATAGGGGTTATCTGTGTTAGAGCAGGGTGAGTTTGTTTTTTCTAAAGTCAGAGTGAACCAGTCCTATATCTGTCTATATTAACATACATTGGAAAAAGGCTAGCCTCTAAATCTTTAACCCTTCGTTAGGACAGACCATGTTCAAATATGGTTACAATTGATAAGATAAGATCTGCTTAGGCTGTACAGACAAGGTACATTTTGTCGAACATAGCTGTCCAGCCCCCTCATAAACAGTGAACTACTAGGATTTTTCTTTTCTTGATGGTCCATATTAGAAAAATAATTTAACAAGGCAATTTTAAACATATATTTTTTTATTATACTATGTGAATGGGGACATGTAACAAATGTAATTTGGCTGCAAAAGTAGAAACACTTTAAGTTGGCTCCACACATAACTATTTGATTCTTCAATCTAATTAAATTGGGTCTAGCTAGTATTGATTGGCATCAGGTACAAGTTGACCATAACCAGCTCCAGGGGCACAAGAGGCGGTGCAGGCAATAGAACTAATCAAGCTTGATGTGTTGGTGCCCTACTGGCACCTATTAAATCTGAGTGCGTTTTATTAACTGTGTTTTTTAATCTTTATTAAATTATACTATTCTATGATCTATTTCTGTGTATACTGTTTGTATATATATGAGTGGTGTAGAATTCAGTGGGATCTTTAAGCTGGCTTGCATTGAAACCATTAGGGAGAAAATCTGGAATAACCTATTCAGGATCTAAAACATAAAGCTTTTAGGCTACATTGTTAGCCGCAACTATTTGGTGAGTGTGAAATTCACCTGGACATGTGGAAGAGCTCTTTTCACAAATATAAAGAAGAATCATATTCTTTACATTTACTTCACAAGATCATGGTGATTTGGGACTTTTCTTTATATAATGATTTGGACTTTGGACATTCCATAATGAATATTATAGAACTAGTGAGTATGGTGAAAAGGGAGTTGTGGCGCTCCCTAGTGTGCGTATAAGTGGCCAGTTAGTGGTGTGTACCTTAAATGGTGTAGTATACCAAACAATAATAAATAAATAATATGTGTACAGGCTATTATACAACACGAATGAATATAGTGCTCAAATATGTAAGCAGTGCTTGATAGTAATATACCAATCACTGGATCAGCAGTAACTCATCAAATTCAGAAATAACCACACAAAAAGGGCCATACATGAGCATAATTATCTGCTATGAATAAAGTGAGCACTAAGCAAGCCCCACTCAAATACCGTGATTCCACTAACGTGATTAATGAGAAAGAAAATAGTAATATACCAATCACTGGATCAGCAGTAACCCATATAATATTTTTATACATTTCTCTTTGGTATCCAGTTGTATATACAATCAAAAATATTTTTTTTAATAAACGAATTAATTTACTACACTATGGGAGCCCATACCTTTTTTCCTCTATGAGGAACCTACTACAGATCACATCACAAAGCACCTGGAGAAAGGACGGATACCCCAGGCACCCGAACAGCTAGGATGCTGGAAGCGACCGCAGTGGTTACAATCAAAAGCGTACTACCCCTGTGGGGGTAAGTGATTCTGGTAAGTGGGGACCCTGGAGGGGGAGCACAAAGTCACGAGAGTATCCTTTGAAAACACCTAAAAGTCACCATTTCTGTGTTACTTATTCCGAGTGAAGATTCAGCATATTACATGGACTACCAGCTGCACATTTATTTATGAACACTTTTTTCTCCTTTTTTTTATATATATACATATATCTTTTATATATAATTTTTTTTCTTTATCCACTAACCTTTTTTTTGCAAAACCCAAACAACCACATGTGAACTAATCACTTTGTGTGAAAGTATATGGACTATTATTTGTGCATTTACTTTAAGAAAACCTTTTTTTCTCATTAATCACGTTAGTGGAATCACGGTATTTGAGTGGGGCTTGCTTAGTGCTCACTTTATTCATAGCAGATAATTATGCTCATGTATGGCCCTTTTTGTGTGGTTATTTCTGAATTTGATGAGTTACTGCTGATCCAGTGATTGGTATATTACTATCAAGCACTGCTTACATATTTGAGCACTATATTCATTCGTGTTGTATAATAGCCTGTACACATATTATTTATTTATTATTGTTTGGTATACTACACCATTTAAGGTACACGCCACTAACTGGACACTTATATGCACACTAGGGAGCGCCACAACCCCCTTTTCACCATACTCATATATTTATAGACCCCTTTTGGGGAGCTATATCAGGGGAGGCTGCACACCTAGTAAGGATCCTAAGCGCAGTCACTTACTAGTTAATATTATAGAACTAGTGCCTATTTTTTTATTTTTGAAAAAGTTGACCATAAGTTCGACTCAAACCCAAACTGCTTGCCATTCTCCGAACAGGTAACTAAATGGCTAAATTTGGCCAGATACCACACCCCAACCTCCTTCATTTAGTGGTAATATTACTTCATCTATTAAACAAAACCTTCCAGTATTGTGTTCCCTTGACACTGGTGATGCGGTAGTTGTGGGATTCAGTGAGAGATCCAACCCAGAGCTCAAAAGAACAACTGCCACATAGAACTGAGCAAAATTTCTACAACAAATCAATAGATCAATTGGTGTGGGAAGGATGGATGGAAGGCGTGTGATCAAACACTTGCATCAAATCATACAGTTTATTCATGAGCAATGGAATACATACATGTAGGAAATCTAAAAAACATATTATGTTTCGTAAAAATAGGGTTCCTCAAAACGTGTCAGCTTATTCTTTAGTACTTGCCCCTGTATGGGCATGTCCCACTTGTAATTCTATTTTGCATATTTTGTAACCCGGTCTTTACGAAACGTAGTATGTTTTTTAGATTTCCTACATGTATGTATTCCATTGCTCATGAATAAACTGTATGATTTGATGCAAGTGTTTGATCATGCTCCTTCCATCCACCCTTCCCACACTATCTTCTTCAGACCACCCCTTGTCAGTCTAGGGAGCGGGACACGCATGATCACCTTCTTCCGTTTTGCCATTTCAACAGTACTACGTATTCACACCAATAACGCCCTCACAAGCGCAGGAGTAAGTCTTTTTTGTTTATATTTAGATCAATTGGTATCAGGGAAAATGGTCGTCCTGGGAAAACAGTCCACTGTGCTTGCTAAAAGGAGAATTTTTAGAAGAGCAGACCAGCAAAAAGTATTTATTTTGCACTGGAAAATGTTCAAGCTTAAAAAAAACAGCTTACTACCAACATCCAAATGCTCACAGAAAAGACTTTAAATCTTTTTATTGAGTCAACTAATTGTGCTGTTAGAACCAAGGCTTTTTAGAAAGGCCCAGATTATATTTGAACTTGCCAGCACACATGAGTGCATACAGTACCCTATAGCAAAAGCACATTTCGACTATAAACATAAGAAAAAATTGTGCTGGGTTGGGAGATGGAAAATTTACCAGCAGATGTTCTTTTAGGAAATGATGTGGGGACTTTGCATTGTAACTTCATTTGATCACATTTAACTAATTGTAAATGAACCAGAAAAGCAACTGGTACAGATTACTTTTGAGTTAATTTGTTTGAGAGGGTGAAGGGTTGAGCATGATTTTTATAAATGATCTTGTATACTGTTTGTGAAGTGGTGTTGATGAAATTTAGACTTGGCTTTGGGAAAGCTTTTGCTAACATTTTTGTTACCTGGCCTGGGGATGGATATGTGTGACCAGTTTGAATAAAAAATTCTGTCCTCCTTACATGGGGTGTTCCTGTGCAATGTTAAGCTTAGTAGACAATATTAAAAAAATTGGCTAATAAGCCTAGATTTCCACCATTGCGGCCCCAAAGTCGCGCGATTTACAGTGTGACTTTGCAATGCGATTTTTGGTGTAATGTCATGCGACTGGTGAGAACCATGGGAGAACAAGTAGCACTGAAGTCGGAACAAAGTAGTACAAAAATCTTTTTGGGGTGCCGTTGTGACTTGAGTTGCACCAATTAGAACGGGGACCAAATACATGGATTTTAGCTTGTCATGCGACTTCACATTTGTCAAGTCACACGGCAACTCGCAGTAGTGGAAACAGAGTCTAAGATCCATATTCAGAACGATCGTATAATTTTTTGTTCATTAGTACACTGCTTTTGATAGCCAATATAGACATATGAAAATTTCCGAAGGGACGTGTCGTTTAGTATAATTTTCTGTTCATTAGTACACTGCTTTTGATAGCCAATATAGACAGATGAACATTTCCGAAGGAACATGTCGTTTATCCTATATAAATCGTAAGAGCAAATCTGTGCATAATTGGAAAAAAGTACGACCAGAGTAGACAGAGACCGTAGCTACATACAGTACATGGGAAGTTGTCCTCTGCCATTTGAGAATTTTCGTACTATTTTAGGCATTCTAGGTTTTATTATGGGACAAGGACACGGAAAAATGTGAACAATCATTAGTCCGATTTTCTATTAGTGTGTATAAAGGTCCATACACACAATCAGACTTTTTGACAACAACGGTCTGACGGACCTGTTTTATTGGACAATCCAACCGTGTGTATGCTCCATCGAACAATTGTTTTTGGTTTTTCAATGGACAAATGTTCGCTGTGCATGCTCTTAAACTTTCCGGCAACAAATGTCCGATGTAGGATAATCCGATCATGTGTACACAAGTCTATAGGACTAAAGTCCAAAGTACAAACACGCATGCTCAGAACCAATGCTAAAGATCAGACAATAGCAGAAGTTGCCCAAAGGGTGGCGGTAAAGAGCTGAAAAACCAAATGATTTGGTGAAAGTGGACTGAAAATGTTCTGCGGAACAAGTTCATGGCCAACGCCCTTCGGACCAAAATCCACGGAAAAGTCTGATGGAAGTCCGATTGTGTGTATGAGGCTTTAGGCTTAAATGAGGAGAGAGGCAGTGTGTGGGGTGGGATGTGATTAAGAAAGAGACTGTGGGGGTTATTTACGAAAGGCAAATCCACTTTGCACTGCAAGTGCACTTGGAAGTGCAGTCGCTTTAAATCTAAGGGGTAGATTTGAAATGAGTGGAAGCTCTGCTGATTTTATCATCCAATCATGTGCAAGCTAAAATGCTGTTTTTTATTTTCCTTGCATGTCCCCCTCGGATCTACAGCAACTTTACTTCCAAGTGCACTTTCAGTGCAAAGTGGATTTTCGTTTAGTAAATAACCCCCAGTGTGTACATTTTTTTGCTTATCCTGGGAGCTACACAGAGGAGGAATGTGTTTTGTAATCAGCACCTGAGTGTTTTGGGCCTAGAATCTCACTCCTTGTGATCTACTGATAAATGTGTTTTCCTATAATTTTTCCCTGTACAACGTGTGCATTTTTTATGCAGTGTAGTGAAATGGTACAGGTTTGCATTTTACTTCAGGAGAGCTTTACCTTCCTTTAAACACTACATTTTTATGCACACAGGAAAAAAATTGGTTTGGATAAATTCTTGGCATAACATTAGGATAAGAAAAATCGGGTTGGCAAGGAAGCAAATTAGGCTTGCAACCTTTAAAATTATAAATTACACTGCTTTAGTTTACGCGAACATTCAGCGTTTATGCAGTAAATGCAAATATCATCCAGATCTATTATCTAAATGTTAAGTCCAGTACGGAGAGCAATCAGGTGTATTTTTAAAACTACTCACTTATCCTGGGTAGCTTCAAATTGCATGCATTGTTTTTCAATTTTGCCTTGCACTGCCATAGGACATAATTAGAGGATAATTTGCCTGAAATTTCAGTGAATGTGAAATTTGTAGTTTTGCAAAAAAAAAGTTAAAATTGTAAACTCATTCTTACACAATTGTTACAAAAAAGGTAACTTTTAAGTTTTTTGCTATGTGAAGTAATCTTGTGTGTGCGGGCTTACATACTGTCCAACATAAATTGTAAAATTAATAATCTCTAAACAGATCGTAAAGTTGGCCACATATATTACAAGCAATTTTCTTACTCTTTTGTAAGCTGTTTTCTTTCTTTATTAGCAGTTTTAATCACTGGTTCATCTCATAATATTTGTAAGAATACATTTTACCCTATGTAAACCAACATGTTAGATTTCTGTACAATTCTACCTCAACATGATAGATTGTACAGTGAGGCTGCATGTCATCATCCACTTATATATCTAAGCTTTTTTTTGGAAATAATCTCTCCATACCTTCTAGGACCTGATATACGGTATCTCACAAAAGTAAGTACACCCTCACATTTTTGTAGTTATTTTATGATATCTTTTCACGTGACAACACTGAAAAAATGACACTTTGCTACAATGTGAGTGTACAGCTTGTATAACAGTGTAAATTTGCTGTCCCCTCACAATAACTCAACACACAGCCATTCTAAACCATTCATGGCTAAACCACTGGCAACAAAAGTGAGTACACCCCTAAGTGAAAATGTCCAAATTGGGCCCAAAGTGTCAATATTTTATGTGACCACCATTATTTTCCAGCACTGCCTTAACCCTCTTGGGCATGGAGTTCACAAGAGCTTCGCAGGTTGCCACTAGAGTCCTCTTCCACTCCTCCATGACGACATCATGGAGCTGGTGGATGTTAGAGACCTTGTGTGAATGGGGAACAGGTGTGTTAAATTTGGTGTTATCGCTCTCACTCTCTCATACTGGTCACTGGAATTTCAGCATGGCACCTCATGGCAAAGGACTCTCTGAGAAACTGAAAAAAAGAAATGTTGCTCTACATAAAGATGGCCTAGGCTATAAGAAGATTACCAAGACCCTGAAACTGAGCTGCAGCACGGTGGCCAAGACTATACAGCGGTTTAACAGGACAGGTTCCACTCAGAACAGGCCTCGCCATGGTCCAAAGCAGTTGAGTGCACGTGCTCAGCGTCATATCCAGAGGTTGTCTTTGTGAAATAGACATATGAGCAGTGTTAATTTTGTCTACTAAAACCAACAAAAACATTTTAGTTGACTAACTTAATACCATTTTAGTCAACTGAAATACGACTAAAACTAAAACAATTGAGATGACTAAAATACGACTAAAACTAAAATGGCATTTTAGTCAAAAGACTAAAATGGGACTAAAACTAAAATTCCATTTTAGTCAAAAGACTAAAACTAAATTGAAATTTGACGTCAAAATGAACACGGTCTGTAGTGAATGTTCATACCTAAATACCATAAATAATAACATATTAGATTTTTCACTCCAGCAGTATATAATGAGTTTGGAAAATGTAGAGAAATGCTTAAATAATGCATTACAATTTAACTCTACCCATTAGATTTTAGATGACTAAAATGAGTTTTAGTCGACTAAAATTATTTTAGTTGACTAAAATGTACTGGATATTTTAGTTGACTAAAATGTACTGGAGTTTTTAGTTGACTATAATGTCCTGGAGATTTAGTCGACAAAATACGACTAAAATTAAACAATTGCAGAAGACTAAAATGGGACTAAAACGCCATTTTAGTCCTAAGACTAAAACTAAATCAAAATTTGCTGACAAAATGAACACTGCGTATGAGTGCTGCCAGGATTGCTGCAGAGGTTAAAGAGGTGGGGGGGTAAGCCTGTCAGTGCTCAGACCATAAGCCACACACTGCATCAAATTGGTCTACATGACTCTCGTCCCAGAAGGAAGCCTCTTCTAAAGCTGATGTGCAAGAAAGCCCACAGTTTGCTGAAGACAAGCAGACTAAGGACATGGATTATTGGAACCATGTCATGTGGTCTGATGAGACCCAGATAAACTTATTTGGTTCAAATGGTGTCAAGCGTTTGTGGCAGCAACCAGGTGAGGAGTACACTTGTGGGGCTACAGTTCATTGAGGGAACCATGAATGCCAACATGTACTGTGACATACTGAAGCAAAGCATGATCCCCTCCCTTCGGAGACTGGGCTGCAGGGCAGTATTCCAACATGATAACGACCCCAAACACACTTTCAAGATGACCACTGCCTTGCTAAAGAAGCTGAGGGTAAAGGTGATGGACTGGCCAAACATGTCTCCAGACCTAAACCCTATTGAGCATCTGTGGGGCATCCTCAAACGGAAGGTGGAGGAGCGCAAGGTCTCTAACATCCACCAGCTCTGTGATGTTGTCATGGAGGAGTGGAAGAGGACTCCAGTGGCAACCTGTGAAGCTCTGGTGAACTCCATGCCCAAGAGGGTTAAGGCAGTGCTGTAAAATAATGGTGGCCATTTAAAATATTGACATTTTGGGCCCAATTTGGACATTTTCACTTAGGGGTGTACTCACTTTTGTTGCCAGCGGTTTAGACAATAACGGCTGCGTGTTGAGTTATTTTGAGGGGACAGCTAATTAACACTGTTAATAGGGTTGCACCGATACCAGCTTTTTTAAGACCAGGTACGAGTACTGATACTTTTCCTCAAGTACTCGCAGATATCGATTAGTGATACCTATTTTTTTTCTTGAATTTACATTTTTATAATTTTAACTTTTTTTTGGTGGTAAGGTGGGGAGGGGGTTATTATTTAGGGTGGAGAGGTGGGGAGGGGGGTTATTGTTTAGGGAGGAGAGGTGGGGAGGGGGTTATTGTTTAGGGTGGAGAGGTGTTATTGTTTAGACTGGAGAGGTGGGGAGGGGTGTTATTGTTTAGGGAGGAGAGGTGGGGAGGGGGTTATTGTTTAAGGTGGGGAGGGATTTATTGTTTAGGGTGGAGAGGTGGGGAGGGGGTTATTGTTTAGGGTGGAGAGGTGGGGAGGGTTGTTATTGTTTAGGGTGGAGAGGTGGGGAGGGGTGTTATTGTTTAGGGTGGAGAGGTGGGGAGGGTTGTTATTGTTTAGGCTAGAGAGGTGGGGAGGGGGTTATTGTTTAGGGTGGAGAGGTGGGGAGGGGGTTATTGTTTAGGGTAGAGCGGTGGGGATGGGTGTTATTGTTTAGCATGGAGAGGTGGGGAGGGGGCTATTGTTTAGGGTGGAGAGGTGGGGATGGGGTTATTGTTTAGCGGGGATAGGTGGGGAGGGGTTATTGCTTAGGGTGGAGAGGTGGGGAGGGGTGTTATTGTTTAGGATGGAGAGGTGGGGAGGGGTGTTATTGTTTAGGGTGGAGAGGGGGTTATTGTTTAGGGTAGAGAGGTGGGGAGGGAGGTTTTTGTTTAGGGTGGAGAGGTGGGGAAGGGGGTTACTGTTTAGGGTGGAGAGATGGGGAGGGGGTTATTGTTTAGGGTGGAGAGGGGTTATTGTTTAGGGTGGAGAGGTGGGGTAATTGTTTAGGGTGGAGAGGTGGGGAGGGGGTAATTGTTTGGGGGAAAGAGGGGGTTATTGTTTAGGGTGGGGAGGGGGGTTATTGTTTAGGGTGGAGAGGTGGGGAGGGGGGGTTATTGTTTAGGGTGGAGAGGGGGGGAGGGAGTAATTGTTTGGGGGGAAGAGGGTGTTATTGTTTAGGGTGGAGAGGTGGGGAGGGGGCTATTGTTTAGGGTGGAGAGGTGGGGATGGGGTTATTGTTTAGGGTGGATAGGTGGGGAGAGGTTATTGTTTAGGGTGGAGAAGTGGGGAGGGGTGTTATTGTTTAGGATGGAGAGGTGGGGAGGGGTGTTATTGTTTAGGGTGGAGAGGGGGGTTATTGTTTAGGGTAGAGAGGTGGGGAGGGGGGTTTTTGTTTAGGGTGGAGAGGTGGGGAAGGAGGTTACTGTTTAGGGTGGAGAGATGGGGAGGGGTGTTATTGTTTAGCGTGGAGGGGGTTATTGTTTAGGGTGGAGAGGGGTTATTGTTTAGGGTGGAGAGGTGGGGTAATTGTTTAGGGTGGAGAGGTGGGGAGGGGGTAATTGGGGGAAAGAGGGGGTTATTGTTTAGGGTGGGGAGGGGGTTATTGTTTAGGGTGGAGAGGTGGGGAGGGGGGTTATTGTTTAGGGTGGAGAGGGAGGTTATTGTTTAGGGTGGAGAGGTGGGGAGGGAGTAATTGTTTGGGGGGAAGAGGGGGTTATTGTTTAGGGTGGAGAGGTGGGGAGGGGGTTATTGTTTAGGGTGGGGAGGTGGGGAGGGGGTTATTGTTTAGGGTGGAGGGGGTTATTGTTTAGGGTGGAGAGGTGGGGTAATTGTTTAGGGTGGAGAGGTGCGGAGGGGGTAATTGTTTGGGGGAAAGAGGGGGTTATTGTTTAGTGTGGGGAGGGGGTTATTGTTTAGGGTGGAGAGGTGGGGAGGGGTGTTATTGTTTAGGGTGGGGAGGGGGGAGGGGGGTTATTGTTTAGGGTGGAGGGGCGGGGAGGGGGTTATTGTTTAGGGTGGAGAGGTGGGGAGGGAGTAATTGTTTGGGGGGAAGATGGGGTTATTGTTTAGGGTGGAGAGGTGGGGAGGGGTGTTATTGTTTAGGATGGAGAGGTGGGGAGGGGTGTTATTGTTTAGGGTGGAGAGGGGGTTATTGTTTAGGGTAGAGAGGTGGGGAGGGGGGTTTTTGTTTAGGGTGGAGAGGTGGGGAAGGGGGTTACTGTTTAGGGTGGAGAGATGGGGAGGGGGTTATTGTTTAGGGTGGAGAGGGGTTAATATTTAGGGTGGAGAGGTGGGGTAATTGTTTAGGGTGGAGAGGTGGGGAGGGGGTAATTGTTTGGGGGAAAGAGGGGGTTATTGTTTAGGGTGGAGAGGTGGGGAGGGAGTAATTGTTTGGGGGGAAGAGGGGGTTATTGTTTAGGGTGGAGAGGTGGGGTGGGGGTTATAGTTTAGGGTGGAGATGTGGGGAGGGGCTTTATTGTTTAGGGTGGAGAGGTGGGAAGGGGTGTTATTGTTTAGGCTGGAGAGGTGGGGAGGGGGTTATTGTTTAGGGTGGAGAGGTGGGGAGGGGATTATTGTTTAGGGTGGTGGGGCGGGGAGGGGGTTATTGTTTAGGGTGGAGAGGCGGGGAGGGAGTAATTGTTTGGGGGGAAGAGGGGGTTATTGTTTAGGGTGGAGAGGTGGGGAGGGGGTTATTGTTTAGGGTGGAGATGTGGGGAGGGGTGTTATTGTTTAGGGTGGAGAGGTGGGAAGGGGTGTTATTGTTTAGGCTGGAGAGGTGGGGAGGGGGTTATTGTTTAGGGTGGAGAGGTGGGGAGGGGGTTATTGTTTAGGGTAGAGCGGTGGGGAGGGGGTTATTGTTTAGGGTAGAGCGGTGGGGATCCCCCTCCAAGAAGTTCTGCAGCAGCAAAGCCTGGCTCAGTGTAGGACACACTACTCACCAGGCAGGTGAGGTATTGTTTAGGGTGGAGAGGGGGGGAGGGAGTAATTGTTTGGGGGGAAGAGGGTGTTATTGTTTAGGGTGGAGAGGTGGGGAGGGGGCTATTGTTTAGGGTGGAGAGGTGGGGATGGGGTTATTGTTTAGGGTGGATAGGTGGGGAGAGGTTATTGTTTAGGGTGGAGAAGTGGGGAGGGGTGTTATTGTTTAGGATGGAGAGGTGGGGAGGGGTGTTATTGTTTAGGGTGGAGAGGGGGGTTATTGTTTAGGGTAGAGAGGTGGGGAGGGGGGTTTTTGTTTAGGGTGGAGAGGTGGGGAAGGAGGTTACTGTTTAGGGTGGAGAGATGGGGAGGGGTGTTATTGTTTAGCGTGGAGGGGGTTATTGTTTAGGGTGGAGAGGTGGGGAGGGGGTTATTGTTTAGGGTGGAGATGTGGGGAGGGGTGTTATTGTTTAGGGTGGAGAGGTGGGAAGGGGTGTTATTGTTTAGGCTGGAGAGGTGGGGAGGGGGTTATTGTTTAGGGTGGAGAGGTGGGGAGGGGGTTATTGTTTAGGGTAGAGCGGTGGGGAGGGGGTTATTGTTTAGGGTAGAGCGGTGGGGATCCCCCTCCAAGAAGTTCTGCAGCAGCAAAGCCTGGCTCAGTGTAGGACACACTACTCACCAGGCAGGCAGATCTGTCACCCCGCAGCCGCCCGCAGAGGAGCCAGAGAAGGAGAAGCACATCACCGGAGGACACAAAAAACAGAGCTAAGGGGAAGGTGCGGAGGCTGCACGGGAGGGGATGGGTCGGGCAAGGGAAATCCCCACTGACAGCTGAAACGTCATTGGTTGTTAAGGACGCGACAGCCCCGTTCCTTAACAACTAATGACTGCCTGCATTCTTTTGTATACATTTCATCTGTCAGTGGGGGAATCGCGCTGACAGAGGAAAGAGCCAAATCTGAAGGTATCAGTTACAGGTATTGGTGCATTTGCACGAGTACCGATACTCGTGCAAATGCTTAGTATTGGTACCAATACCAGTATTGGTATCAGTGCAACCCTAAGGGTCCTTTCACACTGGGGCAGTTTGCAGGCTCTATTGCGCTAATAATAGCGCCTGCAAACCGACCCGAAAGTGCCGCTGCTTTAATTCCAGTGTGAGGGCTTTCACACTGGAGCAGTGCGCTGGCAGGATGGGAAAAAAAGTCCTGCCAGCAGCATCTTCTGAGCGGTGAAGGAGCGGAGTGTATACCGCTCCTTTACCGCTCCTGCCCATTGAAATCAATGGGACGGCGCGGCTATACCGCCAGCAAAGCGCCTCAGCAGAGGTGCTTTTCGGTGGTTTTAACCCCTTCTCAGCCGCTAGCAGGGGGGTAAAACCGCCCGCTAGCGGCCCAATACTGACGGTAAATCGCCGCTTACAATAGCGGCGCTTTACCGCCGACAACGCCCACGCCCCAGTGTGAAAGGGGCCTAACTGCTATACAAGCTGTACACTCACTACTTTACATTGTAGCAAAGTCTAATTTCTTCAGTGTTGTCACATGAAAAAATATAATAAAATATTTACAAAAATGTGAGGGGTGTACTCACTTTTGTGAAATACTGTATATAAAATAACATGATAATACAGATGTGTTCAATTGAGTGATGGAAACCATTGTTCTAAAATCTGTTCCCATTTAAAGAAAAAAACTGAAGAGGTGTAGCTAATGATTAACCACTTCAGCCCTGGAAGATTTTACCCCCTTCCTGATCAGAGCACTTTGGCACTGCGACGCTTTAACTGACAATTGCACGGTCATGCAAAGTTGCACCCAAACAAAATTGACGTCCTTTTTTTCCCACAAATAGAGCTTTTTTACGCTATAAACAAAAAAAGAGCAACAATTTTGAAAAAACGCAATATTTTTTACTTTTTGCTATAATAAATATCCCCCCAAAATATATTAAAAAAACTATTTTTTTCCTCAGTTTAGGCCGATATGTATTCTTCTACATATTTTTGGTAAAAAAAATTTGCAATAAGCGTATATTGATCGGTTTGTGCAAAAGTTATAGCGTTTACAAAATAGGGGATAGTTTTATGGCATTTTTATTATTATTTTTTTTTTTTTACTAGTAATAGCGGCAATCTGCGATTTTTATCGGGACTGCTACATTATGGTGGACACGTCAGACAATTTTGACACATTTTTGGGACCATTGGCATTTTTACAGCGATCAGTGCTATAAAATTGCATTGATTACTGTAAAAATGTCACTGGCAGGGAAGGGGTGAACACTGGGGGTGATCAAGGGGTTAATTGTGTTCCCTAGTGTGTGTTCTAACTGAAGGGGGGAGGGGACTGTCTAGGGGAGAAGACAGATCGCTGTTCATACTCTGTATGAACAGACGATCTGTCACTTCTCCCCTCAGAGAACTGGATACTGTGTGTTTACACACACAGACCCGGTGCTCCATGTGCCCCAAGTGATCGCGCGAGCTCCGTGGGAGAGCAGGGGGTGCGCGCCACGCCCCTAGTGGCCACAGGGTGAATCGACGTTACATAACGTCGTTTTGTCCAGCCGTGTCATTCTGCCACAGTACAACTGCGGCGGCTGGTCGGCAAGTGGTTAAAACAACAACTAAAAAAACTGAAAATGGAAACACTAAAAAATTGCAAGATATAGCACTTACTCCAGTATTGGAGGATATACACATAATGATGGCAACAATGAGAATATCGTTGGGTTATAATGTAATACAAACTATAAAAATCTCACATATATACAGTGACTTGCACATATATACTGTATATATATATATATATATATATATGAATTCAACAAGCACAAAAAACAAGACTCAGTCATAATGTCATAATATCCAAAAATAAACCTAAATCCAAAAAACTTCCCATTTACAAAGGATCCTAAAACTGTCGCCACCTCTCCTGGGGGTAGTCACGTTTTCAATGCCCTGTATTTGTAACAAAGTGACATCACCCCCATGGGTTTTACTGAAATGTCTAGCAACATTAATATTGTGTTCTTTTTCATTGTTGTAGATGTGATTATGTAACTGATCCCAAAGCCTCCTAAGTGGTGCAACCCACATATTGGATCGCACATGCTTTACATACGATTAAATAAATCACATTTTTGGTGTTGCAGTTTATAAAGGTATTGATCTTAAATTCTCTGTTATTGGCTGTAGAACGAAATTGGTCACCTTTTATGATGCAAGAAAAGCATGGACAATTGCTGGCCCCTCACCTAAAAGCCCTCACAAAATCCAGTCATGTTCTATCGTGAGTATGGGAGCTAAAATCACTAGGAGATAAAGAATTGCTTAAAGAGGGTGCCCAACGTAACACAGTTTTGAAACCTCTAGATAAGATCCTCATAAAGGATAGAAATGTGACACTCCACTATGTTCCTAACCTTCCTGAATTCTAGACTATATGAGGTAGAAAAAACTGGAACGTTAACTGGGACCCCCTTACGTTTCTTGTCACGCAATAACGTCTCCATTGGTGTGGTGTCAGCAATATTTATAGCCCTACGAAGATTGCCTGTGTTGTAGCCTCGCAAACAAAATCTGTTACACATCACCCTCTTCAATTTATAGAAACCTTCCTCCTCACTGCAAATCCTATGTAATCTTTAAAATTGCCCTACTGGTATGCCATGAGTCACATGACTTGGGTGTCCAGAGTCAGCACCAGAGAGACGTTTCCCATAAAATTATATAGACAACCTTCTGTTCATTTGCTCAAAAACCAGTGGTACTTTGGAAACCTTCTTACATTACTTTAATGACAATATTTATAGCTACGGTTTACTGAACACATGGACAGCAGATTTATTCCTTTTTTGGATGTCATTCTTTCAGGCAAGGAAGGTCAGATTGTGTCAAGCCTTCATAGGAAACCTCTCTCTGGTAACTCTGTTTGCACTGACTCTGGACACCCAAGTCATTTGACATGTGGTATACCAGTAGGGCAATTTTTAAGATTACATAGGGTTTGCAGTGAGGAGGAAGATTTCCATAAATTGAAGAGGGTGATGTGTGACAGATTTTGTTTGTGTGACAGTTTTTGTTGATGAGGCTACAACACGGCAATCTTCGTAGGGCTATAAGCATTATGAGCATCTCAACTAGAGGTTTCAAGTCAGGTAGCCTCTTTAAGAAATTCTTTATCTCCCAGTAATTTTAGCTCCCATACTCGTGATAGAACATGGTTGGATTTTGTGAGGGATTTTAGGTGTAGAGACCAGCAATTGCCCATGCTGTCCTTGCATCATAAATGCCGGTGACCAATTTCGTTCTACAGCCAATAACAGAGAATTTAGGATCAAAACTTTTATAAATTGCAACACCAAAAATGTGATTTATTTAATCACATGTAAAGCATGTACGATCCAATATGTGGGTCGCACGACTAGGAGGCTTCGGGATCGGTTACATGATCGCATCTACAACATTGAAAAAGAACATGGTGCTAATGCCGCTAGACATTTCAATGAAACCCATGGTGGGCGATGTCACTTTGTTACAAATACTATCCTGACTATCCCCAGGAGAGTTGGGGACAGTTTTAGGAATCTTTGTAAATGGGACATTTTTTGAATATTTACTCTTCAAACTAGGATTCCAATAGGTTTAAATTTTGAGTGGGACCTGACTTATTATTATGTCTGAGTCTTGTTTTTGTGTTTAATTTATATGTGAGATGTTTATTGTTGATAATTTTGCATTATATTATAACCCATTGAGACTCTCATTGTTGCCATCATCATGTGTGTATTCTCCAATATTTGAGTTTTGCAATTTTTTAGTGTTTCCATTTTATGTTCTTTTTTGTTTTAATCATTAGCTACACTTCTTTTTCTTTGTTGTGATTATTGATTTTATATTCACTATTTACTATGTTTAATTATTTGGTTTATGGTCTGTTTTTTTCTTTAAATGTGAACAGATTTTGGAATGATGGTTTCAATCACTCAATTGAACACACCTGTATTATCATGTGATTTTATATATTAGCGTGTGTAGTGGTTGAACCTTATGTGGTTTTGACAAAGCACGTTTATCGTGTGAAATGCGTCAACCTGTTCCTCCTCTGCCTGTATGCTCATCCTGTAATGCTTTTATTGATCATTTGAATAAAGCCAAGTGCAGCCATCTGATTTCTTCGTTCACATTGATCTCTGCAGCAGTGACAGAGTATGCACTCCTCCTTACAGATTACATTATCTGGACTACAGCCTTGCCGGCTCACCTGCGAGCAGCGGGACTTTCTTTCGTTTTTCCAAGAGGCAGAATTGAGGCATGGTGATGGCTCCAAGAAATGTCAGTAACCAGGGGAGGTAGTTTCATTTATTTATCTTTTTGTTTATCTTAACAGTTTTTTTATTTAAATACATTTAAAACAAATGGTCTAGATATATTAAAATCTGTGAACAAATAACTGTTTCATTTGCTTTTACAATTGCATAGCACTATGTGTGCAATATTTCAATGTACAGGGTCCCACTATATTTTTGGCCAGGGCCTAATTTTGTCTAAAACCAGCCCTGGCTAGGAGACATCAATACTAGAGAGGATGTTCAGATTTCCTGCTCAGTAGGTGAAGGATAGGATAGTTAATTAGGAAATTAAATGCAGTTTTACACTCCTAAAAAGCCTAAAGGTGTTTCTTGGACTTTGGGCCCCTCTATGCGTTTCACACATTTGGTATCCTCATAGTGGGGTGTAATTCCAAGTGTGCCCATTTTGGATGTGAGAAATATCTTATTAAAATGACTAGAACTAGAGTCTATCATACTTGGGTACAGTTCGGCAAATGTTATCCAAGTCTGGAATTTAAATTTGATCCAAACGTTTATTTTTAGCAATTTTTTTTTCTAAGCTAAAAGTCAAGGGATTGACAAAGAAAGGGCATGGGGGGGGGGTCATTCATCTGGGAAACATGTAAAAAAGGGGGAAAAAAAGTTTTAAAGTTATCTTTGAGGAGAGGCCATTTTGGAGCTGCTAAAAAAAAACAAACAAAAAATGCAATCCCTTTAAATAACACGCTTGGGGTGCATTAAAGCTGTATATGGAATTACAGAATGTTAGGACTCTCAGGGACAATGTCATAACATACAATTGCATGTCTGTTCATTTATTTACTTTTGCACTATGTAGTTTTTACCAAATGATTTTTTGTGTAGAAGTGGCAATACTTTTGAAAACTAAGGCTATCAACATCATATAAATTGCCAAACAGAGCACAACAGGTCACAGAGCATAGCTTGTTGTGATCTTCTATACAGTAACACACTGTATTGTGTGCCAACCACAACGCATAAAACCAACAGTTGTTATGCCAAACAAGAAAAAAAAATCGCAATTTTCAGAGACAAAAGCAAATAAAAATTCACACTGTAATTGGAGAGCATCCAGACAATTTGTTTAGTGCCCAAGACAGCATTGTGCAGAGAGATAAGTCAATTTTTTTCAAGAAAAAAACTGTTAGGGTATGATATTATAAACACAGCAGCCCTAAATATTGTAAAGACTCACTGCCCATTGGACAAGTATATTTCTTTGGCCTTTGTATCAGGAAGGGATGAAGCATATTTTATTCATAAAAAAAAATGAGTTTACTATGTCACAGTCAGAGGTGTTGCTAGGGGGTGGCTATTGAGGCTATAGCCCTGAATCTGGGGCCCATAGCCCAGAGTCTCTAGGGCAGGGGTTGGCACCTGGCCCGCCACCGCTGAATGCGGGCACCTGGCCCGCGGAAATTGGACAGCGGCGAGCGCCCAGTATCACAGGGCTGGATGGGGGCAGGAACCGCAGGAGTTTACTTTTTCATTAAACAGCAGGTGATTGGTTGCTGGACAATCCTAGCAACCAATCACCAGCCTGTTAATGTGAAAAGTTAACTTCTGTAGTTCCAGCCCCCATCCAGCCCTGTGATGCCAATCTCAGATGCTCTGCTTGCTGTACACCCATGTAAGGTAAGAGTTCTACCTACACAGTGTGTGTGGTGGGGTGCAGGGGACAGAGGACACTGCAATGGGGTGGGGTGCAGGGGACAAAGGACACTGCAGTGGGGGGTGCATTGCTGGTCACTGGTGAGGCTGCATTGCTGGGCACTGGTGAGGCTGCATAGATGGGCACAGCTGAGCCCTGCATTGTTTATGTAGCCAACTCCTGAGCCCTGGGGCTCTCTGGGGACCCTGATGTAAGGGGGGCTCTGGAGACCCTGATGTAAGGGGGGTGGGATCTCTGGGGACCCTGATGTAATGGGGGGCTCTGTGGACCCTCATGTAAGTAGGAAGGCTCTCCAGGGACCCTGATGTAAGGGGGGTGGGCTCTCTGGGGACCCTGATGTAAGGGGGTGGGATCTCTGGGCACCCTGATGTAATGAGGGAGGCTCTGGGGACCCTGATGTAATGAGGGGGGCTCTGGGAACCCTGATGTAAGTAGGGAGGCTCTCTAGGGACCCTGATGTAAGGGGGGCTCTGGGAACCATGATGTAAGAGGGGGTGGGCTCTCTGGGGATCCTGATGTAATGAGTGGGGGCTCTGAGGGCCCTGATGTAAATAGGGAGGCTCTCTAGAGACCCTGATGTAAGGAGGGCTCTAGGGACAATGATGTAAAGGGGGTGGGCTCTCTGGGAACCCTGATGTAAGTAGGGGGGGGCTCTCTGGGGACCCTGGTGTAAGGGGGAATCTACACTCAGAGATATATATACACCCACACGTATATTATATATATGTGTATGACTTTCTTTACTTTACTACTATGGGCTCTAGCCCCAGATCTTTTGTAGACCTAGCAACACCCCTGGTCACAGTCAAGAGCCAGAAATATTGTATGAACATGCAGCATGCCATATACAGTATCTTACAAAAGTGAGTACACCCCTCACATTTTTGTAAATATTTTATTATATCTTTTCATGTGACAACACTGAAGAAATTACACTTTTCTACAATGTAAAGTAGTGAGTGTACATTTGCTGCCCCCTCAAAATAACTCAACACACAGCCATTAATGTCTAAACCGCTGGCAACAAAAGTGAGTACACCCCTAAGTGAAAATGTCCAACTTGGGCCCAATTAGCCATTTTCCCTTCCCAAGTCATGTGACTCGTTAGTGTTACAAGGTCTCAGGTGTGAATGGGGAACAGGTGTGTTAAATTTGGTCTTTTTGCGCTCACTCTCTCATACTGGTCACTGGAAGTTCAACATGGCACCTCATGGCAAAGGACTCTCTGAGGATCTGAAAAAAAGAATTGTTGCTCTACATAAAGATGGCCTAGGCTATAAGAAGATTGCCAAGACCCTGAAACTTATCTGCGGCAAGGTGGCCAAGACCATACAGCGTTTTAACAGGACAGGTTCCACTCAGAACAGGCCTCACCATAGTTGACTAAAGAAATTGAGTGCACATGCTCAGCGTCATATCCAGAGGTTGTCTTTGGGAAATAGACATATGAGTGCTGCCAGCATTGCTGCAGAGGTTAAAGGGGTGGGGGGTCAGCCTGTCAGTGCTCAGACCATACACCGCACACTGCATCAAATTGGTCTGCATAGCTGTCGTCCCAGAAGGAAGCCTCTTCTAAAGATGATGCACAAGAAAGCCCACAAACATTTTGCTGAAGACAAGCAGACTAAGTACATGGATTACTGGACCCATGTCTTGTGGTCTTATGAGACCAAGATAAACTTATTTGGTTCAGATGGTGTCAAGCATGTGTGGCGGCAACCAGGGGAGGAATACAAAGACAATTGTATGTTGCCTACAGTCAAGCATGGTGGTGGGAGTGTCATGGCCTGGGGCTGCATGAGTTCTGCCAGCACTGAGGTGCTACAGTTCATTGAGGGAACCATGAATGCCAACATGTACTGTGACATACTGAAGCAGAGCATGATACCCTCCCTTCGGACACTGGGCTGCAGTGCAGTATTCCAACATGATAAGGACCCCAAACACACCTCCAAGACAACCACTGCTTTGCTAAAGAAGCTGAGGGTAAAGTCAATGGACTGGCCAAGCATATCTCCAGACCTAAACCTTATTGAGCATCTGTGGGGCATCCTCAAACCGAAGGTGGAGGAACACAAGGTCTCTAACATCCACCAGCTCTGTAATGTTGTCAGGGAGTAATGGAAGAGGACTCCAGTGGCAGCTCTTGTGAACTCCATGCCCAGGAGGGTTAAGGCAGTGCTGGAAAATAATGGTGGTCACTCAAAATATTGACACTTTAGGCTCAATTTGGATATTTTCACTTAGGGGTGTACTCACTTTTGTTGCCAGTGGTTTAGACATCAATGGCTGTGTGTTGAGTTATTTTGAGGGGACAGCAAATTTACGCTGTTATACAAGCTGTACAATCACTACTTTACATTGTAGCAAAGTGTAATTTCTTTAGTGTTGTCACATGAAAAGATATAATAAAGTATTTACACATGTGAGGGGTGTACTCACTTTTATGAGATACTGTAATGCCCTGTACACACGGTCGGACATTGATCGGACATTCTGACAACAAAATCCATGGATTTTTTATGCCGGATGTTGGCTCAAACTTGCCTTGCATACACACAGTTGTCAGAAAATCCGATCTTTCTGAACGCGGTGATGTAAAACACGTACGTCGGGACTATAAACGGGGCATTAGCCAATGGCTTTTGTCTCTTAATTTATTCTGAGCATGCGTGGCACTTTGTCCGTCAGATTTGTGTACACACGATCGGAATTTCCGACAACTGATTTTGTTGTCGGAAAATTTTATAGCAAGCTCTCAAACTTTGTGTGTCGGAAATTCCGATGGAAAATGTGTGATGGAGCCCACACATGGTTGGAATTTCCGACAACAAGGTCCTATCACACATTTTCCGTCTGAAAATCTGACCGTGTGTACAGGGCATAAGTGTTTTTATCAAGGTAATGTAAGACAGAGAGAATAGGCATTTTTGATCCCCTAAAATATAATTTAGCGTGTGCTTTTTCAGAATAAAGAGCCAGAAAAACTGAACCAAATTTGCAATTGAACTGTATGTACTGCTTATTTGCTACAATTCTATGTCAGAGGGAGATCTGGCACACCTGATCAGGGATAACCAAATCATAATGTTTTTTATTCTTCAACTGTATACCTAACCCATTGTACACATTTGATGCAGACTTCTTGAAGTCTTTTTGCTATTCCACTATTCCAAAGAGATTGATCAGGCAGATTACTGTATATGTAAAAAAAAATAACAGAACTATAGAGCCATTTTTTAGGTTTGAAGAACAATTTTGAAGGACACCTTTTAAACTTTTATCATATAGGCCACACTTTTTGGAAGGAGAGAGAGAGAGAAATCATATAACAGATAAAAATCTAGAATTCATCTCTTCTTTGGAAGACTATATATGGAAAAAATGTGACACCCTTACAGCACATTTACTAAGCCTGCATGGACAGGCTGCAATTTATGAGCAATCGAGTAGGCTTATAGCATCTGTTAAAAGAAAGATACACACCTTTTTTTACAAAATGATTTTATTAGAAGAAAAGATAAATTCAACAGATTAGCTTGACAGTGTGATGGTTGCATCAATCGTGACATAAAGAAGAAGATCCCAACAAAGGGATGCAATAAGCATGGTACATAGGAAACATCATCTTAAGTCCATAATGAAGAACATTCAATGCCCCGAACTATACCATATGATGAGCAAAAACTTGGAGACCCCAAGTGATAAAAAGAGGGAGCATACGTACATATATAAACTGTATACTAGTTGTGAAAATTTTTTATCCCTGTAACCATCTTCACTAGACCCACCCCTGGAAACCAGGCGTGTCATAGAGACAATTATACAGAATGAGAAGAGTGTTTAAACAGAAGGTGGGAAGCAAGAGGGAAAGAAGAGAGAAAAGGGAGAGAGAAAGAAAGGAGAGGAGTCCAACAGTGCATCTGGAGACCATTAAATTTAAAGAAGTATATTATTAAACCTGGAAGGTTTGTTGCATGTTATCCATGGCTGCCAAACCCTAAGAAATTTATTGTGAGTGTCCCAGACAAGGGCTGTTAGTTTCTCATTGATCATGATGTCATTCGTGCGATTTCTAACTGCTTCAAAGCACAGGGGTCTTCCATGCTCTCGCAATGGTCAACTTAGTTGCATTAAATAGGTGCAGAACCAATTGACGTTCCGGATGAAGGTGTTCTAGAATGGGTTTACAAAGGAGGGCCTAATAGGGGTCTCTTTTAAGATTGGAATGAAATATATTATGAAGAAGGGTGTAAACCCTGAGCCACAGTCTACATACCTTAGGACATGCCCACCAAATATGGCCCATAGTTCGCTCCAGTGAGCAACCTTGGAAGCAAAGAAGGGAATAGGATGGAATGAAGCGAGCTAGTCTAGCTGGTGTATAGTACCATCTATAGAACCTTGTAGGAATTTTCCAAAATGAGAACGTTCCTGGAGCTCCTAGAAAGGGCTATTGTCATGATGTGCCACTCCTCTGGATCTAATTGTTTTCCCAAATCTATTTCCCATTGGAGATGGCATGATTTCACTGGGGGTTTCTTAAAGGAAATGATCGATGAGCAAAGTAAAGATATTAATTCTGGCAAATAGGGTATTGCTCTGCAGAGGCTTTCAAAAGGGGTCAATGTATATGGAGTGGGTCGGGCTTTTATAAGTTGTTGAAGGAAGTGTCTAATTTGTAGGTAACTATAGTGTTCCCTTAAGGGGATATAATGGAAAGATCTAAGGGCTTCAAAAGTTAATATTCTCATAAGGGTGAACAAAGAATGAATGTCAGTGAACCCATTATCTGTCCACCACAAGAATTTCTTAGGATTTTCACAACCAGGGGTAAATAGCGGGCAGTGAGTAAGGCACAGTAAGGGTAAGTGGATATTAAACCTGCCGAAAATGTAGCAGTCCCACAGGCAAAGGGAATGTATCAAACACGGCCCGAACCCAGTCAGGTGATATATAGGGGGGAGCCAGGGTAAAGAGGAATAGGGTGCGATTTAACCAAGTCAATAGTGGCCCATAGTGTCATGGAGATGGGATAATGGGGCTACGTTTGCTGCCGTGTAGTATGCTTGAAGATTGGGGACCTAAAAGCCCCCATTGATCCTCCAAGCAAGTAAGACCCATTTATTGATTCAGGGCCCCAGATGAATTTCAAGAGTTTGTGTTTGTAAATTTGCTATATATATGAGGCAATCGGGACCTGTAGTACTCGGAAGAAATTTTGGAAGATAGGACATACGAACTGCAGAAATTCTGCCAAACCAAGAGCATGTCATTAAGTTTTCATACTTGGGGGTAAGTCATATACCCAAATAAGGCAATGAGGGAAGTCATTGAAATGGAACGTTTTCTTTTCAGAGAAGCCAGTTCTGAAGGGGAGAGGTTTACTGACATCACCTTAGACTTAGTGGGATTAACATTCAGGCCCGAGAGAGACGCAAAAGCATCCAAAAGGGATAATAAGTTAGGCAGCGAGATTCTAGGTCATGTCAGAGGCACTAGGATATCGTCTGCAACAAGGAGATCTTTTAATACTTTTTATAGCTGGATGTGAACGAATCGCCTCCGCCAAAGGTTCCATTGACAAGACAAACAAAAGAGGCAAAAGTGAACAGCCCTGTCGAGTGCCCCTCCTGATAGGGAAGATAGAGGATTTGAGACCATAATATTTAATTTTAGCCTGTGGGGCATCGTATAGTACTGCCAGCCAACTTAAAAAGGAGGTACCAAAGCCATAGTGATGGAGTACAGTCATAAGATAAGGCCAGGACAGGGTGTCAAAGGCCTTGTTCACATCCAGTGACAAAAGCATCGTTTCCAGAGAGCGGCTATGGGCAAGGTGCCGCAATTGTATGTTTCTTCTAATGGCATCCCCCAGCTGTCTCTGTGGTACAAAGCCAACTTGGTCTTTTTTAATTAAACGGGGGGGGGGGGGATGGATTCAAACGATTTGCCAACATTTTGGTGAGGTTTTTCGTGTCAATATTAATAAGGGAGATAGGTCGGAGGTTGGCCCAAGAGGAATGATCACAGTTGGGTTTTGGTAAAATAACTATATTAGCCGTCAGATGATCAGGAGAACATTTCTGATAATTTCTAACTGAGTTATACATAGCCGTCAAGGGAGAGGCTAATACATCCGCTAGTTTTCTACAGTAGAGTGCTATAAAGCCATCCGAAACTCGGTCTCTTACCCACGTTTAGATCTTTAATACATTGTCGGACTTCAGATTCTTGAATATCACGATCCATAAGGTCCAAGTGCGCCATGGACATGGTTGGTAGTGAAATGCTCTGCAAGGAATCTTTTATATCCTAGTCATTTGTGAGATTGTGAATATAAAGTAGTGAGTCTATTATGGAACTCTTCCAGTATCCGGACTGCTTTGCTAGTAAGAATATTATGGCGGGTGCGTAAAGTAATAGGGGTAGGTTTGGGATTAAATGTATGTAACCTCTTGGCCAGCATCACATTTGGTTTGTTTGCTTTGTCATACCAGTTCTGGCGAGACCAACACAGAACGCGTTTCTTCTGATCAGTAAGATATAAGATGGGGATCATGATCCGTCCATGGGGCCGCAAAAATATACACAGAGCTTATTAAAGGGAGATGTTTTCTAAGCATCTACCAGATCATGAGAACGTAAGGAGTGGGAAACATTTTTTGCTGCGGGTGACGCAGCCACCCATTCTGAGGGGTATTTATCCAGAACAGGATCCAAGGCCACATTTGTGTCCCCTGCCAGAAGGAGGGTAGCCATTTGGTGAGATGTCAATAGGGAGCAAACATGAGTCAAGAAGGGTCCTGGGTTGGAATTGGGGGGGCATAGTAGGTCATTATGGTAACCTCAGCATCTTGAATAGTACCCTGAAGCAGAAGGTATCTACCATCTGGGTCTGCTATCTGCTTAGTGAAATTGAAAGGCACCGATTTAAGAAGAGCTATTAGAACGCCCCTCTGCTCAGTCGGACCTTTAGCCAAAAATACCTGAGGATACTGGACATCAAAATACTTAGGACTGGAGGCAGAGGAAAAATGAGTCTCCTGTAGACACGCTATGTCTATGTGTTGTTTCTTAAGGTCAGAACTATTGAGGTTAAAAATAATTAATTTCTAAGGCCTATTATTTTATATATGGGTTCATAAGCATATGGGAAACCATTTTGTTCCATTTTTTTAGAAGGTTAATGTAAGTTCATTGTTTCTGAATAGAGTCATACGAGAGATGTTTAAAATTCTTATCACCTATTCTCCCACCTATTCTCCCAGGTTGTAAATTGTGAATTCCAGGCAACCAGCCGAGATAAGGCTGGCCACGGGACCAGAATGTGGCATAATGAGATTGATTACTCATGTCTCAACTAAAGCATGAATAGAAACTTTGAAAAAAATAATTCTCATTACTAAAAAGGAAAAGGGGCTTATTTAAAAGTTGCCTTATGCACCGATATTATTATTTGCAAGTAATTATATTAGCAATAATTTCTATTGTATTACTATTACATTATATGGAGCAATTATATACATACTTAATTGAATAATTTCACATATTTTGGTTTATGTATTGTTATAACATTCATATAATGCAATATATATTGTCTGATTGTACTCATTGAAATATATTAGTATGTATATTATTAATATGAGAATAGTATGTTTGAAATATTATAAATTAGTGAAATTACATGTAATATAATCATTGAATTCTGAGAAGCCAATTACCTCACTACCAAGGTATTTGGAGGAAAGTTGAGTGCTATGGTTTAAACTTCCTTAAAGCAATATATCTTAGGAAGAAGTCTGACATATATTGTCAGATAACAGCCCATCCTATCATATTTATAGGTTTGTTTAAGGCTCAGGTCAAGGTTATTTGAAGTGATATCTTGACATTTTAAGTAAGTTTCCAAAATAATTTTTAATACAACACTGCCCCCTATGGTAACTATGTTATGAGTCCAATACTGCCCCTTCAGCCAGTTGTGTCATGGTTACATAGTAAACAACATGTTATTTGATGGCATTGATTAAGTGGAAAACACATCCATGCCTGTTTTCTTTGGGGGATAAGAGTGTGGAGTAAGATTGAGAACAGGAGAACGGAAAAAAACAGGAATGGAGGAGGTATACTGAGGAGAGGACAGACAGCTGACATTTCTCAAACAAAAGATTTGGGGATTTCTGGTAACGGATACATTTCTAATTATCTGTAAGAAATTGTTCGAACATACATATAACTAAACCAATTAGTCCTTGTAGCCTATAGATTTGAATTGAATTCTAATTCTAATTGCAGTATGAATTGTTTTCCTTTTTAAATCAAAGAGAAGGATGCACCTATTTGTATCATCTCATTGAAACTGATTTTAATTTCTAGTAAATGGTTTAGAGGGGATGTATGTTTCAGATAAAATAATTCAGTGGAAATTATCTTTACCTTAAATATAAGTCTTGAAGCAGTTAATACATTTTGTCACATTGATATTTTTGAAACAGTATCTTGTGGTTATTTATTCATCATTGGTATTAGCCATATTATTGAAATATTGATACATATTCTTTGTTTGTCACCAATCATATTTTGATATTATTTTGCACTGATTCTTAGTAAATAGCTATATATATTTTTGTACATCCTTTTGTCTTCAGGTTAGCGCGGTGAAACAAATTCAAGTTATTTGTTATTTGTGGAAATAAGTAGGAATCTCCTTAATTTTAGATCCTCGCTTATTTACATAAATATAAACTGTTTTATATTTCAGTATAAACATTCTGACAGTACTTAAAAACGTTTACTCTCTTTTGCGGTGAATTCATACCTTGAACATTTAAGGACAGCCAAAGAGGCTGAGGGCTTAACAGTGTCTCCAGATGCAGACCCCGCGGACTCAAGAAGAGACAAGAAGAGGAGAGATCGTGAGGAAATAAGGGGGCGATAGAAAATAAAAGAGAAGAGGGAAAAGCACAAAAAGGCAGAGGAAACATCAGAAGATAACATTTTGGTAAAGCAAAAATGCAACTGTGTGTGGGTCCAAGGGCCCACTAAAAGGTTGGGAGTTGGTCAGGACCATAAAGGGAGCAGTGATCCACCAGACCCATTTGGCTTACTTAAACATTTTAAACAATAATAATAATACGAAAAGTGAGCACTTAGCAAAACGTAATATATTAGACACAAACAGTTAAAGAAAAATACATTTCTACATCATTTGACAAATTGGGTTAAGCCAGTCCCGGGTCCCCCGGGCTAGACCAGGTAAGGCAAGGGGGAGGGAACCAAACATATAGTTGATCGACTTTGATGCAGATATCAACCACCCATTAGGGAACTGTTAATGGGATTAACTAAATCATCAGCCCAAAATGTGCAATATCATGTGACTCAGATATCATCCCTGTTAGCCATTAGGAACCAGGTCACAGTCCATGATCCATAATAAGCACGGAGTGGACCTACAATCTGAGTGAGCAGCAGCTGGAAGAGAATGAAACTGAGACACTATACAGTCAGCTCCTCAACTGCAGGCAACCTCCATGAGGACTGCCACCCATCAAATTGGGCGGCCCATGGTGGCAAACCCGCACCTGATATTGCCAACCACAGTTAAATAGGTTAAGTTAGTTATATTGTCATCTGAAATATAACCAAAACTAAAAATAAGATACCAGCAGTGTGGCTTTGGATATCCTCTCGGTAACTGTGAGGAGACAGAACCAGTTCCGGTAAATGCAGCTCACACAGACTACAATGGGTAGGAAACCTGAGGTAAAACTCAGGCCCACATTGAAGTGAAAACCAGTGTTTGGGGTAATTCAATTCCTCAGCCAGTGAGGACATCCTAGAAGCATTGAGCTTGAAGAGAACAGAGGGCCTGGGAGCTTTGCTGAGATGCTTGTGACGGTTTGCGGGGAGGCTGAAACAACCTTGGGTGGAAGGACGAGGAAGATGGTTCCACTTGAGATGATGGGAGATCCAATAGTAATTCCTGAAAATGGCATCTCAGATCAGACAATGAAGATTCTTGGAATTGGCAACCTTGATAGGAAAAAGAGAGCTTAAAGGGGAACCCCCATCTGTATTTGATGCCATGGGTTTGCAGGATTTGTAGATATGGCTTCAAGTTTCTTCTTTTTGCAATCGTGACTAGAGACAGAGCCACAAACAGCTGAAGGGAAGGGTTTTGAAAGGAGAGGTCAGGACGTTCTTTTGCCGCTTGTAAAAGCCTCTCTTTAGTACAGTAAAAGTAAAACTTTATTATGATATCCCTTGGAGGTCCATCTGTCAGTTTAGGTGTAAGGGACCTGTGAATGTGGTCAAATTCCAGACGTTCTAGCAAAATCTCAAGTGCCAATTCCTGGAAGAAAGCTGTAGCAGTGCCTTGCAGGTCAGTTATGACCTCTGGGATCACACGAATTTGAAGATTATCCCTGCAGGCCCTGTTTTTCAGAGTCTTCCAGCTTGTCACGCAAACTTTCAAGCTCAGCACTGAGTTTACCTCATCCTCATGACCCTCCAGCACTGTGGTAGTTAAGTCTATCTGCTGTTCTAGCTAGTTTATGCAGTGGCCTAGCTCTTTTAAGGCCCCGCATAAGATCAGAGGAGAGCTTGCGAGACCCTATGGAAATTTCATCCCTCACAATAGAGCGGAATTTGGACAGCATTGTATCTGGGTCAGATATTTCTGGACTTACCAGGTCCATGGGGAATTGCTGCAGGCTGTCCATTGGGGAGGCTGGACCCACCGCTAAGAGCCTTGTGATGTCATCAGGCTCAGGAGGTTCGGGCGCCATCTTGCCCTTTCCCACAGCAGGGGAAACTTTCTGCTGTTTATTGTACTTTTGCTTGCTTTTCTGTGAGCGGTACATGCCTGGCAGTGTCCGTGATCACGGGAGCCTGGGGAAATGTGTCGGTGAGGGGATAGTGCTCTATCTGCCGGGATCTCAGTGTCCGGTGGCGCAGAGCGCGAGGCCTAGGCAGCCATATCCTGTGATCGCGCGCATGCGCCTATACACACACAAAAAGCCTGTTTGGACAGGTTGACATTTCTGAGAGCTTGAGGAGGCATTTTGCATCTTTAAAAAAACGAATAAAGTATTAGTGTCTTTTTTGGATACTAACATAGGAAATAGCATACAGGTTTGCACCACAGCTAAAAAAAAGGCCATTTGGACAGCACAAAATTTCTGAGAGCTTGACCAGGCATATCAAATCTATATAAAATGTGTCTTTTTTTGAACACTGATGATTTGCACCCCAGCTATATAGCCTATTTGAGCAGGCTGCAATTTCTGAGATTGAGCAGACATTTGGCATTAAGAAATAAACAATTAGTATGTTTTTTTCCCACTCAGGATGGAAAAAATAAATAGCTTAGCAACACAACTCATTAAAATTAGAAGAAAAGAGGTTTAACCTTAAACTATGTAGAGGGTTCTTTACTGTAAGAGCGACAAGGATGTGGGATTGCCTTCCACAGGCGGTGGTCTCCGTGGGGGGCATGGATAGTTTTAAGAAACTATTAGATAAGCACCTGAACGACTGCAACATACAGGGATATATAATGTAATACTGACATATAATCACACACATAGGTTGGACTTGGTGGACTTGTGTCTTTTTTCAATCTCACCTACTATGTAACTATGTAACTATGTAACAACTAACAAGCCGGCTTTGGAGGGATAGAGGAGGCAGGCATTTTACACCAGGAAACTATGTACATTTTGCAACACATCATTGAAGCCTTCAGTGTCAAGTTTGCAAGTTATGAAGGGGAGAGTACCCCCAAAAAATGGGCTTCAGATTGTATCTTTAAATTATTATTAATTTTTTTTGTACACAGCAAATGGAAAAATTTAAATACCTGCCAGCACAGCTTTTATACCTTTTTTGGAGATGCCACTATCTCACACAGAGCATGCAGAATTAACTTTAAATAAATAAATTTGACTGTATATTTGCAGAAGTATGAAATAAACATTGTACAGATTTCAGGCAGAGAATCCCATTTCTATTAATGGGATGCAAACTTATTTTTCAGACACATAATCTGGAAATCATACAGATATTCTGCACAGAGCAGAGATAGTACTTATGAGAGGCAATTCGAGAGGGAGAGAGCAGGCAGGCTCCAATTGTAAACCCAAAAATGAAATTTTATTGGTGGTAGGGGACTCAGTTCTTAGAAGGACAGAAAGGGCAATCTGTGACAAAGACCTGAAGTGCCGAACTGTATACTGTTTACCGGGCACTCGGGTTCGGTACATCGCGGATCTGGTTGACAGATTACTGGGAGGGGCTGGGGAAGACCCGGCTGTCATGGTGCACATTGGCCCCAATGACAAAGTCAGAGGCAGATGGAGTGTCCTAAAGAACGATTTTAGGGACTTAGGAGCTAAATTGAAGAAAAGGACCTCCAAGGTAGTACTCTCAGAAATACTACCGGCTCCTCAAGCCACATCAGAAAGGCAGAGGGGGGTTCCTGGAGAACTGGGCTGACTTCTCAGTCGGTCACCAGTTCTATAGATGGGATGGACTGCACCTAAATGAGGAGGGTGCAGATCTGCTGGGAGTGAAGATGGCCGAAAAGTTAGAGGGGCTTTTAGGCAACGGGGGGGTTCAGAGGTAGAGATAGTGAGCGTGAAACATTCCAGAGTGTAGTATTGGGGGAATTAGTGGTAGGTTGACTAAAGCACATAAACCTAAGGTAAGTAAGTCCTATTTGCAATCTCGAAACACCCAATAAGAGGACAGTATGTGACCGGTCTAAACTACGTGGTATGTTCACCAATGCCAGGAGCCTGGCAGACAAGATGGGAGAACTAGAGATACTGTTGTACAAAGAGGATTTTGATTTTGTGGGAATTTCAGAGACTGGGTTCAACAGCTCTTATGATTTGATTGGCTGGCAACCATTCAAGGGTATTCCCTTTATCGCAGGGATAGAGAGGGTAAAAAGGGGGAGGGGTATGCCTGTATATCAAGAATAATGTACAAGTTAATGTTAGAGATAACATCACTAAGAGAGCTAGGGAGGGTGTGGAATCCTTATGGGTAGAGCTCCAAAGGGATGAAACTAAGGGGAAAATAATAGTGGGAGCATGCTATAGGCCCCCTAACCTGAGGGAGGAGGGGGAGAAAGACCTCCTATCACAATTTGGATTAGCAGAAAGGATGGGAAGTGTCATCGTAATGGGAGATTTTAATTATCCAGACATAGACTGGGCGGAAAGAACCGTGCATTCATCTAAGGCTCACCAGTTCCTAAATGTCTTGCAGGACAATTTCATGGGTCAGATGGTAGACGCACCAACTAGAAACAAAGCGTTACGAGACCTACTGATTACCAACAATACAGACGTGATCACAGATGTGGAAATAAGGAGCAATTTAGGAAACAGCGATCACAGGTCAATTAGCTTTAGTATAAATCACACAAATAGGAAACATAAGGGGAATACAAAGACACTGAATTTCAAAAGAGCCAACTTCCCTAAACCTTGCTAGAAGATATAAATTGGGATAAAATCTTAGAAACAAAGAACACGGAGGAGAGATGGGTTTGCTTTAAAAGCATATTAAATAAGGGCCTTAGCCATTGCATCCCATTGGGAAATAAATTTAAAAGAGCGAACAAAAGTCCTGGATGGCCTAACTCCAATGTAAAAATGCATATAAAAGCAAAGGAGAAGGCCTTCAAGAAATACAAGGCGAGAGATCATCATCGGCAGAACACCGTTAAAGTCTATGGGGCACGAACATGAATAATCAAAAGTGCTCATTTTAAAGGCTTATATGCAAGTTATTGTCATAAAAAGTTTCTGGGGACCCGGGTCCTGCCCCAGGGGACATGTATCAATGCAAACATTTTTTTTAAAAACAGGCGTTTTTTCGGGAGCAGTAATTTTTTTAATGCTTAAAGTGAAACAATAAAAATGAAATATTCCTTTAAATATTGTGCCTGGGGGGTGTCTATAGTATGCCTGTAAAGTGGCGCATTTTTCCCGTGTTTAGAACAGTACCACAGCAAAATGACATTTCTAAAGGAAAAATTGTCGTTTAAAACTGATCACAGCTGTAATGAATTGTTGGGTCTCGGCAATATAGATAAAACTCATTAAAAAAAAGAGCATGGGTCCCCCCCAGTCCATTACCAGGCCCTTTGGGTCTGGTATGGATATTAAAGGGTACCACGAAACAAAATAAAAAAAAAAAAAATCTGTCGGGGTCCCCCTAAAATCCATACCAGGCCCTTCGGGTCTGATATGGAAATTAAGGGGAACCCTGTGCCAAATTTTTTTTAAAAATGGCGTAGGGGCCCCCCAAAATCTATAACAGACCTGAAGGGTCTGACATGGATTTTAAGGGGAACCTTTTGCCAGAATTCACCTCCCTAGGGCACACATTAACCCCTCGATCACCCCCTAGTGTTAACCCCTTCACTGCCAGTCACATTTACACAGTAATCAATGTATTTTTATAGCACGGATCGCTGTATAAATGTGAATGGTCCCAAAAAAGTATCAAAAGTGTCCGATATGTCCGCCTCAATATCGCAGTCACAATAAAAATCACAGATCGCTGCCATGACTAGTAAAATAAATAAATAAATAAATAAAAATGCTATAAATCTATCTCCTATTTTGTAGACGCTATAACTTTTGCACAAACCAATCAATATATGCTTATTGCGATTTTTTTTAACCAAAAATATGTAGAAGAATACATATCGGCCTAAACTGAGGAGAAAATTTGTTTAAAAAAAAAATTGGATATTTATTATAGCAAAAAGTAAAAAATATTGTTTTTTTTTCAAACTTGTCCCTCTTCTTTTGTTTATAGCGCAATAAATAAAAAACGCAGAGGTGATCAAATACCACCAAAAGAAAGCTCTATTTGTGGGGAAAAAATGATAAAAATTTCATTGGGGTGCAGTGTAGCATGACCACGCAATTGTCATTCAAAGTACGACAGAGCTGAAAGCTGAAAAATGGCTTGGGCAGGAAGGGGGTGAAAGTGCCCTGTATTGAGATGGTTAAAATAGGCCTCCAGCTGACATGCTAGCTCAGAGACAACCAAACACTGACCGCAGTGCACAAACCAAACCAAATTCCAGCCAAACCACCATTAGCTGGAATAGTACCACCAACGGGACCTATACTACCAACTCTTCTGTATCCGAGGTTTCTTCCTTCACCTGCAAAGACCAACAACCCGCCACTGCCGCGACATCCTTCATCCTTGTTCTGTGGAAAAAAACTTCTTGTGTTTAGCATTAAAACAGTGAACAATACAAACCTTTTCAGGGAGGGAGGGTGGGAAGCTTGCTCCTCCAGCTACCACTGAGCTGGGGAGGGACACACACACTGCTTCATGTAGCCAGATCCTCCCCCACTGCCTAACACCCAATCTGCTCATCTCTAACAAACAGCTCTCTTCATAATGTACCCTGCTTAACTCTGTCATGCCCACCCTTCCTTTTATGTAATTTTATTTATTTTACTCCGGGCTTCTCTTGACATTGTATAACTACATAATTACCATCCTCTGCCAGACCCATACCCAGCTCTACTTTTATCTTAGCCTTACCCATGAATGGAGACCACACCAAGCTGGAGTAAATACTGGCCGTAGCAGCCATTTTTATTAACAATTCAAGTAAATAACTTTATAAAAACACATCCGTTAAAACCACCACCCATCAGTCACATATTTGCGTTGGTCTTTCCAGGAAAAACCCCAAGCTTGCCACATGATCCACTGCGGTACCTTTAACTGAAAATAGGCCTCCAGCTGACATGCTAGCTGTCATGAGAGGGTTTACCCGTTGGTGGCGCTATCGGTCTCTTGGATCGCAGTACCAGTGTCCACCAGCGGGTGTCTTCCAACACCTAGGACCTGTAGTAAAAGGACTCTCCTGCTGGTGGCACTGTTGCATCCTTGGGCCGTAGTACCGGTGTTCACCAGTGGGTGCACTCCTGCAGTGTGGAGCAAACAGCACCCTCTGCGCTCAGCTGTAACATGAGGTCAATTACTACAGCCTTATAAATACCCGGCAAGCCCTCACAGGCTTGCCTTGGTATCTTTCTCCCTGCACCCTGACCTTGCTGCCTGTATCCTGACCGTGAACCTGTTTCTGTCCTGTCCTGTCCTGATGTGATTCGATCCCTATCCCTAGCCCATCCTGTACTTGTCCCTCCTGATTCCCTTGGATCCCTGCCCTGCAGCCTATCCATCCATCCTCTCCCTGTCCTTCTGGTTTCCCGTCCTTACCCATCTGCTGACCTCCCTGTGTATGACCTTGGCCTGGCTTTGTTTACAATTCCGGTATCTCCATTTACTTGTATATACTATTTGTTGTTTGTGGATCTGTGGTTGGTTTTGCACTGTTTATATTTCTCTTACTTGTCACTTATTTAATAAACACCATTATTTTTTCACTTACATGCGTTTCTGGTTTCCTCTGTGCAGTCCACACAGTCTGGTCTACTAAATCCTCTGACAGTATACCAAGGCCATCCCTGACCAGACGTGGCTGCATTGAGGAACCGTCCGGGTTGTTAGTTCTGCTAATATGAATTTCAATGAAATCAGTTATTATTCTCTGCTGGCAGAAGATGATGGTGAATATTGTCGCCAGATTTTGAAAGGGTGGACTAGTGACCAGCTGATGGAAACTATTCAATCAGCTCATTCCCTAGTGGATCAGGGGTATATGTCATTTGAAGATGTTCAGCCCCTGATCCAGTTATGTGCAAAACCAGCCCTGTCATGCATTCCTGAAGGAAGCAATGATTTTTCTCCCCCTTTCAATTATGGCCAAGTTGAATCCCTGGTATGGTTATTGGAGGATGATCCAGCCTATTTCATGGAACATTATTCCTCTTGTTCACAGCAGGTGTTGTCTAATTGCATCCAGTCGGTGCAATCCTTGGTTAGTCAGGCTGTGTGTGAATCAGTGTTTGTTCAACCTGTGCTGTAGGCATGGTCAGATCTCCTGTATTTAGCTAAGCCACAATATTCCAGCCCTGCCATTAATCGCCTGCCTTCCCAAAAATCTCCCCATCGCCTATGGCAACCTCAGCTACAGCCCTGTTTACTCAGCCCCCTACCAAATACTACTACCCAGTCTCCAAGTGTAGCACCTATCCTGCCTTCAATCTACCTGTCTCTTCTCCTCCACCTGTAACAACCCCACAGAACCCTCCTCAAGCCACTGTTCCTAGGTCTTCCTTTTGCCCAGCTACATACTTTTCTTACGACCCTGCACCTACGTACAAAGCTGCAGTGGCTAAACCAAAAAGAAACGAAAGTTCTTCCCAACCCACACCATCCTGCCAGTAACCCAACCTGCCTCCACACCAACCAACCTGTTCCAGCCTGCGTTCATGCCAGTTGAACTTGATGACCCACCTAAACCTGCCAAACCTCTGCCTGCTATCCAACCCGAAGTCTTGGTGCCCGCTTTCCAGTCTGATGTGCCTGCCTCCCAGTCTGATTTCCTGATGTCTACCTTCCAGCCTGATGTCTCGGTGCCCGCCTTCCAGCTGGATGTCTCGATGCTTGCCTTCCAGCCGGATGTCTCGGTGCCTGCCTTCCAGCTTGATGTCTCTGCCTTCCAGTCTGATGTTCCCGCCTTCCAGTCTAATGTGCCTGCTTTCCAGTCTAATGTGCCTGCTTTCCAGTCTGATGTCCTGATGCCTGCCTTCCAGCCTGAAGTCTCATGCCCGCTTTTCAGTCTGATGTCTTCATGCCTGCCTTTCAGCTTGATGTCTCAAAGCTTGCCTTTCAGCCTGATGTCTCGGTTTCTGCATTTCCACCTGATGTCTCGATGCCTGCCTTCCAGCCTGATGTGCCTGCCTTCCAGCCTGATGTGCCAGCTTCCTAGTCTGATGTGCCAGCTTCCCAGTCTGATGTCTCGAAGCTTGCTTTCCAGCCTGAGGTCTCGAAGCTTGCCTTCCAGCCTGATGTCTCGAAGCTTGCCTTTCAGCCTGATGTGCCAGCTTCCCAGCCTGATGTGCCAGCTTCCCAGTTTGATGTGCCAGCTTCCCAGTCTGTCTCAGTGCCTGCCTTCCAGCCTGATGTCTCAAAGCTTGCCTTCCAGCCTGATGTCTCGATGCCTGCTTTCCAGCCTGATGTGCCAGCTTCCCAGCCTGATGTGCCAGCTTCCCAGCCTGATGTGCCTGCTTTCCAACCTATTGTCCCAGTACCTGCCTTCCAGCCTGATGTGCCAGCTTCCCAGCCTGATGTGCCAGCTTCCCAGTCTGATGTGCCAGCTTCCCAGTCTGATGTGCCCGCTTTCCAGCCTATTGTCCCAGTGCCTGCCTTCCAGCCTGATGTCTCAGTGCCAGCTTCCCAGACTGATGTGCCAGCTTCCCAGCCTGATGTGCCAGCTTCCCAGCCTGATGTGCCAGCTTCCCAGTCTGATGTGCCAGTTTCCCAGTCTGATGTGCCCACTTTCCAGCCTATTGTCCCAGTGCCTGCCTTCCAGCCTGATGTCTCAGTGCCAGCTTCCCAGACTGATGTGCCAGCTTCCCAGACTGATATGCCAGCTTCCCAGACTGATGTGCGTGCTGCCCAGCCTGAAGTGCCTGTGCCTGCTGCCCAGCCTGAAGTGCCCATGCCTGCTGCCCAGCCTGATGTGCCTGCTGCCCAGCTCGAAGTGCCCGTGCCTGCTGCCCAGCTCGAAGTGCCTGCTACCCAGTTCGAAGTGCCCATGCCTGCTGCCCAGCCTGATGTGCCTGCTGCCCAGCTTGAAGTGCCCGTGCCTGCTGCCCAGCCTGAAGTGCTCATGCCTGCTGCCCAGCCTGATGTGCCTACTGCCCAGCTTGAAGTGCCCGTGCCTGCTGCCCAGCTCGACATGCCTGTTGCCCAGCTCAAAGTGCCCATGCCTGCTGCCCAGCCTGATGTGCCTGCTGCCCAGCTTGAAGTGCCCGTGCCTGCTGCCCAGCCTGATGTGCCTGCTGCCCAGCTCGAAGTGCCCGTGCCTGCTGCCCAGCTCGAAGTGCCCGCTGCCCAGCTCGAAGTGCCCATGCCTGCTGCCCAGCTCGAAGTGCCCGCTGCCCAGCTTGGTGTGTTCCTGCCCGCTGTCTTCTCGGATGTGCCCGCTGTCTGCTCGGATGTGCCCGCTGTCTGCTCGGATGTGCCCGCTGTCTTCTCGGATGTACCCACTGTCCAGTTTGATGTACCCGATGCCCAGCCTGATGTGCCCTCATCTGTTGTTCGGTTTGAGGCCATGAACTTTGGACAATTTCATCTTGCTGGAGCATCTGGAGGCCGCTCCTTTGCGGGGGGTACTGTCATGAGAGGGTTTACCCGTTGGTGGCGCTATCGGTCTCTTGGATCGCAGTACCAGTGTCCACCAGTGGGTCTCTTCCAACACCTACGACCTGTAGTAAGAGGACTCTCCTGCTGGTGGCACTGTTGCATCCTTGGGCCATAGTACCGGTGTCCACCAGCGGGTGCACTCCGGCAGTGTGGAGCAAACAGCACCCTCTGCGCTCAGCTGTAACATGAGGTCAATTACTACAGCCTTATAAATACCCGGCAAGCCCTCACAGGCTTGCCTTGGTATCTTTCTCCCTGCGCCCTGACCTTGCTGCCTGTATCCTGACCGTGAACCTGTTTCTGTCCTGTCCTGTCCTGATCTGATCCGATCCCTAGCCCATCCTGTACTTGTCCCACCTGATTCCCTTGGATCCCTGCCCTGCAGCCTATCCATCCATCCTATCCCTGTCCTGCTGGTTTCCCGTCCTTACCCATCTGCTGACCTCCCTGTGTATAACCTTGGCCTGGCTTTGTTTACGATTCCGGTATCTCCATTTACTTGTATATACTATTTGTTGTTTATGGATCTGTGGTTGGTTTTACACTGTTTATATTTCTCTTACTTGTCACTTAATTAATAAACACCATTAGTTTTTCACATACATGCGTTTCTGGTTTCCTCTGTGCAGTCCACACAGTCTGGTCTACTAAATCCTCTGACACTAGCTCAGAGACAACCAAACATTGACCGCAGTGCACCCGTTAACCAAATTCCAGCTAAACCACCATTAGCTGGAATACCACCAATGGGACCCATACCACCGATGGGTCCCGAACTCTTCCGTATCCAAGGTTTCTTCTTTCACCCGCAAAGACCAATAACTCGCCACAGCACTCCAGGGGAAAACCTTACCCTTGTGTGCGCTACCACACCCTCAACGCTCTCTGGATCCCATCCTGCAAACCTAGAGCCCACATATTAATCCCCACAGCATTGAGGTGTACACCGTCACCGCGAAGGTAACGCCAGGTATCAACTTCCAGCTCCAAGTTTTCAACCCCCCATTCCGGACAACAAATCTACTGACATCCTTGTTCACTTTCTTCCTAGCCTTATTGATCCGTTCCACTGACCTAGCTAAGCGCCAAGTGGTCAGTGCCACAATGTCGGACCACACATCATCTCCGGAAAGGCCATACGGAGCCGCAAAAAGTCAAACTTGACATCTCGCACAATGTCCAACATAGACCTGAGCCCCAAGTCATTACCACCCACATGTAATACTAAAATGTCAGGGGGCGGGCAAATCTGTGCACTTCTGGAATGGTCCTGTTCCATAGCATCCTGGGTACCCCCAGCCACCTAATAAAAGCCTCACTCCTTGAAATGCCCAATTGTCTACCCTTGGGCTGCACATCTGCCCTCCTTGCCCCCCAAAAGACATATGAATGACCCAGTATCCAGACCAGTCCTTGGGTTCCTCCTGAAAAAGAAAAGAAAAACAACCCACGTAGCAATAATTGCTCACCTGAGCATGTATATCAAAGGCCACACATTCTATAACCCCACTCCCCCGCTAAACTGTCAGCAGGTGGGGTCTAACATTTGAGTTGAAACGCCGCGATTCCCATCTCCCAATGCGTTTTACCGCTGCCTCATCCAACCCCCATCTAACCACTTCCGTAGCAGCTCCAATGCGGAATGAATGGGATGAAAATTTATGATCCCCCAACCCCAGGGCCGCCAAACATTTTTAAAAACTGCAATGAACTGAAATCTTGATAACGAGTTGCCGTCCCTGTGTACCAAGAAGGGGCCCGCCACGTCTGGGCGTACCATGAGGAATTCCTTAACCAACCCCACTGGGCACAAGTTCAAACCCGGTATTGCAAACACCTGCACTGTTTTGCCCTTGCCCCGCTAATCTGTTTTTGATCTGCACACCAATATGGACAACCGATCATCACCACAGATGACCTCGGCCGCCCCTAAACCCCACTTTAACTTCTTGGAAGGGCTGACCAGTTCACTGATCCGGAAAGCCCCAAAAAACACCAGGGAGAAAGCTGCTTTGACCAACACTACCTCGTATGGGGAAGAACGCGTGTGGACCAGCTGCCCCAATAACCTACCAAATAGCTTAAAAGAAACAGGGCACCGAGCATCTCTGTCTGACATGGATCGTCGATATCCCTTCATTGCCTGCCTTACCCAAAAATCTTCCATAAAGTCTGGGCAACCTTGAAATTGAAACCAAAAATCCAGCCCCGCCAACTTCTTGTCCAACCCCGATACCGACACACTTGTTACCAAGTTACGTGAAACAAAGTAAAATACCATCAATCTCAAGTCATGTCCTTCCCGACCACTCATGACTTGCTGCAACAGTGACAACCATTCGCGCCATACCCTAGTATAAGCCGATCACGTCGCCGAGCTCACCGACTGTCTTATCCATCCAGATACTCTTCCAAGGCAACTTTCCACAGCCATTCGGGACAAGGAACCCTGCGTTGCTCCGCCTCCTGGAACTTGTCCCACTGAGAGCTAGACAAAACGTCAGCAATGATGTTTTCCATTCCCGGGAGGTGGACAGCATGAATAAAAACATTCAGCTGTAGACAACGCAACACTAGATGTCTGAGTAGCCGGATCACAGGTGGGGATGCAGCCGATACTTTGTTGATGACCTGCACCACCCCCAAGTTATCCCCTTGAAAACGCACTTTGAAGTTCCTGAATGAAACCCCCCAAAATTCAATCGCCAATACTACTGGAAACAGCTCCAGTAACAACATGTTCTTCAACAAACCTGCCTCTTTCCACGAATCTGGCCAGGGCCCCACACTCCACTTACCTTGAAAGAAGGCCCCAAAACCTGCTGATCCAGCTGCATCTGTATACAGTTCCAGATCAAAATGGCTAACCGGCCCTGACATCCATAGTATCTGTCCATTAAAATCATCCAGAAGATGTGCCAAATTCTCAAATCTTCCCTATGCTCCTGTCTCAGTCGCACATAATGAGTGGGGGCCGTAATGCCTGCCATACTTGCCAACAGCCGTCTGCAAAACACTCTCCCCATCAGGATGATGCGACACACAAAGTTCAACTTACCCAACAGTGACTGCAGAGTCCGAAGTTGCTCCTTGCGTAATCCCATTATCCCCCGAAGTTCAGCCTGCAGCACCACCAGCTTATCTTCTGGGAGTCTGCACTTCATGGCGTCTGAGTCCAAGACAATGCCCAAAAAACTCAGCACCGTCGTCGGCCCATCCGTCTTCTCCAGGGTCAAGGGGATGCCGAAATGAGTGGCAATGTGTTCCAGCATAGCCAACAGGACTACACAAACCCCCGACGAGGCCCGGCTCACACACAGAAAGTCATCCAGGTAGTGTATGATAGAATTCACTCCAGCGATGTCTCGTACCACCCACTCCATGAGACATGTACGATATAGCACACATTTCTGGGTCAATCGCATTAACAGATCCCACTTTGAGAAGGAAAGATGGTGGATCAGCCTAAATTTATTCGGCTCCTTTTTTGGCACTACCCCCAGTGGTGAGACCACCAAATCAGGTAATGGCAAACTAGTGAATGGGCCACCCATGTGACCCAGTACCACCTCCTTCTGCAGTTTCTCTGAAACCACATCCGCATGTTGCAAGGCTGAGCGCAGGTTGCGAGCCACAGGAGGTGCCTCGATCAAGGTAGACGGAATCCTAAACCCTTCTAAAAACCCCAGGCTCAACAACCGCGCTGCCGTCCTCTCCAGGTACCTATCGAGAAATGGCTGCATCCTTTCCACTGGCATCGTTCTCTTTTACTAACAGACTCCCCAGCACTACCCTTTCCTTGCTTAAAGCAACGGGACAATGGATGCACACCTCCGCATCCCGGGCATTCGTGTCTGTACTTGCTGGACCCCCCAAATTTACAGGAGCCCTCGTTATATTGCCAGCACACCCCTTTCTTTCTTGTGGCCAATTGTCCAGGGTTGGATAAGCCACTGCCCCCCCTGGAAAAAACTGACTCATTGTCCTCGCCAACATCATAAGTCGCATCCACAGGCTAATATCCTTGTGATCCCACCATAATGACGGGTGTATCGCCCTCCTCTCCTGTAACTGTTAATCGTAACGCAACCACGCTGTTCCCCCGTAGATGTGCTTCACCCACAGCGTCCAAATAGCAGAACCGCTCAGAACAATGTTCCGTGTTTTTCTCCAATTACGCTAGCCATTATGGCGAAAACCTGGAGCCAACTCTGGAAAGTCTGTGGAATAGGCCTGTATCTCATTTTCTCCTCATCCTCTTTCTTATGATACTCAGGCTTCACCATGTCTAAATTGAATTTCTCCAGCGGCAGTAGTGCGAATACTCACGTACTCACCTTTCCAGATCTTCTCCTGCACCTCTAGTTTTAGGTGTGCTCCCAGAGGCCCTTCAAAACACACATAAACCTCACACTTAGTGCTGTCTGACAGCCTGACCAGATCCTGTTTTTTAGCTGCCTCCCCTGCCGTGTCCCCCACCGCTGTCAGAAAAAAAATCTGACTTACCAGGCTGCCTCTAGGAAGGGTCCCACCTGCCGACAGTCCCATTGCCAACATCGCTGGACAACCTCGCGGCACCTCCTCATCCAACAGCGACAGCTCTCCCTCGGATCGATCGACCACCATGTCTTGCTGACAGCCCTCCAGGGGATTCGCTCCGTGCGCCGGATCCACCCCTCGACTTCTTGATCGCTTTTCCTGGGCCTCTGCCGCTGTCGGCCTGGGTACTGGCTCTCATTTGGCTTCTTCCTCTGCCCATCCCCTTTATGGGAGCCACTGGCTGCTGATGGAAAAGACCCGGCGGCCACAACAGATCGCATCCCCCCACTGTAGCCCCACCCCGATGCATGGCCACCAGGGGCGGGGCCCGCATCTTCCACCTCCCTCCAGGTGTCTGTCCTAGTGGGGGCTCCCAGACTGCAAGAGGCCCCACTAGCTGAGCTCCGGCCATGATGGGGATTCCTCCCAGGACCCCCTGCTGCACGAACCGCAGAGCACTTCGCAGAGGGCCCTGAAGGGGCCCTCAGTGGACTCCCTAGTTGCCGCTGAGCTCTGGGGGGAGGGGGGTGTCTGGGGAGAAGCGCTTCAGCACCGTGACCACCGAGCTCGCGTGGACTCCCTCCCCACTGTGCCGATCCCTGGGGGTCCCTCTCCTAACGCTGCCATCAGCCTCTCCTGGAGCCATCCTTCCCCCCTTGTCTCTGCTTCGGCCTGCAGCCGTTCTAACAGGGCCACTACCTGAGCCATGATGTGGACCAGCTCCTGCAAGCTCGCTCCTCCAGCTACCACTGAGCTGGGGAGGGACACACACACTGGTTCATGCAGTTAGCTCCTCCCCCACTGCCTAACACTCAATCTACTCATCTCTATCAAACAACTCTATTCATTATGTGCCCTGTATAACCCTGTCATGCCGACCTTCGTTTTATGTAATTTTATTTATTTTACTCCGGGCTTCTCTATCTCTGTATTTGTGGATGATACTAAGCTAAGCAGGGCAATAACTTCACAGCAGGATGTGGAAAACTTGCAAAAAGATCAGAACAAATTAATGGGGTAGGCAACTACATGGCAAATGAGAAAGTCAGAGGAGGGGAATGTAGGGATTATGACGGTGCCAGGAAAAACACAGTATATTTTTTAAAATAAGTAATTTTTATTAAGACATATCATATATATAAAAAATATAAACAGAAAGATTACAAAATCAAGGTGTGCATAAATGCTAAAAACATATCTGTAGTGAACTTCACAGGGCTTGGCCTCATGGATGTGACGGCCAATGCGAAGGGTAGGTATTTTAATTATCCGACATGTTTCGCCAGTGTTGGCTTCTTCAAGGATAGGTTGTTAATACCTAGAACGCTACAGTAATTCTGTGAAAATGACATAACAATCAGTAGATGTAATCGAATAAATGATACAATAGAAAAAATATCATTTAAATGTATATATATATATATGTTTGCGAGCTGACAGTATAGACTGACCTCCACCACCACCCAAAGGGCACCAAGAGAAAGTCCCCACACAGCATCGGGCAGCCCAGAGGTCCCCATCCCGAAACAATCACCCAACCAGACATTCTATAGATGGAAATGAGATACCTGCAAGTCACCAGGGGGGGCCCCACACACCTCCAGCACTGAACCTCCAGCCAAGATCACAATAGGTAGCTGCAAGGGGCAGTAAAAAGGACCTGGCCAAGTATGTATCTAAAGAGGTATAAATTATTTAGAATAAGATCATTTATCATAATGTCATATTTTTCTAAAGAAGTCATATAAGTTCCAATAGTTGGTGGAGAAAATTCATTGTATGGGACTAAAGAGTCTCCAATTAATGTACTTACAAAATAGTGCTCTTTAAAGTGAATGGCAGGACACCGATAAGTCCTTCAGCTTAGAGAGAAACTTTAAACAACAACAGGAGACGTATCTCTATGATTTGCATAAACAGGAGAAGAGTTTATGTGCCACTTGTAAGATTATCTGGGGGGGAGAAGGTATAATCACAAAATGCACTTTAGTTGATCCATAAGTAGATTGCACCAGCGAAAAGCAAGGTAAGTTCACACTTACCATTGAGTAGATATATAGCGAAATGCTGGGCTAAGTAAAGCCTGCAGCCAGTGACAACACTAGATAAGAAAAACCAGAAAGCAAAAGATAGTGAGAACAAGAAGTAAGTCTATTAAGACCCCAAGCATTAAGGGTCCATACTAGTACCTACCCAGTCAAGTGGTAGTTGGTACGTCGGTGTCCTGTAACATCCCTGGCGAGTGTGCTGGCCTGGGATGCCGGCGTTCTTATGCCCCTCACACACGCGCGGCGTCTGACGTCACCGCACGTGTGAGCGGACGAAGGAAGCCACGGCGCATGCGCCCACCGCAAATCCGTCCCGGCCTACAAGATCCAGAGGGCATTGCGGTGGTGTCCATGGTGATGTGATTAGCATCACAGACAGGACGCGGTGTCAGACGCCGCATAGAGCGGAATGATACCTGGAAAAGAATAGAAATTTCCAATGCGTCGTGGCTAAGGCGGGCAGAGGGAATTCCCTAAGCCCTTGGGTGTCCATACAGCTAAGTGTGTCCCCGGTAGGAGGCTAAAAGTACCGGATAAAGTGCACAAACCCCACATCGGGAAGCAGGGACTCAGGGGCAATAGAGAAACCAGAAAGGGGATTGAAAGGGAATAAGGGAAGAGAAAAAGAAAAGGAAAGAGATGGGCCAGAAGGTGGAAAAACAAGAGAGGAAAGAGGCAAGGGAGGGGGGGAAATAAGAAAAAGGGGGGGATGAGGGGGAATTGGAAGGGAAAGAGAAAGCCCGGGCATCCGAGGGCACGGGGACGTCATCAAGGCACATAGAGGGAGGAGGTAAAGATGGGCGAGAACAATCCAGGGATATGTGTAAAACCCCAAAGAAACGCCTGCACACAAGGCATGAAATTGGGACAGATTACAGAAAGAAAAATAAGGAGGGGGGGGGGGGTTTAGTCCCTGGAGTGTGCTCACACAAGTCGCCCTGACAGCTCGCAAAAACCATACATAGGTAATAGTGATAAAGATTCATAAACTACCAATCAAACAGTGAGGTCAAAATATAATTTACAATAATGTACAAGATAATAAAGTAAGTGTCTTAACTGAACATAAATATACCGTGATGTATCCCATGATAAGAAAAAGTATATTTTTTTCTCAAAGGAAAAAGAGAAGGAAGGGAAAGGGGAGCTGTGTCCCAATCCAACATAGCCAACTTATGCATGGGGAGGGCTAAAGGGAGGAGTATGAAAAAAACACATAAACAAAGTAAATGAATACAGTGAAACTTGAGATAGTCCACATCACGGAGGATTTTTTATAAGAAGGGTTTGAAACTAATATTTTCATTGAACCCAGGATATCTGGTGGCATCCAAAATGTGTATCCACTTGGTTTCTAACTGTAAAAGTTTCTGGTCAATATCTCCACCCCTTACATGTACAGGGATGTGTTCTAATGCTGTAAATCCTATAACATGGGGATTAGACTCATGATACTGTGCTATATGTCGATTAATAGAGGTAGAAGTCTTCCCTTTCAATAAGGGCTTGATATGGTCTCGAATCCTCACACAAAATTGGCGTTTGGTTTTACCCACATAGTAACTGCCACAGAGGCATGTGGCAAGATATACTACACCAATAGTTTGGCACGTAATTTTATGTTTAATTTTGTATGTTTGGCCATTGGGAAGCGGTTTCTCGCATGTATCATAGATGAACTCACATGTGTCGCAGTGGCCACAAGGAAATGTGCCATGCACAGTTGAAAGACACTCAAGTTTAGATGTATGGTGACTCACCGTGACTTTATCCCTTAGGGATGGAGAGCGACGGTAAGTAATTTGAGGCTGAGACTGAATGTATTTTTTGATGGTATTGTCTGCTGTCAAGAGAGGCCAAAATTTACATAAAATGTCTCTTATTTCCTTGTGATGTTGGGAATATTGGGTTATAACCCGGACAGGCTGGACATCATCCCTATTTTTGGTAGAAAATATCAGTTTTTTACGATCCAATTTTTTAACTTTGTTGAAGGCCTGCTTTAGCAGGTTATGACTGTAACCTCTTCTTTTTAGTCTTTCATAAAGTTCATGTGAGGCCTTAAAGAAGTCACCTTCATCCGTACAGTTTCGTCTGATACGCAGGTATTGGCTATAAGGAATGCTGTTGAGCAATGGTTTGGGATGGGCACTGTCAGCATGTAAAATGGTGTTCCCTGATGTTTCTTTACGAAACAGAGACGAGGAAAGATTTCCTTCAGAGTCCAATCGTATTTCCAGGTCAAGGAAAGTGATCCTTGTCTGGCTACACTCCATTGTGAACTTAAGATTATACGAGTTAACCGCAAGAGTGTCTATAAATCTCGAGAGATGTTCTCGAGTTCCTGTCCAAAAGAAAATGATATCGTCTATATACCTGTGCCACGAGGTAATGTGGCACAGGAAATCGACCAAATCATGATTGGAAAAAAGGTCTTTTTCCCACCCCCCCAGGTACAAGTTGGCGTAGGATGGCGCACATTTAGTGCCCATGGCTACGCCTTGTACCTGGAGGAAGTGGGAAGTACCAAATACAAAGTGATTACGTGTTAGGATAAATTTCAGGAGGTCAACAACAAATTGGTTGTATGCCTCAGAGCTAGGGCCTCTGTCTTGTAGCAGTTTAGAAATGACTTGAGTACCAGTATCATGGGGTATTGTGTTATACAGACTTTCTACATCTAAAGCCACCATCCACGTGTTTCCTGGAAGCTTTAGATTCTCAAGAACACGGAGAAGGTGTACTGTATCCTGTATATATGAAGGAAGAGCCTGAACATGTGGGCTCAGGTACTTGTCCACCAAAGCACTCGCATTTTCTGTCAAGCTTGAACATCCTGATATAATTGGGCGCCCAGGGGGATTTTTTAGAGACTTATGAAGTTTGGGCAAGGCATAGAACGTGGGTATTCTTCCATCTTTGACATTTAGGAATTTCCAGGTGTTAATGTCTATGATTCCCTTCTGGTAAGCAGAAAAGATGAGTTCATAGTATTCGCAAGCGTAATTTTCAATAAGTGTACGTGAGATGGGTCTATACCAATCAGGGTTGTCAAGGATGTTGCGGCACATGATTTCATATGCCGCAACATCCATGACAACCACATTACCACCTTTGTCCGCAGGCTTTATAACTAAGCCAGCGTGGTTTTGAAGAGATCTCAAGGCCTGTCTTTGGGCTCCAGACAAATTAGAGGAACGTGGAGTGGAAAAATCGGTATCTCTGATGGTCTTAGTTATTTGTTCAACGAATGCCCAAATGTTGGGATTCGTGGAAAGGTTAGGGAAATTGGTAGATTTGGGTTTAAAGGATAAGGGAGGAGGGAAGGATACTCCAGAGGCAACGATGCCGTGGTCATCAGATTGCCACTCACATTCGTCCTCTGTGCCACCTTCTTCAAGAAGTGTTAACAGGTCTTCGATGGCCTGAATTTCGGCCACCGTGGGAACAGTATTGTCTGAAGCTGAGGCTACCGTAGAAGTAACCATTGTTTTATCAAAAATAACCTTATACATCAATTTTCTTGCAAACAATTGTATGTCTTTGGGTGAGGCCTAATTGTAAAACTTTTATTTGGTGTTTAGTTAAAGGAAAAGACGAGAGATTGACCACATCTAGGTCCAGGGTATTACATACAGAAGTAGTAGGGGCTACAGAGTTGGGCTCTGGGTTGAGTCCAAGGCTTGGGATAAAAAAATAGGAGCTAACTTGGGATCAATCGACTGGGATGCTGTGGGAAACATAGTAGTTAAAGTAGGTTCACTTACCCGTCTTGCCATAGGAACAGGGAGTGCAGGTAGTGCCGGAGTGGTGATAGGAAGTGCTGAGTGCGAGGTACGAGTGGAGGTGAGTGGTGGTCGTGGTAGTGCTCGTGTGAGTGGAGTGGAAGTGCTCGTGGTTTTAGGTCGGGCCCCTAGGGGCTTAGTAGAGTGCGTAGTTCCAAAAGTGCGTCGAATAGAATCTGTAGAGGAAGTAGGTAGGTCATTCTTTCTTTTTTTAGGAATTCCATCTTGTGAAAGCTCGCGATAGGTGGTAGATGGGCTGGAGGAAAAGGAGGTAGAAAAAACATTAGGTACTTCAGTGTTGTTTTTAGGTACATTATCCGGATTTGATTTGGTGAAGGGTTTTTTGGGGGTATTTCCATCCCATCTATAGGCGTAGCCATTAGTATGGGCGAGTTTGTCCCGCAGAAACTTGTTTTCTTTGGCATTAATTATGTCTATTGTGTACTCCTCGAGGTGAGCGCGGAGGTCCTTCTCCCTCTGGGCAAATCTCGAGGAGGCTACATCTGCCGCCCGATCCACAAGCCATTTGTTAATAAAGACATCCAGAACTGCCAATTCCTTGTCATATTCCTCACAAAGCGTACGAATCATATTAAAAGAGCACATTTGTAAGTTATCTTCCCAAATCTTTTTAAGGGGGTCAGTAATTTTTTTGATATTGGGGAATATCTGAATTCTAAGTCCCCAGGGGACAATCTGATTCTCAACGTATTTTTCAAAGTAAGTTTTGTGCCAATAGACACGAACCTTCTTTTCCAACAAACGTTGCAATCTAATAAAGTATTTGTCTAGCTCAGTGTCAGAGACATTTGAGCTAGTATGTGACGTTTGAATTTTTGTCATGAGGTCCTCCCACCCTGCCCCACAGAAATCAGCCATGGCTTCAGAGGGAACAGCGAAAAATGTATGCAGAAATTACACCGTATTACAATATATCAACTTCAAAAATTAGAAAAGATTAGTTTAGAGCACAAAATAAGACGATTTTTAGAAAATAGTTAATACACAGTAATATATAAGTGCATGTCCTGGCACAGACATAAATATAAGTGTAAGAGGATAACCCAGCCTGAAAAATGTGTATTAAAACACTGAAATTTCAGGATAAAAGTCCAGAAAAACCACAAAAATTACTATGTGGCTGGGCGGTCCTCAATGTGATACAGCACCTCATCCCAAAAATCTAATGATAAAGTCAGAGGAGGGGAATGTAGGGATTATGACGGTGCCAGGAAAAACACAGTATATTTTTTAAAATAAGTAAGTGCATAAGTTGGCTATGTTGGATTGGGACACAGCTCCCCTTTCCCTTCCTTCTCTTTTTCCTTTGAGAAAAAAATATACTTTTTCTTATCATGGGATACATCACGGTATATTTATGTTCAGTTAAGACACTTACTTTATTATCTTGTACATTATTGTAAATTATATTTTGACCTCACTGTTTGATTGGTAGTTTATGAATCTTTATCACTATTACCTATGTATGGTTTTTGCGAGCTGTCAGGGCGACTTGTGTGAGCACACTCCAGGGACTAAACCCCCCCCCCCTCCTTATTTTTCTTTCTGTAATCTGTCCCAATTTCATGCCTTGTGTGCAGGCGTTTCTTTGGGGTTTTACACATATCCCTGGATTGTTCTCGCCCATCTTTACCTCCTCCCTCTATGTGCCTTGATGACGTCCCCGTGCCCTCGGATGCCCGGGCTTTCTCTTTCCCTTCCAATTCCCCCTCATCCCCCCCTTTTTCTTATTTCCCCCCCTCCCTTGCCTCTTTCCTCTCTTGTTTTTCCACCTTCTGGCCCATCTCTTTCCTTTTCTTTTTCTCTTCCCTTATTCCCTTTCAATCCCCTTTCTGGTTTCTCTATTGCCCCTGAGTCCCTGCTTCCCGATGTGGGGTTTGTGCACTTTATCCGGTACTTTTAGCCTCCTACCGGGGACACACTTAGCTGTATGGACACCCAAGGGCTTAGGGAATTCCCTCTGCCCGCCTTAGCCACGACGCATTGGAAATTTCTATTCTTTTCCAGGTATCATTCCGCTCTATGCGGCGTCTGACACCGCGTCCTGTCTGTGATGCTAATCACATCACCATGGACACCACCGCAATGCCCTCTGGATCTTGTAGGCCGGGACGGATTTGCGGTGGGCGCATGCGCCGTGGCTTCCTTCGTCCGCTCACACGTGCGGTGACGTCAGACGCCGCGCGTGTGTGAGGGGCATAAGAACGCCGGCATCCCAGGCCAGCACACTCGCCAGGGATGTTACAGGACACCGACGTACCAACTACCACTTGACTGGGTAGGTACTAGTATGGACCCTTAATGCTTGGGGTCTTAATAGACTTACTTCTTGTTCTCACTATCTTTTGCTTTCTGGTTTTTCTTATCTAGTGTTGTCACTGGCTGCAGGCTTTACTTAGCCCAGCATTTCGCTATATATCTACTCAATGGTAAGTGTGAACTTACCTTGCTTTTCGCTGGTGCAATCTACTTATGGATCAACTAAAGTGCATTTTGTGATTATACCTTCTCCCCCCCAGATAATCTTACAAGTGGCACATAAACTCTTCTCCTGTTTATGCAAATCATAGAGATACGTCTCCTGTTGTTGTTTAAAGTTTCTCTCTAAGCTGAAGGACTTATCGGTGTCCTGCCATTCACTTTAAAGAGCACTATTTTGTAAGTACATTAATTGGAGACTCTTTAGTCCCATACAATGAATTTTCTCCACCAACTATTGGAACTTATATGACTTCTTTAGAAAAATATGACATTATGATAAATGATCTTATTCTAAATAATTTATACCTCTTTAGATACATACTTGGCCAGGTCCTTTTTACTGCCCCTTGCAGCTACCTATTGTGATCTTGGCTGGAGGTTCAGTGCTGGAGGTGTGTGGGGCCCCCCCTGGTGACTTGCAGGTATCTCATTTCCATCTATAGAATGTCTGGTTGGGTGATTGTTTCGGGATGGGGACCTCTGGGCTGCCCGATGCTGTGTGGGGACTTTCTCTTGGTGCCCTTTGGGTGGTGGTGGAGGTCAGTCTATACTGTCAGCTCGCAAACATATATATATATATATACATTTAAATGATATTTTTTCTATTGTATCATTTATTCGATTACATCTACTGATTGTTATGTCATTTTCACAGAATTACTATAGCGTTCTAGGTATTAACAACCTATCCCTGAAGAAGCCAACACTGGCGAAACATGTCGGATAATTAAAATACCTACCCTTCGCATTGGCCGTCACATCCATGAGGCCAAGCCCTGTGAAGTTCGCTACAGATATGTTTTTAGCATTTATGCACACCTTGATTTTGTAATCTTTCTGTTTATATTTTTTATATATATGATATGTCTTAATAAAAATTACTTATTTTAAAAAATATACTGTGTTTTTCCTGGCACCGTCATAATCCCTACATTCCCCTCCTCTGACTTTATCATTAGATTTTTGGGATGAGGTGCTGTATCACATTGAGGACCGCCCAGCCACATAGTAATTTACATGGCAAATGAGGTTTAATGTGGAAAAATGAAAAATAATGCATTTGGGTGGCAAAAATATGATTGCAATCTGCTCACTGCGGAGAGAACCTCTGGAGGAATCAGGAATGGAAAAGGACCTGGGGGTCCTATTAGATGATAGGTTCAGCAATGGCATGCAATGTCAAGCTGCTGCTAACAAAGCAAACAGAATATTGGTATGCATTAAAAAAGGGATTAACTCAAGAGATAAAGCGATAATTCTCCCACTCTACAAGATCCGGCCTCACCTGGAGTATGCTGTCCAGTTCTGGGCACCAGTCCTCAGGAAGGATGTACTGGAAATGGAGCGAGTACAGAGAAGGGCAACAAAGCTCATAAAGGGTCTGGAGGATATTGGTTATGAAGAAAGATTGCAAGCACTGAACTTATCCTCTCTGGAGAAGAGGCGCTTGAGAGGGGATATGATTTCAATTTACAAATATCATAATAGGGATAAAACTTTTTTGTGGAAGGGAATTTAATAAGACACGTGGCCACTCATTAAAATTAGAAAAAAAAGATGTTTAACTGCGTAGAGGGTTCTTTACTGTAAGAGCAGCAAGGATGTTGAATTCCCTTCCACAGGTGGTGTAATACAATGTAATACTGACATATAATCATACACATAGGTTGGGCTTGATGGACTTGTGTCTTTTTTCAACCTCACCTACTATGTAACTATGTGTTGTGCAATTCTAATGATGATGTACTGCAATTTAACCCACAAATTAATGGCCAACGCATTATTTACCCCAACAATGGAACACTTTCTACCTCTGAAAGATTAGGTTTTGCATATTTTGTGTAGAGACAATGTGCCATAATCCAACATAAAAATTCTTGCAGATGAGAGGATCTACCCTGGCCAAACATCGCATGTCATACCATCAAATAGCAAAAATATTGGGTGATGGGTGTTGGTGGTACCATAACACTGTAAATCTAACAGAAAAACATTAACAGTATCTGCAACTGCTACACAGCTCTGAAAAAAAATGGGTTTTGATGTTGCCCAAACACCATAAACCCAAAGAGATTTTTGTGTAAAACACAGGATGGACACTAAAGAGAAAGCACCCTACATGTAAACAAATACATATACAGTAGGGGAGAACTGTGCTAGGGTTCACATTTAATTTAAAAAAAAATGAAGTCACATAAATTATACAATATATAACAAATAAAATTACATTTAACTCAACAAGAGTGACAGCAAGAACAGGAGTAGCTGTGGATGAGGAGGCAGAGGAGGATGCTTTGGAAGCTGTGGTGGACTGCGAGATAATCTGCACCAGGATGAAAGAGGATGAGGATGATGAAGGCTTGGTTAGCCACTCCACCACCTCCTTTGCATACTCTAGCATTCCCAGCACCCGCAAAAAATAGCTAACGTGCCCTGCCTGCAGTTGATGCACCATGATCGTGAACACCGCTATGCATGCTTCCCAACCATCCTGGATTTGTTGGGACTGTCCAGGGATTTGTTGTAAGTCAACACAAAACCAAAGAAGATTCCCGGCTCAACTCAACAACCAGTCTGCAACCAACAGAATTATCCTAACAGTTTGCGTTAAAAACAGGGGTTTAGTTAGCACACATTAGCAAATACATGCAGTGCTGCTCCAAGGCACCCCATTATTATCTACAGCCATAACTCTTGTAAATTTATGACAGCCTCTATAGTGGATTCTAATGTATTCTAATGGATAGATAGAGGGCAGGGGAGCCTGGAGGTAGCCCACCCCTCCTTAAAGGCACAGGGGCACACGGGACACCCAGCACATAGCACAATGGCAGCAAAGGTGTCCAGTGTGTCCCCTCACCAATATTACATCAGTAACAAACAACTGGCCACTGCCCCCACCTATAACTGGCCTTCAAAGCAAGGAGCACATGGAAGGGCAACACATGCAAAACAAGCCCAAAGAAAATTCCCAGCTGAACTCAGCAGCTAGTCTACAACCAACCAATTTTTCCTGTCTAACATTTTGTGTTAAAAACAGGGGTTTAGTTTAGCATATATTTGCAAATACATGCATAAGCTGCAGAGCCACTCCAAGGCACCCCATTATTATCTGCAGTTATAACTCTTGTAAATTTATGAGAGCCTCCATAGTAGAAGCACATGCATTCTAATGAAGAGATAGAAGGCAGGTGAGTCTGGAGGTAGCTGGTTGGTCGTACTGGGTGTCCAGTGTGCCCCTGTGCCTTTAAGGAATGCATGTGCTTCTACTATGGAGACTCTCATAAATTTACAAGAGTTAGGACTGCAGATAATAATGGGGTGCATTTGAATGCCTTGGAGTGGCTCTGCAGCTTACGCATGTATTTGCAAATGTGTGCTAACTAAACCCCTTTTTTTAATGTAAACTGTTAGACAGGATAATTCTGTTGGTTGCAGACTGGCTGGTGAGTTGAGCTGGGAATTTTCTTTGGTTTTGTTTTGCATGTGTTACCCTTGCTGTGAAGGCCAGTTATAGGTGGGTGCAGTGGGCAGTTGTTTGTTACCGATTTGATGTAAGTCCCGGCGTCCTGGTGAATCAAGTGTTTGTCCCCGAGTGGAGCTCAGTGCTGGAACAAGTTCCAGCACTTGGCTCCAGTGGCTTGCCGACAAGCATGCACTGGCACCAGTAACATCCGCCATGCGGCTTGTGGGGGTTGTCAGGGGTCCCGCAGGCCACAAGCATAGCTGTGTAAATGTAAAAGGCAGCTAGCGGTGAGAGATGCCAGATGCCTGACACATACACAGTGCACTGCAGAGTAGCTTGCAGCTAAACTCGCCTCCTCCTTCCTGGCTGTGATGCTTTCCTGCACACAGACAGGAGGGGGAGGCAGAGAGGAGTCATGGCAGGGGTGGACTGGGCCAGGAGTCAGGGTGGAAATTGCCCCTGGGCCACTCTAATGCCCAAAAAAGGCTGCAGACATGCCCCTCCATGCACTTGTCCAGTTCTGTTCCCAGTTAATACAGGACGCTATCTCCTAGAAACCCGCCAGGCTCACGTGATTAGCCAGCTCCCTCACTCTATTCCCTCTCACCTTTTTGTCTGAGAATCAGCTCAAATGAAAGAGAGCCCCGCCCACTGATCGCTAGACTCAAGAGCAGAAATTGAGCTACCTGCCGTCAGCCTGAAGGTACCTGGATGGGAGGGTCCCATGTGACCCGGGGGAGGGGGAAATCATTGGGGAGTGTACAGAACAAAGGGGGGAAAGATTGAGGGGTGTAAGAATAAAGGGGGATAGACTGGGGATGGGGGATAGACTGGAGGAGTGTTAAGGGAAAGGGGGGATAGACTGGGGGGTGTAAGGATAAAGGGGGATAGACTGTGGGTGGGGGATGTAAGGGTAAAGGGGGGGAAGATTGGGGGAGTGTAAGAGTAAAGTGGATAGACTTGGGGTGGGGGATATAAGGGTAAAGGGGGATAGATTTGGAGGGTATGTAAGGGTAAAGGGGGATAGACTGGGGGATGTAAGGGTAAAGGGGGATAGAATGGGGGTGGGGGATGTAAGGGTAAAGGTGGATAGATCGCTTTTGATGTAAGGGTAAAGAGGGATAGACTGGGGGGTGTAGGGATAAAGGGGGGATAGACTGGGGGTAAGGGAAGTAAGGGTAAAGGGGGGAAAGATGGGGGGATATAAGAGTAAAGGGGGGTAGACTGGGGTGGGGGATGTAAGGGTAAAGGGGGATAGACTGGAGGGATGTAAGGGTAAAGGGGGTAGACTGTGGGGCAGTCAACAACCCCCACACCCCAATGATTTCACGCTGGGGTAGTAAGAGGAGGGAACTTACTGGTGGGGAAATGTACTAAAATTGGGGGAGGGGGTATGCATCATTTGTACTTGGGTTGGGATGAGAGGTTTGTGGAGGGGGCTATTTGCGCAAGGAAGGTTTATCTGGGGGGGTGGGATTTTTGCTAGGAGGGGGATATTAGTTAAGAGGAGAATTGGGGGATTTGACCCCCTGTACCCTGCCCTACTGATTCCTGTCCTCTGTTCTGCTGACCCCTGTACAGTGCCCTACTAACTCGCTGTCCTCCATCCTGCTGACTCCTGTACCCTGCCCTACTGACCCCCTTGTCTTATGTTTTGCTGAACCCTGTACCCTGCTCTACTGAACCCTCTGTCTTCTGTCCTGCTGATGCCTATACCCTGCTCTACTGACTCCCTGTCCTCTGCTGCTAACCCCTGTACCCTGCCCTACTGACCCTCTGTCCTGTTGACCCCTGTACCCTGCCCTACTGACCCTCTCTCCTCTGTCCTCTGTTCTGCTGAACCCTGTACACTGCCCTACTAACCCACGGTCTGCCCTCCTGGTGACTCCTTCACACTGCCCTACTGACCCCCTATCCTCCGTCCTGCTGATCCCTGTCCTCTGCCCTTGTGACCCCTTCTTTTCTACCATACTGACCCTTGTACTCTGCCCTGCTAACTCCTGTACACTGCCCTGCAGACCCTTCTTCTCTGCCAAGCTGATTCCTGTCCTCCACCCTGCTGACACATGTCTTCTGCCCTGGTAACCCCTGCTCTCCACCCAGCTGACCCCTGTCCTGACTTTTGTACACTCTCCTGCTGACCTCTCATTCTCTTCCCTGCTGATTCCCTGTACACTGCCCTAATGACCCTCTATATACTGTCCTGCTGACCTTGCATCCTCTGTCCCCCTGACATTTTTTACTGCACCCCCACATCAGACAGGCTATATCCAGCCCTGCTTATCACCAAAGTGTTCATTATTTCAACAGTTGCTGATTGCTATGCTCAGGCTCAGACAAAGCAATCAAAGCATATTTTATAGGTACAATGAAGTCTGGGTTTTGTTTAAAAACACTCAAGCCCCTCCCACTGTTAAGAGTCTTGGCACACCCACATTTTGCCATGCACTGCAGATCACTTCCTCCCTCATTCTGAAGTTCAAAAGTTAGGAGATATGTCGCTATGGCCAGTGGACTGGACACAGAGGCTGCTCGCCCCTTCATAGCTGCACAGAAATTTCTACCTCTCCCTGTAGGCCTGCCAGACATGATGATGATAATGTGGGGCTTCTACTCTATTTTTATTTACACCTATTGGAAGAGCTGTGTGGAATGGAAGTAGTGCTTGGGAGCTCTGTAAACTGTGGTGCTTTTAAAACCTCAAACCTCAATAACATGCAGTGCTTGGCTGCTAACAAACAGCACCTGTTGTGATGTCTCCAACAGATTCAAGCTGCTCTTGCTGCTGTTGACCCTGTGAAGAAATAAATGAATAAAATAACCTAACAAAATAAAATCCAAATAAGATAAAACTCAAACACAAAGAACGTAAAAATGTAACTCCAAAAACCCTCCAAAAACACTACAAGCAAAATAAAACCTTTTTTTTTCTTTGCTTAACCACTTCCCATCCCCCATATAGCAATATGACATGGACAAAGTGATTGTGTCATCCTGACTGGACGTCATATGACGTGATCAGGATAACAGGCCAGCATGAGCCTGCGGTGGTGCTGTGTGTCAAGCTGACACACTGCAACACTAATCTCGGTAAAGAGCCTCTGACGGAGGCTCTTTACCACGTGATCAGCTGTGTCCAATCACAGCTGATCACAATGTAAACAGGAAAAGTCGTGTATTGGCTTTTCCTCACTCGCATATAACAGACGTGAGTAGAGGAGAGCCAATAGGTGGCTCTCCTGACAGGGGGGTCTGCGCAGGCCCCCCCGAGGATGCCCACCCAGGACCACCAGGGATGCCTACCACTGATGACCATCAGGTATGCCACCCATGGCCACCAGGGATGCCAATCAGTGCCCACATATGATGCCAATCAGTGCCCATCAGCAATGCCTGCCAGTGCCTCCATATCAGTGATGCCCATCAGTGCCACCCATCAGTGTCCATCAGTTCCACCTGTCAGTGCCAATCCATGCCCACCAGTGCCACTTATCAGTGCCCATCAGTGCCACCTATCAGTGCCCATCATTGCCACCCATAATTACCCATCAGTGCAGCCTTTCAGTGCCCATCAGTGTTGCCTATGAGTGCCCATCTGTGCTGCCTATGAGTGTCCATCCATGCTGCATATCAGTGCCACCTATGAGTGCCCATCAGTGCCGTCTATCAGTGCCCATCAGTGCCGCATATCAGTGCCCATCATCAGGGCCCATCCGTGGCACCTTATCAGTGCCACCTCATCAATGCCCATCAGTGCCACCTTATCAGTGCTCGTCAGTGCAGTCTCATTAGTGCTCATCAGTGAAGGATTAAACTTACTTATTTACAAAAAATTTTAACAGAAAAGACAAAAACTGTTTTTTTTTTCAAAATTTTCGGTATATTTTCATTTGTTTAGCAAAAAATAAAACCCCCAGATGTGATCAAATAACACCAAAAAAAGCTCTATTTGTGGGAACAAAATGATAAAAATTTTGTTTGTGTACAGTGTAGCATGACCGCGCAATTGTCATTTAAAAAGCGACAGCGCTGAAAGCTGAAAATGGGCTTGGGCAGGAATGGGGGATAGTGCCTGGTATTGAAGTGTTTAAAGAAAAAAAATGAAAACTATCCTCTACTGTAGAATATCAAAAAGGGAGATGGGGCTTGGACTTTTTAGGCACAGTCAACAAATATTTAATACAAAAAGTACATTTTATTTTAATAGATCACATAATAAATACATATTCTAAAAAATCCACATTAGCAATACCATACAAGATATATACAATACCGCTACTGCATAGAACCAGATAGATCGAGAAGAAGACAGAATGATGAAATAGAAATCATTCCATATGATATATATGTCCACGAGTATGGTTCAAAGGCAGATAAGCGTTGTGATGATGTAAAAAGTAGTTTGCTCTGCTCTACATGTTGCGCGCTGTATATATATTAAATCAGAATAGGCGCCCTTAGACCTTCTTTGATTCGATGGCCCAACTATATGACTGTCAGTACTAGGATCCCTTTAGGACCCAGCACAACTCACCTGACACAGCCTTTGCCTGGGAAACAACAATGATTGGCCAGCTTACCTTTAAATCACTTGTATCAGCATTCAATCAGTGCTCGTGTTAGAGTTTACCTTGTGTTTGATCCAGTTGATATCTGCTCTGTGTATTTCGTGTATGACCCAGCTCGTTTGACCCTGTTTGCTTGCTTCTGATTCGGTACCGTTTGGACTCTGATCTTCCTGTGTATGACCCAGCTTGCCTAGACTACGCTTTGCCTGATTCTACTGTAGTACCTTCATCTGCAGCGGTGAACTACAAGCACCAGACATCTATCCTCACCTGCAGAGGTGAACTACAAGCACCAGACAACATCTATCCTCATCTGCAGCGGTGAACTACAAGGTCCAGCAAACATCTACCTTCATCTACAGCAGTGAACTACAAGTCCCAGCTGACCTGCTCTGCTCAGACCTGCTCATGGTATGTGCTCTTGTTCTTTGAACTCTTTGCATAATCAGAACACCTGAACTGTTACCTGTTATATGCTCCTAGCCTGACATTAACACGAGCCATACATAATAAAGGAAACCTATCATGGATCCTGAGCAGGCTCCGTTGTTTGCACAGGAACTTTGCCGCTTATCCCATCAAGTTCAGGAAATGCCCACAGAGCTCACCAAGGTGCAATCTCCTTCTATTACGACTGCTACAAAAACTCCATCTGAACCAAAAATCCCTTTGCCTGACCGGTTTTCTGGTGACTGTAAAGGGTTTTGCAAATTATATTTCAAGTTAAGGCCATCCTCGTCTGGCCCTGAAACTCAGAGGGTTCAAATCATTATCTCCCTACTACAGGGTGACCCCCAGGCTTGGGTCTTTAACCTGGAACCAAACCATCCAGCCTTGCTAACAGTAGATGCCTTCTTTGAAGCCCTAGGATTGCTATATGATGATCCAGATCATGCTGCTACTGCAGAATCAACCCTGCGTAACTTAAAGCAAGGAGCTACCACAGCTGAAATGTATTGCTCAGAGTTTCGCAGGTGGGCCCCGGAATCTGGCTGGAATGATGCAGCTCTCTGCAGCCAGTTTAGAATGGGCCTTTCAGATGCAATTAAGGATGCTCTGGTCAACTTCTCCTACCCAGCCTCACTGGAGGAGGCTATGAGTCTAGCCATTAGAATTGACCGCCGCCAGCGAGAGAGGAGACGAGAACAAACTACAGCTGTGGCAAACTATATACCTCCCTTGCCACCTGACTATTCCACCTCCAGTGCCAAATCTAAGGAAGAACCTATGCAGTTAGGCTCCACCAGGTTATCTGCCCAGGAACACACGCGCTGGCGTAACATGGGACTCTGCTTGTATTACGGTCTCAAGGGTCATATGCTCCGTTTGTGCCCTACACGTCCGGGAAACTCCAGGACCTAGGTAATTGCGTGGAGGTTACCTTAGGTCTGCTCTCATCTCCCCAGGGGGACAATCGTATTCTTTTACCCGCTGTCATTCACTTTGGGACAGGGGCTCATGAACTGCTGTCCTTGGTAGATTCTGGAGCCACTAAGAATTTTATTGATAAGACTCTGATTACCTCTTTGTCCCTGGAAACTCATGCTCTAAATTGCCCAGTCCGCCTGATTTTGGCGGACTGGGTGGATAATTGGCCTCTCTCATAGGATCTAGTGCTCCAATCCACCAACCCTTTCCAGTTACAATTGGGGGCTTTGCATTGGGAGAAGATTTCATGTTTTGTCATTGACTCTCCATCCACTCCTTTGATCCTAGGAGTTTCTTGGCTTCAGAAGCACAATCCTGTAATTGACAGGCGAACAGGAAATATTCTGGCTTGGTCCAATCAGTGTAAAAAGAACTGCATCCAGCTCCCAGTTCGACTTGCTACCTGTCAAGTGGGAATGGAATAGATTCCACTTTGTTATAAGGACTTTTGGGATGTGTTTTCTAAAGGGATTACAGACACTTTACCACCTCGTCGCAGTTATGATTGTCCCATTGACCTTTTGCCTGACACTACACCTCCTCGAGGGA